>NC_051076.1:21096362-21419862 GCF_004664715.2 Peromyscus leucopus
GAGAGCTATGTTTTACTTAAGCTGTATAAATGAGATTCCTATTCATCTTCCCCTTCACTGATTCATGGCAGATATTTTTCCTATAGGCTAATCCATAATCTAAAAAGATTTTAGCCTCCCCTCTTGGAAGTACAGCTAGCATATTCTTCCATCAGCTTGATACAGTACAAATTCTTGTCTTAATAATGAAATGTTTCACTAAAGCTTGCCCAGTGATTGGGCAAAACCAAAACTTATTGTAAGCCACAGTCATCCTAGGGTCCTCCTTGCTAGGTAGTCTCCCTGGATCTGTGGGTTGCAGTCTGATTGTCCTTTGTTTTATATCTAGTATCCACCTATGAGTGAGTACATACCATGTTTGTTCTTCTGAGTCTGGGTTACCTCACTCGGGATGATATTTTCTAGTTCCATCCATTTGCCTGCAAATTTCATGCTGTCATTGTTTTTCTCTGCTGAGTAGTATTCCACTGTGTATGTGTACCACATTTTCTTAATCCATTCTTCAGTTGACGGGCATCTATGTTGTTTCCAGGTTCTGGTTATTATGAATAATGCTGCTATGAACATAGTTGAGCATGTATCTTTGTGGTAAGATTGAGCATTCCTTGGGTATGTCTTGAGGTAGATCATTTCCCAATTTTCTGAGAAACCCCTATACTGATTTCCACAGTAGATGTACAAGTTTGCACTCTGACCAACAGTGGAGGAGTGTTCCCCTTGCTCCCATCCTCTCCAACATAGACTGTCATTAGTGTTTTTGATCGTAGCCATTCTGACAGATGTAAGGTGGTATCTCAGAGTCATTTTGATTTGCATTTCTCTGATGACTAAGGATGTTGAACATTTCCTTAAATGTCTTTCAGCCATTAGAGATTCTTCTTTTGAGAATTCTCTGTTTAGCTCTTCAGCCCATTTTTAAAAATTGGATTGTTCAGTATTTTGATGTCTAGTTTCTTGAGTTCTTTATATACTTTGGAGATCAATCCTCTGTCAGATGTAGGGTTGGTGAAGGTCTTTTCCCATTCTGTAGGCTGTCTTTTTGTCTTATTGACCGTGTCTTTTGCCCTGCAAAAGCTTCTCAATTTCAAGAGGTGCCATTTATTGATGGTTGCTCTCAGTGTCTATGCTACTGGTGTTATATTTAGGAAGTGATCTCTGGTGCCAATACGTTCAAGAGTGCTTCCTACTTTCTTTTCTATTAAGTTTAGTGTAACTGGATTCATGTTCAGGTCTTTGATCCACTTGGACTTGAGTTTTGTACATGGTGACAGATATGGATCTATTTGTAATCTTTTACATATTGACATCCAGTTATGCCAGCACCATTTGTTGAAGATACTTTCTTTTTTCCATTATATAGTTGTGACTTCTTTGTAAAAAGTCAGGTGTTCATATGTGCATGGATTAATGTCAGGGTCTTCAATTTGATCCCATTGGCCCCTATGTCGGTTTTTATACCAGTACCAAGCTGTTTTTATTACTATAGCTCTATAGTAGAGTTTGAGGTCAGAGATGGTGATGCCTCCAAAGGTTGCTTTATCGTATAGGATTCTTTTAGCTATCCTGGGTCTTTTGTTTTTCCATATGAAGTTGAGTGTTTTTCTTTCCAAGTATGTGAAGAATTGTGTTGGGATTTTGATGGGGATTGCATTGAATCTGTAAATTGCTTTTGGTAAGATTGCCATTTTTACTATGTTAATCCTACCTATCCATGAGCATGGGAGATCCTTCCATTTTCTGATATCTTCTTCAATTTCTTTCTTTAGAGATTTAAAGTTCTTATCAAAAAGGTCCTTCACTTATTTAGTTAGTGTTATCCCAAGGTATTTTATATTATTTGTGGCTATTGTAAAGGGTGATATTTCTCTGACTTCTTTCTCAGCCCTTTATCATTTGTGTATAGGAGGGCTACTGATTTTTTTTTGAGTTGATCTTGTATCCTGCACTTTACTGAAGGAGTTTATCAGCTGTAGGAGTTCCCTGGTAGAGTTTTTGGGTCACTTATCTATACTATCATATCATCTACAAATAGTGAAAGTTTGACTTCTTCCTTGCCAATTTGTATCCCTTTGATCTCCTTTGTTGTCTTATTGCTCTAGCTAGAACTTCTAGTACTATATTGAATAAATATGGGAGAGTGGACAGCCTTGTCTTGTTCCTGATTTTAGAGGAATTGTTTTGAGTTCCTCTCTGTTTAATTTGATGGTGGCTGTCGGCTTGCTATAAATTGCCTTTATTATGTTTAGGTATGTTCTCTGTATTTCTGATTTCTCCAAGACCTTTATAATGAAGGAGTGTTGGATTTTGTCAAAGGACTTTTCAGCATCTAATGAAATGATCATGTGGGTTTTTTTTTCTTTTAGTTTGTTTATGTGGTGTCCATTTCTTTCAGACTTTCCTATTTTGTGGAATACAGGTTTTTGAAGTATGACCTGATGATTCTCTGGATTTCCTCATTGTCTGTTGTTATGTCTCTTTTTTCATTTCTGATTTTGTTAATTTGGATGCTCTCTCTCTCTCTCTCTTTTTTTATTGTTCGAGATAGGTTTTTCTCTGTGTAGTTTTGCGCCTTTCCTGGCCTTTCCTGGAACTCACTTTGTAGACCAGGCTGGCCTCGAACTCACAGAGATCCGCCTGCCTCTGCCTCCTGAGTGTTGGGATTAAAGGCGTGTGTCGCCGCCGCCGCCGCCGCCGCCGCCGCCGCCACCACCGCCACCTGGCTAGAACCAACTCTTTCTTTAATTGATTCTTTGTATTGTTCTCTTGGTTTCTATTTCATTGATTTCAGCCCTCAATTTGATTATTTCCTGGTGTCTATTCCTCCTGGGTGAGTTTGTTTCTTTTTGTTCTAGAGTTTTCAGGTGTGCTGTTAAGTCATTAGTGTGAGATTTCTCCAACTTCTTTATGTGGGCATTTAGTGCTATGAATTTTCCTCTCAGTGCTGCTTCCACAGTGTCCCATAAGTTTGGGTATGTTGTACTTTCATTTTCATTGAATTCTAGGAAATCTTTAATTTCTTTATTTCTTCCTTGACCCATTGGTGCTTCAGGTGGGCATTATTCAGTTTCCATGATATTATAGGCTTTCTATAGTTTTTGTTGTTGAAATTTAACTTTAAGGCATGGTGGTCTGATAAAATACAGGAGGTTATTCCAATGTTTTTGTATCTGTTAAGATTTGCTTTGTGACCAAGCATGTGGTCAGTTTTTGAGAAGGTTCCATGGGATGCTGAGAAGGTATATTCTTTTGTGTTAGGGTGGAATTCTGTAGATATCTATTAAGTCCATTTGAGTCATAACATCTGTTAGGTCCTTTATTTCATGCTTAAGTTTCAGTCTGGTAGATTTGTCCATTGGTGAGAGTGGTGTGTTGAAATCTCCCACTACTAGTGTGTGGGGTTTGATGTGCAATTTAAGCTTTAGTAATGTTTCTTTTACAAATGTGGGCCTTTGTATTTGGGGCATGATGTTCAGAATTGAGACTTCATCTTGCGTGATTTTCCCTGTGATAAATATGTAATGTCCTTCCCGATCTCTTTCGATTGATTTTAGTTTGAAGTCTATTTTATTAGATATTAGGATAGCTACACCAGCTTGCTTCTTAAGACCATTTGATTGGAAAGCATTTTCCCAGCCTTTTACTCTGAGGTAGTGTCTGTCTTTGAAGTTTAGGTGTGTTTCTTGTATGCAGCAAATGGATGGATTCTGTTTTCATATCTGTTCTGTTAGCCTGTGTCTTTTTATAGGTGAGTTGAGACCATTGATATTGATGGATATTAATGACCAGTGATTTTAATTCCTGTTATTTTTTGGTGGTAGTGTTATGTTCCCTTCTTTGGTATTTGTTAGTGTGGGATTATCTATTGCCTGAGTTTTTATGGGTGTGTTTAATTTTCTTAGGTTGGATTTTTCCTTCTAGTGCTTTCTGTAGGGCTGGATTTGTGGATAGGTATTGCTTAAATCTGGTTTTATCATGGAATATTTTGTTTACTTCATCTATGATGATTGAGAGTTTTGCTGGGTATAACAGTCTGGTTGGCATCCATGGTCTCTTAGTGTCTGCATAACGTTTGTCCAGAATCTTTAGCTTTCACAGTCTCTACTGGGAAGTCTGGTATTATTCTGATGGGTCTGCCTTTGTATGTTACTTGGCCTTTTTCCTTTGCAGCTCTTAATATTTTTTTCTTTGTTCTGTATGTGTTTAGTGTTTTGATTATTATGTGGCAAGGGGACTTTTTTTTTTTTTTAGATCCAGCCTATTTGGTGTTCTGTAAGGTTCTTATATTTTCATAGGTAGGGAAAGTTTTCTTCTATGATTTTGTTGAATATATTTTCTGTGCCTTTAAGTTGGTATTTTTCCCCTTCTATCCCTGTTTTTCTTAGGTTTGGTCTTTTTGATTTGTTTTGTTTTTTGTTTTTTCGAGACAGGGCTTCTCTGTGTAGTTTTGGAGCCTGTCCTGGATCTTGCTCTGTAGACCAGGCTGGCCTTGAACTCACAGAGATCAGTCTGCTTCTGCCTCCCAAGTGCTGGGATTAAAGGCGTGTGCCACCACCACGAGGCAGTTTTGGTCTTTTTATGGTGTCCCAAATTTCCTGGATGTTTTGTGTTACACTTTTTTGGTCTTTAGTGTTTTCTTTGACTGACGAGTCTATTTTCTCTATTGTGTCTTCAACATCAGAGATTCTCTGTTCCATCTCTTGCATTCTGTTGGTTATGCTTGCATCTGTAGTTCCTGTTCATTTAGTCAGATCTTCTATTTCCAGCATTCCCTCAGTTTGTGTCTTTTTTATTGTCTCAATTTCAGTTTTCTAATCTTGAACTGTTTCCTTCATCTGTTTAATTGCTTTTTCTTGGCTTTTTTTGATTTCTTCCAATTTTTTGTTTGTTTTTTCTTTCATTTCTTTAAGGGAATTTTTCATTTCCTCTTTAAAGGAGTTTTTCATTTCTCTCTAAGGGCCTCTATCATTTTCTTAAAGTCATTTTTAGGACTGATTTCTTCTGCGTTTGTATGCTCAGGTCTTGCAGGTGTAGAATCACTAGGTTCTGATGGTGTCATATAGGTCTTTATGTCGTTGCCTGTATTTTTGCACCGGGGTCCACTCATCTCTTCCTCCGCTCAGTGCAGACGGTGTCTGTGTCTGAAGGTGCCTCTCTTGTTCCAATTGATAGTCTTGGTTCACTGGGAGTTCTCTGTCGAATCAGTGCCGTTGGGCTCTGTTTCTCCGGGAGCAGCTTAGTCAAACACTAATTGTCACCTGCTGTAGCTCCCATGGCCCTCGGCATTCCCCCCATCTCCCCCCACACCCCTTCTCCCACCCCCCAATTCCCTCCTCTTCTCCATCCAGGAAAGGGCAGGTTTCCCTTGAGTACCAATAAAACATGGCATGTCAAGTGGCAGCAAGACTAAGCACCTCCCCATGTATTAAGGCCAGGCAAAGCAACCCTGTAGGAGGAGTAAGGTCCAAAATGCCAGCAAAAGAGTCAGACACAGCCCCTGTTCCTGTTGTTAGGAGTCCCACAAGAGGACCAATCTACACAACTGTAACATATATGCAGAGTGTCTAGGTCAGTCCCATACAGGCTCCCTGGCTGTTCAGTCTCTGCAAGCCCCTGTAAGTCCAGATTAGCTGATTGTGTGAGTCTTCCTGTGATGTCCTTGACCCCTCTGGCTCCTATACTCCTTTCTCCTCAAAAGAAAGCATTTAGTTGGGGCTGGCTTACAGTTTCAGAGGCTTAGTCCATTATCATCACAGCAGGAGCATAGCAGGATGCAGGCAAACCTGATGCTGGAGAAGTAGCTGAGAGTTCTATGTCCAGATTCATAGGCAGCAGGAAGAGAGAGCCCTGGGCCTAGCTTGGGCTTTTGAAACCTCAAAGCCAACCTCCAGTGACACACTTCCTCTAACAAGGCCACACCTACTCCAGCAAGGCCACACCTCCTAATCTTTCTCACATAGTGCCATTCCCTGATAACTAAGCATTCAAATATATGAACCTATGAGGATCATTCTTATTCAAACCACCACAACCACCAAATTATCAGTGCACACTCTTACAAGCAGATCTTGATTCCTAATATAGTCTATAAGATGGTCTTGGAACACCTCAGAATGCCAGAATGTAGAAAAAAAAGAAGGGTCGAAATCAGACCAAATGGAACCAATGGTAGGAATATGTCAAAAGGGATACATAAGTCTAATGAATGGGTCCCAGTGAATAGGCAGTGTTGTGTTATAACCCAAGACCATGGGTTGTAACATGGAATAAGTACGTAAGTCTGTACTGATATAAAAAAAAAAAGCATTGAGCAAATGAATGAGTAATGCATAAGTCTCCCACACAGAAAAAAAAATATAAAAAAATTATGTAAACTGCTTTAAGAAAGTAGAGTGTGAACCCAAGAAATGGCTCAGAGGATAAAGGCATGTGCCACCAAACCTGATGACCCAAGTTCGATCCCTAGGATACACATGGTAGGAGAACGGCCTTCTGGCCTCCACATGTGTGCTCTTGTCACACACATTGCCAGGCTGCACTGTTAATCTAGACCCTCAGCACAACCTGACGGCAAAAGTTCCAGACCTTGGTGGTATTTCTCCTTGAGAGGTCTAACTCCAGCCTCATTATGAGAAAAAGCTCAGATAAATGGCAGCTTATTGACATGCTGCACAATACCTGACTAGGAATCTTCAAAATTGTCAAGGTCACAAAAAGCATCTAGGTATTATTACAACAAAGGAGCACCTAAGAGGAAACTGGGCAACCAAATGTCAAGTGTTCCTCTGATGGAATCTGGGAACAGAAAAAGGGGAGTGTTGGGGAAAGACCAATATGGACTCCAGTCAATAACATTGTAGTAATATTTCATAAATTGTGATCAATATACAAGTATAAGAATAATAGGAGGAACTATCTTTGCAATAGTTGTATTAATATAAAACCATTTTAAAATAAAAACTTATGTAACAAATGAATGGAAGGTAAGAATATGTGAGCCTTGTATTAAAAATTCTCTCAAAAAGCTTCATATGAAGTGTTTATATTTCAAAGGCAGATACACAGCTGGATATTTTAATATTTCTATTTTGTTAAAAACAAAAAGAAACAAGGATATTTATTCCACACTAGTTATCTATTTTAATATGGATACTGTGCTCAATTAGAACACAAAATGTGAACACATTTTTAAATAGTAGGAAGCTGTAAAC
This sequence comes from Peromyscus leucopus, assembly GCF_004664715.2. Classification (NCBI taxonomy): domain Eukaryota; kingdom Metazoa; phylum Chordata; class Mammalia; order Rodentia; family Cricetidae; genus Peromyscus; species Peromyscus leucopus. Next base: position 21,103,571 of record NC_051076.1, read on the forward strand.
GTGAAATAGGAGGTTTGTTAAACAACCAAATGAAACGTCTACCACTGATGTGAATAGGCCAATGAATGGGTCTAGACAGAATTAGAAAGAGTTAATGACCAATGCCCTGGCACCAGTCAAAAACACCTGGGAGGGCTGCTGACAGGGCTCAGTCAGTTGTGGTATAAGCCTGGCAACCTGAGTTCAACCCTTGGAATCCAAATAAAGGTGGAAGGACTGGTTCTACAAAGCTGTCTTAGTCCCAAAACATCTTATGCAAGCATACACACACACACACACACACACACACACACACCCCACCCACACCACACAGTTCCTTACCCATTAAGATAGCAACAGGCTCATGAGAGAGTAATAGCCTATACTGATTTTCCTCAGTATGTTTAGTTGTAACAGAATACAAAATTTAAGTCTCCAGGGGGCTGGAGAGATGGCTCAGCGGTTTCTTAACGAGCTGCTCTTCCAGAGGTCCTGAGTTCAATTCCCAGCAACCACAGGGTGGCTCAAAACCATCTGTAATGAGATCTGGCGCCCTCTTCTGGCCTGTAGGCATACATGCAGACAGAACACTGTATACGTAATAAATAAATAAATCTTAAAAAAAGGAAAATTAAGTCTCCAGAGCAGTAAATTTGTAACAAGCAGAATGAAGGGCTGACACGTTTGCTGGGTTGCACCGTAGCTGTGTTCTTAAGGCATGACTACGATAGAGATATTCACAGGACATCCTTAGGGCACAGGGATGACCCATCTCTTTCCCCCATGAGAAGAACGCTCGACGGAGAGGTTTACAATCGTAGATCAAGTGCAAGTTCAAGACACTTAGAGTGGCTAAGCTGAACAAGGCACCGTAACGGTGTTTTAAACTGACTTCAGGCAGCTTAGAATCCTCTCCATTGATTATAGCTTACACCTGATCCTCAAAAGAGACAGGCAGCCCATGTCATCTGACCTAGGACAGTATTGTACTTACTTGTGAAGGTCTTGTTGCAGTCCACTGCAGCTCTTCTTTGCTGGAACTTTCTGGATCATACACCCATATAGTGACAGTCTATAGAAGAAAACAGGAGAGGCATAAATCTGGCTCAGTAGGTCATTAAAAAAAAAAAAAAAGGGGGACACCACATTGTCACTTTCCAGCTGCTACACAGTAGTTTCAGTGGTAGACCTTCCACAGCACTAAGGGAGAGCTCCTTCCTCCCGAGAGCACCGCTCAGATAGATGAAGAATGGCATTTTGATGTAGTTTGACTCTGTGTTTGTCTTGTGGGAAACTGTGGGGTTCTCTCCCTGTGTTCAAGGTCCATGTTCAATTTCCCTTGCCCATGTTTCCTCTAGGTTGCTGTTAAGATGGGGACAGTTGTCTCTGTCCTTCTATATCTGCCTGGAAGTTGTCATTATTTAGCTCAAAATACTTGGTAATTTTTTCAGGCTGGAGAGGTGGCTTAGGGGTTAAGAGTGCTGGCAGCTTGTTCAAAGGACCTGGGTTCAGTTCCCAGCACACACGTGGTGGCTCACAACCATCTGTAACTCCAGTTCTAGAGGATCCAGCACCCTCCTCTGTGGGCACTGCATGTACCTGGTGCCCAGGCCAAAAAAAAAAAAAAAAAATCGATACACATAAAAACAAATAAACATTAAAAACACTTTGTAATTTTCATTTTGGTTTCTTTTATAGCCCAGAAACACATGTGTTTAGATTGGAGAGACGGCTCAGTGTTTAAGGGCACTGGCTGCTCTTCCAGAGGAGCCCGGCTTGATTCCCACACATGGTGGCAAACAACCATCTTTGACTCCAGCTCCAGGGAATCAGGGGCCCTGTGCTGGCCTCCAAAGGCACTCCATGTGCACGGTGCACAGACATACATGCTGGCAAAACACTCACACATAATTCTAGCAATTTAGAAGTCAGGAGGATTGCAAGTTCAAAGCCAGTTTGGATTGCCTAGTGAGAGAGGAAAACAAAACAAAAAAATTTGAACCTGGAGTTTATTTATTGTTTTTTTTTAGTAACTCTATCATCAATCCCTAAGGTAATTGCCTAGTAGTTACAGAACGCATGGCCCATTGTCTCAGTCTTTCAGCCTTTGCTGAGGTATACAGCCTGCTGAATGTTCCGTATGTTTGAGATGGGTATACAGTATGAGACATTAACTACAGTATTATCAATAATTATTATATTAAGTTTATTCATGGCGTTTAAATATTTGCTGACTCCCGGTGATGGTTTTAGCTGCATCTGAGTTAGCCATTGAGATGGTCTGGCCTTTGAGAGCTTCTCCTAGCTTCTCTGTTTTGTTGTGAAGAGCTGGGTGGCAGGCTTCTTTTACTTCCTTTTGTAGTGGTCCTTAGGTCTCTTCAATATGGGGATGGAGTCTTTCTTTTTGGAAAATCTTAGTGATAAGTTCCTAAGTCCATGCCAGGCGGTGGTGGCGCACACCTTTAGTCCCAGCACTCGGGAGGCAGAGGCGGGCGGATCTCTGTGAGTTCGAGGCCAGCCTGGTCTCCAAAGCGAGTTCCAGGAAAGGCGCAAAGCTACACAGAGAAACCCTGTCTTGAAAAACCAAAGGAAAAAAAAAAAGTTCCTAAGTCCTGTGATGATGTTTTCCATCCTTATTTTGATGCTATTCTAGGTGATGCTGACAGATTCCTGGGATGTATAATACCAATATATAACAGTACAGGATTGTTTATGTCTTCCAGACATGTAGATGTTTACTTATTATTGTTCATGTACGTGTGTTATGTGGCTGGTGGCTGTGTCATGGCGCATCGGTGGAGGTCGGAGGACGATTTCTGGAGTGCTTCTCTCCTTCCACGTTTAAGGGGGTTCCGGGAATGGAACTCGGGTCTCGGTGCTTGCACAGCAAGGACCACTCCCTGCTGTCGATACTTCTTTTCGCTATTTTATTCTAACTTTTTGCATATTTAAAAAAAAAGATGTCAACAGTTTTTGGAACTGTGTCAGGTTTTAGGTTTTAGAGTTATGCTGGATTTATAAATTGAATAAGCAGCTTTGTATAATGTTTTTGGACAAGCAGTAATGACACAGTAGTGAGGGTAGGGACTTGTCCTGCCTGCTTCTGTGTGCCCAGTACATAGATTAAGAGGTGCTAGAGATGAGACAGTCATAATCTGCTGGGACATCATTAGCGTCGTTCGCTCTGTAAAGGCTAGCAAGGACTCAGAGGAGACCATCTGTTGCTGGCACCTTTGAGAATACTTGTAAATTTTCTTCCCACTCTCTTTAATAGAATTTGGCCCTTGCCCAGTGCTCTACTTCTGTGTGGTCAACTCAGTTACTACATATTGCTAGAAAAATCTAGACTTAAAACTCATTATCAGAGCGTTTCATACATTATATGTTTTGACTAACTGTAATTATGTCTTTTTTGTTTTTGGTTGTTGTTGTTGTTTTTTGGCACAGTGTTTTAGACAGGGTCTTGCCAGGTAGCTCAAAACCGATTGTTCTATATCCTTGATAACATTTGAGATAATCAGCTGATTGAACCCACTGTATAGCTGAGGATAACCTTGAACTCTGGACCTTTGTCTCTGGAGTGCTGACATTACAGGCATGGACCAGCCACCACATCCAATTTATGTGGTGCTGGGAATTGAACCAAGGGCTTTGCACAAGCCAGCAAAGTATTCTACCAAATAAGCTACATCTCCAGCCTTTAAAATTTCAATTTCATGAAAATTTTTTTGAGACAAGATCTTATTTGTACCTCAGGCTGGCCTCAAATTCCTGATGCTCCTGCACCATCCTCCTCATTGCTCAGACTACAAACCATGTCTGAATCCTGTAAGGCTTTTGTATTATGTGGGTTAGACTTATCAAGTGAACCATGTAATAAAACTGAGAACATTCAGTGATACTAATTTATAAAACCATGATACATGCTACATTATATTCATAAAATACGTTAACATGAATTTTATGAAAAATAATTATTTTACCAAATAAGAAAAACCAAGAAAATGTCTGCTAATAGTTTCAAAATTTCTTTAGTGTTTCAACAGAAGACACTTGAATAATCCTCTCTGTTTCTGCTATTTAATGGGAGAATATTGGGGGAAAGATCCACCTTGTGTAAATATATGGTTGAAATTCCCTGACTAGGCCTCCTGGCAAACCAAGGGTCTTCAAAACATACTTTGAGCACTGCTGCTCCATGGGAAATTCATGGCAAAAATACCTTGGGAAATTCCTCATCTGGAAACATAAATGATAAGATAATGACATGTGGTGGATATGCAAAATTGACAAAAGTTACCTGGGTTAAATTTTCATAAACGTCTCTGTTGGGAGAAAAAAGAAATACATTTTAATAAACATCATGTAAGCATTAGTTAGAATGCTATATTTTCAATACACACGTCTGTTTGTTTTTACAAATACATTTCTATTTATTTACTTTTCATTAGCTTAGATCATTGAGTGGTACACCACCACGTGGACTCTGTGTCCAATGGCCTTTGCAGGAAGGTTGCTTAAGAAGTTGGCACAAACCATGCCACTGTTTCTATACCTGAGTGTCCTTTCCCCAGATCACTCTGGCTTTTAGTTTGCCTCCAGGAGTCACTGTGCAAGTCATATATAGCAAGAAACAGCACAATGTTTCTTGTGAGTGTGTGTGTGTGTGTGTGTGTGTGTGTGTGTGTGTGTGTGTGTGTGTGTGTGTGTGTGTGTGTGTGTGAGTGTGTGTGTGTTTGTATGCATCTCTTTCCTAAGTAGAATTCAGTTTCATCTCGGCCATAAACACCTTCAATTTTAAGAAGAGCTGTGTGCTCTCTTTGGTTTCAAAGACCTCACTATAGCCAGCAAAAACAGCCTTGCACCACAGCCTTCCAGACAGATTTGCCTTTTAGAAGTCTTTTTCCCAGCAGGCTTCTGCAGGTGTCAAGATGGTGGAAAGAAAAATATACATGTCTCTAAACCTTTGGATATTCTTTTTACATTTTGTTACATTAGATATAAAGAATTCAGCTGGGCGGTGGTGGTGCACGCCTTTAATCCCAGCACTCGGGAGGCAGAGCCAGGTGGATCTCTGTGAGTTCGAGGCCAGCCTGGGCTACCAAGTGAGTTCCAGGAAAGGCGCAAAGCTACACAGAGAAACCCTGTCTCGAAAAGCCCCCCCCCCAAAATAATAATAAAATAAAAAATAAAAAAATAAAATAAAGAATTCGATGTTAAATATAAAACAAAATGAAATAAACCCTAGGTATATCTGCTTATTTACCAAGGGATCTACTACCCATTTGTCATCACAGAAGGCTGAGATCTTGGGTCTTAAATGCATATTACTGAATTAAAAAAAAAGCTAGTCTGAAAGGTTACATACTATATAATTCCAACTATATGTCATTCTAGAAAATGAAAAACTATAGGAAGAGGTAATTAAAAAAAAACACAAGAAGTATGATTGCTAGGGGCCAGGTAGGAGAGAAGAACGGACATGTAGAACACAGGTATTTTAGGAGAGTGAAAATACCATGTATGATCCCGAGATGAGAGGCCCAGCGTTATGCACTTGTCTACGCTCAGAAAACCCGTACCAGCAGTGACTGACTGGTAAAGGGAGCTTGTGACTTCTGGTGCTACAGCACTGATGTAGGTTTATCGGTCAAAATAAATATGCCAAGGTCGGGCAGTGGTGGCACATCCTTTAATCCCAGCACTTGGGAGGCAGAGGCAGACGAATCTCTGTGAGTTCAAGGCCAGCCTGGTCTACAGACTGAGTTCAGGACAGCTGGGCAGAGAAACTCCGTCTCAAAAAAACCAAACCAATAAAAATGAAATAAATATGCCACTCAGTAGGCATGCATAACAGCAGAAGGCAGATAACTCAATAGGAACGTCTTTCTATGTTCCTCTCAGTTTTACTATGAATTTCAAACTGCTCTAAAAAAATTTACTCTTAAAAAAATCTGAAATTGGGCTGGAGAGATGGCTCAGAAGTTAAGAGCACTGTTTGCTCTTCCAGAGGTCCTGAGTTCAATTCCCAGCAACCATATAGTGGCTCAATACCATCTGTAATGAGATCTGGTGCCCTCTTCTGGCCTGCAGTGCAAGCATACATGCAGGCAGAACACTGTATATACACATAATAAATAAATTTAAAAAAAATCTGAAATTGAATTCAATACAACTGCAAGATCTACTAAGAAAATGTAATTTTAGAGCTGGGCATGGTAGCACATACCTTTAACTCCAGCACTTGGGAGGCAGAGGCAGGTGGATCTCGCTGAGTTTGAGGCCAGTTTGGTCTACATAGAGAATTCTAGGACAGCCAGAGCTACATAGTGAGACCTCATCTCGAAAAATGAAAAGTAATTTTAATTTTTGACTATTTACAATAGGAACAAAATGCAAAGTAAGTAGGAAAAATTAATAAAATATTCACATACCTTTGTGAAAAATTAACAAAATTTTGACATATAAAAATGACCAAAATGATGGGGTTAGGGATTTAGCTCAGTGGTAGAGCTTCTAGAACAAGTGTTTCAGTAAAAAAAAAAAAAAAAAAAAAAAAAAAAAAAAAAAAAAAAAAAAAAAAAAATAAAATTAGTGGAAGTCTTTTTGTACATGTGAAGAGTCTTTTTTCCAAGGCACCTTCTGATTGGTTTGATAAAGAGCCAAATGTCCAATACCTAGGCAGGAAGAGGTTAGGTGGGACTTCTGGGCAGAGAGAGAAGGAAAAGAGATAAATCGAGGCACGGGAGAGATGCCAGAGGCTACGGAAAGGAAACAGGAGGTGCAAGATGAAAGAAAGGTAAAAAGCCATGAGGCAAAATGTAGATTAATATAAATGAGTTAATTTAAGTTATAAGAGCTAGTGGGACAAGCCTAAGATATAGGCCATGCTTTCATAATTAATAATAAGTTTCCATGTCATTTTTTTGTTTTGTTTTGTTTTTTGTTTTTTCCAGACAGGGTTTCTCTGTGTAGTTTTGGTGCCTGTCCTGGATCTTGCTCTATAGACCAGGCTAGCCTTGAACTCAGAGATCTGCCTGGCTCTGCCTCCCGAGTGCTGGGATTAAAGGCGCGACCACCACCCGGCTTCCATGAAAATCCATCTACTAAACTACAGTACAAACCCTGGGTCAAGATGTAGTTGAGTGGTATAGCATTTGTCTACCAAGTATAAATCCCTGGCTCAATCCCCAGAGCCACAGAAATTAAATAAAATAAATAAAAATAAAATCTCAACAAGGGATTTTGTAGAATTTTACATGTTATTCCAAAATTTTATAGGGAGGAAAACAAGGTTGAATGTGGTGAGAGCCAGGTGTAGTAACACCGGTCTATAATTCTGCCATCCAGGAGGCAAAGCAGGAGTGGAGTTGGTTTTTTTTCTCCCCTCTTTGGGGGCCCTCCACCCAGCTACCAAATAAATACTCGGAGACTTATTCTTACTTATGAATGCCCGGCCTTAGCTTGGTTTGTTTCTAGCCAGCTTTTCTAATTTAAATTATCCCATCTCTCTTTAACTACGTTTTTTTCCTCTAGGCTTTTTGCCTTTCTCTATTCTATATATCTTTCTTTCCTTCTTACTCCACGGCTGGCTGTGTGGATGGGTGGCTGGCCCTACAGCCCTCCTCTCCTCCTCCTTTTCTCACTCCTCTCTCTTTCCCCAAGCCTAGACTTCTCCTCCTATTTATTCTCTATGCATGTCAGCCCGCCTATCCTTTCTCCTGCCTAGCTACTGGCCGTTCAGCTCTTTATTAAACCAATTATGTGTTTTAGACAGGCAAAGTAAAACAGCTTTGCAGAGTTAAACAAATACAATATAAAAGAATGCCACACATCTTTGCTTCATTAAATGAATATTCCACAGCATAAACAAATGTAACACATCTTAAACTAATAGTCTACAACACAGGAGAATCATGTGTTCAAAGCCACCCTGTACTACATACCAAGACCTTATCTCTAAAACCCATGGCTACAGCTCTCTAGGCCTGGGGGCACAGCCTGTGCCCCTCCCCCAACCACAGCCCCAGTAACGTAGCACCTCCCCCACAATCCCCACCAACCATCCCCTGCAGCATCAGGGACCACTGGGTGCCACAGGCCTCACCTGTACCCATTGGAACAAGAGCCCCAGCAACCAGGCAGCAGCCTCCTCCTCTCCTACCAACCATCCCCTGTGGAATCGGTGACCCCTGGAGCCGCAGGCCCCACCTGCACTGAGTGGAGGAAGAGGTGGGTAAACAGCAGTGTAAGAGTACATTCAATAACATAAAGAGCAATATGGCACCACTAGAAACCAGTGGTTCTACAACAGCAAGACCTGAACATCCCAACGCAGAGGAAGCAGAAGAAAATGGCCTTAAATATAACTTTGTGAAGATGATAGAGGCCCTTAAAGAGGAAATGAAAAATACCCTTAAAGAAATGGAGGAAAAGACAAAATATTGGAAGAAATCAATAAATCCCTTAAAGAAAGCCAAGAAAAAAACAATCAAACAGGTGATGGAAACAGTTCAAGTCTTGAAAATTGAACTAGAGATAATAAAGAAAATGCAAAATGAGGGAATAGGAACTACAAGCATAACCAACAGAATACAAGAGATGGAAGAGAGAATCTTAGGAATTGAAGATACAATAGAGGAAATATGTGGTGGTAATCTAATTGTACTGAAATATTATTTTGATTGTATGTTAATAAATAAAGTTGTCCGGGGGTCAGAGCTATTAGAGCCATAGCAAGAGTGTGGCGGTGGTGGCACACGCTATCTGTGTGTTCAGGGATATAGCCAGCATTGGAGACATATGCCTTTAAGACCTAGGGGGCTGTACATTCAGACAGTGACGAGGCAGTCACGTGTTTGGGTTTACAACCAATGAGAAGGCAGAACAAAATACTTTAAATAGACGAACAGACAGGAAATAGAGCCCTCTTTGGGGAAGCTGGGACACCACAGGCGGAAGGGTGAGATCTTAGCTCTGAGCTCTGACCTCTCGGCTTTCTCTTTTACATTGTTTCTGTGTTTCTTATTTAATAAGACGGTTGGTTACTTCTATAGAAATAGATTCATTAGTCAAAGAAAATGTCAACTCCAACAAATTCTTAACACAAAACATCCAGGAAATCTGGGACAACATGAAAAGATCAAACCAAACCTAAGATAGGGATTAAAGAAGGAGAAGAATTCCAGCTCAAAGGCACAGAAAATATATTCAACAAAATCATCGAAGAAAACTTTCCCAACCTAAAAACAGACATGTCTATGAAGGTACAAGAAGCTTACAGAACACCAAATAGATTCAACCAAAAAAAAAAAAAAAAAAAAAAAAAAAAAAAAGTCTCAAAACACTAAACATACAGAATAAAGAAAGAAGGAGCTGCAAAGGAAAAAGGCCAAGTAACATATAAAGGCAGACCTATCAAAATTATACCCGACTTATCAATGGAGACTCTGAAAGCCAAAAGGTCCTGGATAGACATTCACAGACAGTAAGAGACTATGGATGCCAACCCAGACTACTATACCCAGCAAACCTTTCAAACACCATAGATGGATATTCCATGATAAAACCAGATTTATCTACAAGTCCAGTCCTACAGAAAGTACAAGAAGGAAAACTCCAACCCAAGGAAATTAGCTGCACCCATGAAAACACAGGCAATAGATAACCTCATATCAGCTAATCCCAAAGAAGAGGAACACACACACACACACACACACACACACACACACACACACACACACACACACACACTACCACCACCACCACCACCAACAAAACAAAAAATAACAAAAATTAACAATCACTGGTCATTAATATCTCTTAATACCAGTGGTCTCAATTTACCTATAAAAAGACACAGGCAAACAGAATGAGTATGAAAACAGGATCCATCATTCTGCTACATACAAGAAACACACCTCAACCTCAAAGACAGACATTACCTCAGAGTAAAGGGTTGGGAAAAGATTTTCCAATCAAATGGACCTAAGAAACAAGCTGGTGTAGCTATCCTAATATCTAACAAACTAGACTTCAAACTAAAATTAATCAAAAGAGATAGAAAAGGACATTTCATATTCATCACAGGAAAAATACATTAAGATTGAAGTCTCAATTCTGAATACCTATGCCCCAAACTCAAGGGCACCCACATTTGTAAAAGAAACATTATTAAAGCTGAAATCACATATCAAACCTCACACAATAATAGTGGGAGACTTCAAGCCCCCACTCTCACCAACGGACAGGTCTGCCAGACAGAAACTTAATGGAGAAGTAAGGGAACTAACAGATGTTATGATTCAAATGGACTTAACAGAAATCTATAGAACATTTTACCCAAACACAAAATAATATACCTTCTTCTCAGCATCTCATGGAACCTTCTCTAAAATTCACAACATACTTGGTCACAAAGCAAATCTCAACAGATACAAAAAAAATTGGACTAACCCCCTGTATCTTATCGGATCACCATGGCTTAAAGTTAGAATACAACAATAACACAAATTACAGAAAGTCTACAATCTCATGGAAACTGAACAATGCTCAAATGAATCACCACTGGGTCAAGGAAGAAATGAATAAAGAAATTAAAGACTTCCTACAATTCAATGAAAATGAAGGCACAACGTAATCCAAGCTTATGGGACACTATGAAAGCAGTGCTAAGAGGAAAGTTCATAGCACTAAGTGCCTACGTAAAGAATCTGGAGAAATTTTACACTAGTGACTTAACAGCACACCTGAAAGCTCAAAAACAAAAAGAAGCAAACTCACCCAGGAGGAGTAGATGACAGGAAATAATCAAACCGAGGGCTGAAATCAATAAAATAGAAACAAAGAGAACAATACAAAGAATCAATGAAACAAAGAGTTGGTTCTCAAGAAAATCAACAAAATAGACAAACCCTTATCCAAACTAACCAAAAGACACACAGAGAGAGCATCCAAATTAACAAAACTAGAAATAAAAAAGGGGGACATAACAACAGACACTGAGGAAATCCAGAGAATCATTAGGTCATACTTCAAAAACCTGTAATCCACAAAATTGGAAAATCTAAAAGAAATGGACAATTTTCTAGATAGGAACCAGTTATCAAAATTAAGTCAAGATCAGATAAACAAATTAAATAAACCTATGACCCCCAAGGAAATAGAAGCAGTCATTAAAATCTCCCAAACAAATTTAGCCCAGGGCCAGATGGTTTCAGCACAGAATTCTATCAGAATTTCAAAGAAGAGCTAATACCAATACTCCTCAAATTGTTCCACACAATAGAAACAGAAGGAACATTGCCAAACTCTTTTTAATGAGGCTACAGTTACCCTGATACCCAAACCACACAAAGATGCAACAAAAAAAAAGAGAATTACAGACCAATCTCCCTCATGAACATCAACGCAAAAATACTCAATAAAATACTGGCAAACTGAGTCTAAGAACACACACAAAAAAATCATCCATCATGAGTAGGCTTCATTCCAGAGATGCAGGGATGGTTTACCATACAAAAATCTGTCAATGTAATCTATCATATAAACAAAGTGAAAGAAAAAAAACCCACAAGATAATTTCATTGAAAAAGCATCCAACACCCCTTCATGATAAAGGTCTTGGAGAGATCAGGGATATAAGAACATACTGAAATATAATAAAGGCAATATACAGCAAGCTGACAGCCAATATCAAATTAAATGGAGAGAAACTCATAGCAATTCCACTAAAATCAGGTATAAGACAAGGCTGTCCACTCTCTCCATATCTATTCAATATAGTACTTGAAGTTCTAGTTAGAGCAATAAAACAATAAAAGGAGATCAAGGGGATACAAATTGGAAAGGAAGAAGTCAAACTTTCACTATTTGCAGATGATATGATAGTATACATAAGTGACCCCAAATATTCTACTAAGGAATTCCTACAGCTGATAAACCCCTTCAGTAATATAGCAGGATACAAGATTAACTAAAAAAAAAAAAAATCAGGGGCCCTCCTATATACAAATGATAAACAGGCTGAGAAAGAAATCAGAAAAACATTACCCTTTACAATAGCCACAAATAACATAAAATATCTTGGGGTAACTCTAACCAAACAAATGAAAGACCTACATGACAAGAACTTTAAGTCTTTGAATAAAGAAATTGAAGATGATATCAGAAAATGGAAAGATCCCCATGCTCTTGGATAGGTAGGATCAACATAGTAAAAATGGCAATCTTACCAAAAGCAATCTACAGATTCAATGCAATCTCCAACAAAATCCCAACACAATTTTTCACAGACCTTAGAAGACTAATACTCAACTTCATATGGAAAAAAAAAAACCAGGATAGCTAAAACAATCCTGTATGACAAAGGAACTTCTGGAGGCATAACCATCCCTGACTTCAAGCTCTACTATAGAGCTATAGTAATAAAAACAGCTTTGTACTGGCATAAAAACAGACGTGTAGATCAATGGAATCGAATTCGAAGACCCTGACATTAATCCACACAGCTCTGATCACCTGATTTTTGACAAAGAAGCCAAAAATGTACAATCAAAAAAAGAAAGCATCTTCAACAAATGGTTCTGGTATAACTGGATATCTACGTGTAGATTATTGCAAATAGATCTATAACTATCACCATGCACAAAACTTAATTCTAAGTGGATCAAATACATCATCAACACAAATCCAGTTACACTGAATCTGATAGAAGAGAAAGTGGTAAGTAGACTTTAACGTATTGGCACAGGAGACCACTTCTTAAATATAACACCAGTAGTACAGACACTGAGAGCAACAATTAATAAATGGGACCTCCTGAAACTGAGAAGCTTCTGTAAGGCAGAACAACCGCCTACAGAATGGGAAAAGATCTTCACCAACCCCACATCTGACAGCACTGATCTCCAAAATATATAAAGAACTCAAAATATCAAATAATCCAATTAAAAATGGGTTACAGATCTAAACTGAGAATTCTCAACAGAAGAATCTCAATGGCTAAAAGATATTTAAGGAATTGCTCAACATCTTTAGCCATCAGGGAAATGCAAATCAAAATGACTCTGAAATACTATCTTACACCTGTCAGAATGGCTAAGATCAAAAACACTGATGACAGCTTATGTTGGAGAGGATGTGGAGTAAGGGGAACACTTCTCCACTGTTGGTGGGAGTGCAAACTTGTACAGCCACTCTGAAAACTAGTATGGTGGTTTCTCAGAAAATTGGGAATCGGCCTACTCCAAGACCTAGCAATACCACTCTTGGGCATATACCCAAAAAATGCTTAATCATAATACAGGACACCTGCTTAACTATGTTCATAACAGCATTATTTGTAATAGCTGGAACCTGGAAACAAGTTAGATACCCTCAACTGAAGAATGGATAAAGAAAATGTGGTAAATGGAGTATTACTCAGCAGCAAAAAACAATGACATCATGAAATTTGCAGGCAAATGGATGGAACTAGAAAAAAAATCATCCTGAGTGAGGTAACACAGACCCAGAAATACAAACATGGTATGTCCTCACTCATGAGTGGATACTAGATGTAAAGCAAAGAATAACCAGGCTACAATCCATAGCCCCAGAGAAGTTAGGTAACAAGGAGGAACCTAAGAGGGACACATGGATCACCCTATAGATAAGATCTCCTGGGTAAACTGGGGGCAGGGGGGAAGGGGAAAAGATGGGGGATGAGAACATGAGGGAATGGGATGGTCGAGCTGTAACAGGGACAGAGATGGAGAGCAATGAAAGATATCTTGACAGAGGGACTCATTATGGGGTTAGGGAGAAACCTGGTTCTAGGGAAATCCCCCAAATCCACAAGGATGGCCTCAGCTAAGACTCCTAGCAATAGTGGAGAGGGTGCCTGAACAGGCTTTCTCCTGTAATCAGATTGGTGACTACCCTCATTAACATCATAGAACCCACATCCAGTAACTGATGGAAGCAGATGCAGAGATCCACAGTCCAGCACTGGGCTGAGCTCCTGGAGTCCAGTCAAAGAGAAGTAGAGGGATTATATGAGCAAGAAGGGGTCAAGATTATGATGGGGAAACCCACAGAGACATCTGACCCGAGCTAGTGGGAGCTCATGGACTTGGGATTGATAGCTAGGGAACCTGCATGGGACTAAACTAGGCCCCCTGAATATGGGTGACAGTTGTGTGGCTTGGTCTGTTTGTGGGTCCCCTAGCAGTAGGACCAGGATTTATCCCTGGTATATGAACTGGCTTTTTGGAGCTCATTCCCTATGGTGGGATACCTTGCTCAGCCTTGATGCAGGGAGGAGGGGCTTGGTCCTGCCTCAACTTGGTATGCCATACTTTGTTGACTCCCCAAGGGAGGCCTTACCCACTCTGAGGAGTGGATGAGGTTGGGGTGAGGGGAGGTGAGGGGGAACGAGAGGGAGGGGGAACTGTGGGTGGTATGTAAAATGGAAAAAATTTAAATAAAAAACCAAACCAAAACAAAACAAAAAACAAAGACTGGAGGGTATAGTAAAAGAAAAGCCTTAGGTTTGGTCCCTAGCACTGAAAAAACAAAGAAACAAACAAAATACAATAAAAACAGGAGTTTCCCCCCAAAAGGATGACAGGGACAGAGAAGAATGGGCACTTACACTCACACTTACCAGATTTTCAAAACAAAGATGTAAACTCAGAAAGACAAATGCTTCATTTTGTCCCTTATATGCAGATCTTAGCGTGTGTGTGTGTGTGTGTGTGTGTGTGTGTGTGTGTGTGTGTGTGTGAGAGAGAGAGAGAGAGAGAGAGAGAGAGAGAGAGAGAGAGAGAGAGAGAGAGAGAGCGCTTGCACACGCAAAACCTAAAAATCTAGAAAGAAGACCAGGAGAGGGGTTCAAAAATGTTCAAAGCAGGAAGGGGCAGCAAAAGGAAACATGTGATATAAAAGTGAAACAGAGCTTTGTGGAGGCCACATGGGAAGGAAAAGCGGAGAATCTATTAAAACCCACTTTAAAAATGTCATGAAGAGGGCTGGAGAGGTGGCTCAGTGGTTAAGAGGCACTGGCTGCTCTTCCAGAGGACCCGGGTTCAGTTCCCAGCATCTACCAGTTGGCTCACAATTGTCTGTAACTCCAGTCTCAGGGGACCCAATGCTCTCTTCTGGCCTCCTCAGATACTGCGCATGTCTGGTACACAGACATACATGCACATAAAATACACATACACACAAAATTTAAAAAAAAAGAAAATGTCATAGTGATATCTAATACCTTGTAAACTATTTTAAAAAAATAATTTGAAAATAAATAGATAAATAAATAAAGACATGGTAATAAAGAAAACATAGCAGGCAAATAGATCAGCTAAACAGAATAGCCAGTCCAGGAGGCCAGGCATGTGTGGAAAACTGACCAAGCAAACACTGTATATACATTATTCAGTAAATGGTATGAAAATTATCCATACTGAAAAAATAGAACTGAATCTCTACCTTGAAGCTTGTACAAAAACTAATTCCAGGTGGATTAAGAACTTTATAGAAAAAAAAAAGTATATAAAACTTAATGTGGAAGACTATGATCTTACAGGTAAGGAAAAATTTCTTAAATAGATTTTAGTAGGCAAAAACTTATAAAGGAAGAATTAAAAAATTGATTTGCTGTGGAACCTCTCAGAAGAGGGGAGGAAGGACTGTAGGAGCCAGAGGAGTTGGGGACACAGGAGAAAATAATTTTATGGTTGAGGGTCACCACAACATGAGGAACTGGATTAAAGGGTCACAGTGTCAGGAAGGTGGAGAACCACTACCCTAAGTGTTTATGGCCTCATCTGTAGTTGCTGTTAGGTCCTGGAGTTGCATAAATAATGGGGACCAAACTGCTGAAATCTATGAACCAGAAGCAAGCTTTATTCCAAACACCGTGGGGTACCAAAAACTTCTAGCTAGCTAGGGCCGCAGGCAGAATTCGGGCTTCTGATACAGAGACAGGGAGGGAGGCTACAGGCCTCTTCTTATAGTAAAAACCACAGGGCAGATGGCGGGTCAAAGGAACTTTTACAATCTTAAGATTAGGCCTTGGGGAGAGTTAGAGGGATCTTTACAATCCTGAGGTTAGGCCCTGAGCCACATTACATTCCGAGATGTACAACTTTTGATTACAGGATGTTAGTTCAAGACATTTTTGAAAGCCTTTGGCTATCTTAACACAGCTGCTTTCCTCCCATAGATGAAAGAAATGTAGGGCAGAAGGTCACATAGAGGCAACTGTTAAGGGTTAACCTCTGTCCACAGCAGCTGTCAACTCCAGTTCTCCTAGGATATGTGTATAGGCTATAAGCATACAATTTTCCATATTCCTGGGCTCTTCAGTTGCAAACAAATGCCTTGTAGCAGCGCAGTGAGGAACCAAAGATTCTTGCTTAAATACAGGTGGATTTTTATTTTTTTTATTTTTTTAAAAGATTTATCTATTTATTATGTATACAGTGTTCTGCCTGCATATATGGCTGCGGGCCAGAAGAGGGCACCAGATCTCATTACAGATGGTTGTGAACCACTATGTGGTTGCTGGGAATTGAACTCAGGACCTTAGGAAGAGCAGCCAGTGCTCTTAACCACTGAGCCATCTCTCCAGCCCCCTGGGTGGATTTTTAAAAGTTAGAGAAGGAGGTAATTCACAGAAAAGCAAACATAGTGATTCTGTTTTTGTAAAAATGAAAAACTAAAAAGAAATTGTTACAATCACATAGTTGGTGTCTTAGAATTCCTTCTGCTGTGATGAAACACCATGCCCCAAAGCAACTCAGAGAGGAAAGGGTTTATTTCACTCAGTTCCATATCACAGTTCATCATTGATGGAAGTCAGGACAGGAACTCAAACAGGGCAGAGACCTGGAGACAGAAGCTGAGGCAGAGGCCATCGAGGAGTGCTGCTTACTGACTTGCTCCTTATGGCTTGCTCTGCCTGCTTTCTTACAGAAGCCAGGACCACCAGCCCAGGGATGGTATCACATCCACAAATACCTTCCCCCGTCAATCACTAATTAAGAAAATGCCCTATATCTTATGAAGGCATTTTCTTAATTGAGGTTCCCTCCTTTCAGATGACTCTAGCTTGTGTCAAGTTGACATAAAACTAGCCAGCACAGTGGGTAAACTAAAAGAAAAGCAAGGACTCCATCCATTATCAAATATTCCACATACTTCCTCGGGGGACGGGGGACAGGGGACAGGGGACAGGGGACGGGGGACGGGGGACGGGAATTCCAGCTAGCTACTTCCCTGGATAGCACTTCTGTTTTGGCTTTGTGGAAGAGGTAAGTTGGCTCAGGGCTGCCTGCAGGCTCATCGTGGGTTAGTCTCAACTCTTGGGGCTCAGTGTGTGTAGTAGGACAGACCCATGGGGTCAAGGAAATTGGCTCAAACCAGTTGCCAAGGCATGCACATAACGTACTTCCTTATGAGCCAACCTGGAGTCTGCCTGAGGGCCTAGCAACAGGTGCTGTCAGAGCTCCTGATTGTGCCCAGCCAATGAGGGATGACCATGCAATGCCACCAGATCAGGACACAGCCTGGGTGCTGGGAGGAGGGTATGTAAGGCCTTCCCTGTTATTGAGTAAACAAGTCTGCTATTTGCCTTCACGGGACTCCCGGTGTCTGTGCGGTTGAAGCCGTGTCTTCCCACCCCCTCCCCTGAGGGAGCCGTTAGGATCAAGCAGCAAGTGTGCATACGTGAGAATGATAATCCATTACGTGATTCCCAGGGTTTCTTGGCAGATATCTTAGGTTTTTTGTTTGTCTTTGTTTTGCTATAAGAAAACCGCCAAGTGGGCAGCTTTAACATTAATTTCTCACTGCTCCATTGGCTGGGAAGTGCATCATCAGTATGCTGCCTGCTTCACTGCCCGGAGCAGGCCACTTCCTAGTTCATAGACGATAGTGTTTCACTATGAATAGGGTAGGGAGTTTCTGTCATGAGGGCACTAATCCCATCGATGAGGGTTCCATCCTTATGACCTAATCACTCCCCAAAGCCCTACACCAACTACTAAAATACGAACTTGGGAAGGGGGGATACAAGCACTCAGCCCATTGAGATAGGTTTTCCTCTCTGGTAGCCCCCAAGTTCTATCCTTCAAGAGAAGCAGAAAGTAGCCCATTCGGTCACTGCGGAAGGTCGTATTTCCCAATCTAGCTCTAACCAGGAGTTTTTTTACCTTCCGCATTTGCCCTTGTCAATTGCTCAGTAGTTTCAGAACCCATGGAGGAGAGGCTAGTGACCGAGAACAAGGACAGAAGCCTGGCGTTTTCATCAGCACCAGAGACTCAAATCACGCTTTTCAGTGAGACTGGGGAGGTTGGCGTTAAGGGACCGCTGGAAGAAGAGAATGAAGCCAGCGGCAGTAAAGTATGATTTACTGCAGATGTCAGTGTTCCGATTGCTTTTGCCCGGGGCACGTGCCAGTCCTTAATGCAGCTGATGAAAAGTGGGTTGTGGCATTATCACCATGTAAGTCACATGCATTTAATATTATTATGGAAGAGGAAGGACGCTTTCCTTGAAGAAAACAGATGTAAAGTAGATAAAAAGAAAGGTACATTCCATCTATCCATAAAATGTACACTGCCTTCACCACAGTGCTAAAGCATTCCTTATCTATTAAATAAAGATAATTATTCTTGGCCGGGTGGTGGTGGCGCTCGCCTTTAATCTCAGCACTCGGGAGGGGGAGGCAGGCAGATCTCTGTGAGTTCAAGGCCAGCCTGGGCTACAGAGTGAGTTCTAGGAAAGGTGCAAAGTTACACAGAAAAACCCTGTCTCAAAGTAGAAAAAAAATTATTCTTACACATCTGTGGTCATTATGAAAATTGATAAAAAGAACGTAAAAAGAATTATAAAAATGAAGCTGAGTATTATGGTACACTGTGAGGTCACAGCCCTCCAGAAGCAGAGGCAAGACTGTCACAGAATGGGGGCCATCCTGGTCTATAAGTTAAGTTCAGGCCAGCCAGAGGTATAGAGAGAGACCCTGTATAAAAAAAACAGACAGACAGATATGTAGATGTAGTAAGTGTTCAAATTGTGTTGATATTTTTTTTGAGCTGAGGATCGAACCCAGGGCCTTGCGCTTGCTAGGTAAGCACTCTACAACTGAGCTAAATCCCCAACCCAGATATTTTTATAACTACTAATTCAATACTACTTTGGCAATACATTTGAGGACATCTTGGTTGGTGAATAAAGGTTTGTATGCTAATCATGATGTGGATAATGAATCTGTGATTGATTTTTCAAGTGGGAGCTAAATAAAAGCCTTAATTACCTTTGTATTATGCATTACTTACTCAACTGTATAATACCACATGAAGCAAATATGAGATTTATCCACATTCAGATTGCGTGACTCTTCAGTCTAAAAAGAAATGCAAAAGAAAAAATACATGTTAAATTTGAAATAGATGCCAATATAAGCCTGAACATCACAGAGGAACTATTACTTACCTGAGAGTACAGGAAAATAGATTTTAGACTAGAATTAATAACATACATACAGAAGGTGTTTAATGCCTCAGTTTCTCTGTTTTTACTAGAATGAATGGCAAATTTCGGAGATGTCTGGCAACTTGCTGTCCTTATTGTGTCTATCCTATTTTTCTCCCTCGTGGACGCACACATCTGTTCATCTTCTGGATCAGTGATTCTCAACAGCCCAGAAGACAGGGTATGTTTGGCAATGTGTGGAAATGCTTTTGGGTGTTACAACTATCTGTTGTGGAATGTGTGGAAATGCTTTTGGGTGTTACAACTATCTGTTGTGGAATGTGTGGAAATGCTTTTGGGTGTTACAATTATCTGTTTGTTTTGCAAATGAGCAGATTATTACTCTCATTCATTTGCATTCAGATGGTTTTCTTGAATTGAAGAAAAGGAAGGAGAATAAAAGATAAATCTTCAGTTTGCATTTGGTCCTGGATATTGCCATTGGAATGTGTGATATGAGACCTATTCATCTGAAGCATGAACCTAATTAGTCTTATCAATAAAAACCAGGAACCAGATATCAGGGCAAAAACCTGGAAGATCAGAAAAGCAAGGGAGCAGCCACAGTCACTTCCTACCTCTCTGGATCCTCTGACAAAAGAGGCCAAGATCCTGTCTCTACTCTGCCTTATCACTTCCTGTCTCTGCCTCCTGAGTGCTGGGATTAAAGGCATGAGCCACCACCACTGCCTGGCCTCTATAGTTAACTAGAGGCTAGATCCACCCTCTGATCTCCAGGCAAGCTTTGTTTGTCAGAACACAAACAAAATATCACACTTTTCCCCCATTTTGTCTAAATAAAAAGTGAAGGTTTTTTTTTTTTTTTTTTTTTTTTTTTTTTTTTTTTTTTTTTTTTTTTTTTGTTTTTCGAGACAGGGTTTCTCTTGTGTAGCTTTGCGCCTTTCCTGAAACTCACTTGGTAGTCCAGGCTGGCCTCGAACTCACAGAGATCCGCCTGCCTCTGCCTCCCGAGTGCTGGGATTAAAGGCGTGAAAAGTGAAGGTTTTTAACTGACATAGAAAAACTATATACAATAAGTACAATAGCTATATACAAATACATATAGGCAATAATTACATTAACAATGTCTAGTCCATTAGCATTTGACAAATTGAGGGAAAATATTCCATTATCTATCCTATCTTGGTGAGTCCAAAGTGTTACACCTAAATCACTTCCTATCCTAACTTGCATTACCAACCCAAAACTATCTTTTTATGTCTTTCAACCTTAAACACTTTACACCTCTTTTATGTGTGTCTTTTCTGAATTTGTTAAAAAGGAAAAGTACAGCTATCTAGTCTTCAACTCCATCAGAGACCTGAGAAGGATGTATTTATTACCTGAGCAAACAGTAAGTACAGAGCAAACAACTTCAAAATTTAAAAAATGACAGAAACAGCTGTCTGCCTGGACAGTCACACAAGGTTCCTCTGTAATGCTGGGGCACCCATCTTCGACCCGCAGGCCTAGAGTATCTGACAGACTTTTCTGTGAAGCAGGATTTTTGAAGGACTGTCCCACCTTGTCTTGGCAAAGTTTGGTAGTCACATTCTTTTCTGTCCTGCTTGGCCACTTGGACAGGTGATGCAAGGGCACTTTCTTGCCCAGTGGCTAACTTTTGCCACAATAAAAGTAAACTCCATATGGAGTTTCTTCAAAGCCCATTTGCAACTGAATGTCGCGACACAGGTGTGTGGGTGCACACAGGTCCATGGAATGAAGACTCAGAGGCATCTTAAGAATGAATCTAGCCTTTCCTGGCTGCAGGGGGGTCCAGCCTCGAAGGACTGAAGCACCTTCCCTTGGCCTTGGGCATTTTTATTTCTCTCCATTACAGTTTAGCCAGTTAATTTCCATATGCTCAAAACAACCTGAAAGGGGATCCCAACAATACAATGCCAAGTGCAAATTCCTTGATTTGTCAGGTACCATGGTTTTCTGGGTTTCCTGAATCAAGTTTTGCATAGGCCTTTGTATCCTTGGGAAACTCCAAGACAAGATTCACATAGAGGGCAACAAGAGAAGCAAAAGGTATCTGCTAAACAAAAGATGAATTAGGGCTAGGTGTTGCTCTCTGGAGCCAGGCCAGGTACAGCTCAGCAGGAATGCCACCACACCCATCATCTTCTTTGGAGTAGATTGATGCTGCCAGGAGATGACATGTATCATTGTCATTAAAAAAAAAATCCTTATGTTATTAAATCATCTTAAATTCCATATTCTGTAGGTCTCTGAAGTGTTTGAAGACCACTTGCCTATATAAAGTATATCTCTGGTTGACCTTGAAAACATACCTAACATGACTAAAAGTTTGATTGTAATAGGTGACTAACTACTGACCTGCATTTCTTTATTATCCTAAATAGTTTGTAATAATAACTTTCAAGGACTAGAAATTTACATAACATTGTTGGATGAGCTGTATAGGTACAAGACCTTGAACAAGAGAAGAAATGTATGTACAGTATGTTCTAACAAAAATAAGCTTAAATTTGTATCAATATACAAAATCCGTATCAGTGTAAAATATTTAAAACTAGTAGTTACTTTTTTGGTTTAAAATTAGATTCAATGGAAACACATGAACTATGAACCAAAGGCTGAGGGGCCCCCAGCTGGATCAGGCCCTCTGAATAGGCGAGACAGTTTTGATTGGCTTGATCAGTTTGGGAGGCAACTAGGCAGTGGGACCAAGTCCTGTGCTCATTGCATGAGTTGGCTGTTTGAAACCTGGAGCTTATGCAGGGACACTTGGCTCAGTCTGGGAGGAAGGGACTGGACCTGCCTGGACTGAGTCTACCAGGTTGATCGCAGTCCTCGGGGGAGGACTTGTCCTGGAGGAGGTGGGAATGGAGGGTGGGCTGGGGGTAAGGGGAGGGGGTGGGAGGGGGGAGAATAGGGGAACCCATGACTGATATGTAGAACTGAATGGTATTGTAAAATAAAAAAAAATTAGATTCAATAATCTAAATTTTTATCCTATCATTTTTATAACATATATATAGTATAACAAAAATAACCTCAAATTTGTATCAATATACAAAAATCCAAGCCAATGTGAAATATTTAAAACTAGTAGTTGCTTTTTTTTTGGTTTAAAAGTAGATTCAATAATCTACCCTTTAATTGTATTTCTATATCCCTCTTTTTCATTTTTAGAACAAGATCCCTGAATCTAATATCTTTTGTTCAGCATTTTTTCTGACCATCACCAATAACAACTTGTAGCCAACCCCCCTAAATGATAAATATCCATAACCCATTGAATGACCAAAAACCACCCATTCCACCTCTTGGAAATATGGGTACCATGTTCTTAAATTACTTCCTGCTGTCTGGGGGCAATGACATCTTTAGACGACCTTGAAAAAAATCGAGATAATTGTCAAGTCCTGGGAGAGCTAGCTGTATCATTTGTTGTCCAGTCTCTGTGTAATGGGAAAGTGCAGGGCTTATCTCAAGTCTTGGCCAGAGTAATCTGTGAGGCTAGACCATCTCAGTTAGCCATATTGAAATTGTCCTGAGCAGTCTGTAGTTCAAAACCAATCTTTAGGTGGTGTTTGTCAGCTTAGCGCTGTTACCACAGTCCAGGTTGTGGGCCACCTCCAACCTTTTTCAAAGGTTGCTGTTAGGCATGGTCATGGTTCACTGCAGAAAACTTAAACATTGTAAATGTCATATGCAGCAGATCTCAAAAAGGTTAAAGGACCATAATTTGTTATGTATATCCAGAGTACAAAAACTTAATTCCTAGTTATCTGATAGAGATTCAAACCCAAAATCATGTACAGGAAGCTAGATGAAGCCCTTTTCTAGAATTAGTAATCTATATGTAATCTATTAATATCATGACAAAAAGTTGAAAAAATATATTAATCTTATAAATTTTAAGATAATAATTATACCTTAACAAAAGTTTTGAAGAATCAAAATAAAACTAAAGGATCATGAGATTAGTGGTAATAGCCCCTTAATTTTGGTTTTTCTTCTGTCCCGTACCAGGTAGCTCTTCTGACATGAGACAGAGATTTTGGATTTTCCTTTTAACAAGAGTGCTTGGGTTTAGAGAAGGATAGAGCCATGCTCCAACTCCAAAGCCAGCTTTAATTTTAATTGGATGGGGACTACAAAAAGACCATTTGCATTATGTGTCTGTAGAGAACAGCAGAGACAAACATTTGGGAAGATTTATGAAATTTTATCCTGTTGGAAATGAGATATACCAATAAGCCTATTTACTCTTTTTTTTTTTTGGACATTTTCCCCGGATGATTCATCGTTTTTCTTCAGATGTCTCATTGGTCCAGTGGTCTTCAGACTCCTTAGCTGGATGCCTTTATTCTCCTGGAAAGACAAAAACAATTCCCTGCCCCAACCCTAATTTTGGGGAGTTTTCATTTGGCAAGTTATAGTGAATGGTCATACTGTTAGATGAACTACCACCACTTCTAACTAAGATGCCTCTTTTGTTTGAATCTAATCTTCATCAATTTTGATGATATCCATAGCTTTTCTTCTCTTGTGGAAATAAAAGCATAACCTCTTCCCCAACATGACACATATCCTAGTTTCCATTCTGAGGTCAACACATCTTTTAAGTATACAGGCTGATTTAATACAGCAGTTTATTCTATTATCCAATGTCTCTCTGCAGCTGTCATTCCTTTTTCATTAGTATTTAGAAAATTTAAAGTTAATAAAGCATTATGCAATCTATCTCTGTAGGTCTTTATTACCCCTTTCTGTTAATTAAGTATATCTTTTAGAGTTTGATTAGAGCTTTCTATAACTTCTTGCCCTGTAGGAATATGTGGTATACCTGTAATGTGCTTTATGTTATAATATGCAAAAAACCGTTTGATTTTACTAGAGACATATGCTGGAGCATTGTCAGTCTCAATTTGTACAGGTATCCCCATGATGGCCATAACTACTAACAAATGTGTGATTATAGAATCAGCCTTTTCAGAACTCAAAGCAGTTGCCCATTGAAATCTTGAATATGTATCTATGGTATGGTATACATATTTTAATTTTCCAAACTCTACAAAATGAAACACATCCATTTGCCAAGTTGCATTTCTTTGAGTACTCTTTGGGTTACTTCCTGCAGGTAGTGGGATTTGCCTATACAAGGAATAAGTGGGCCATTTTCTTATAATTTCCTTGGCTTGTTGCCAAGTGATAGAAAAATCTTTTTTTCAAATCCTTGCTATTGACATGGTATTTTTTAAATAAAATTCTGAGGCTTCTAGCACATTTCCTATTAATAGTTGATCAATTTCATCATTACCTTGTGCTAGAGGGCCTGGTAGACCCGTATAGGATCTAATATGTGTTACATATAAGGGATGAGTTCTATTTCTAATTATTTCTTGTAACTGAATAAATAACAAAGTAAATTTTATATCATCTGGAATAAATTCAGCAATTTCAATATGTAAAATACCTCCTTCTACATATTGAGAGTCAGTAACTATATTAAGAGGTTCTGGAAAAATCTGATAATACCATGAGAATAGCATATAATTATGACTTTTGTAGAGACTCAGAAGGGCTTTGAGTTACTTTATTCAAATTTCCTTATTTATAACCTGCCATCAATATAGAATGTATAGAATGTTGGTGTTCCCCTTACAATGTATGGTAGAATCCAGTTAGTTCTCTTCATAAATTGAATTATTTTGCTTTTGGGATATTTGTTGTTAATATCTCCCAAAAATACTGCAAACTCTTTGCCAATGTTCATTTTCTGCCCATAAAGAGGAAATTTCAGCATTAGTAAAAAAAAACTATAGTTTCTGCTGGGTGTATTCCTGCTAATTGATGAAGTCTCAATTTTCCTTTTAGAATCAACTGATAAACCTTTTCTACACAGGTCATTCATTTCTTACTATGTTTATGTGATAAAAAATTCCATTCTAAGATATTATATTCTCTCTGCACTGAAATTCCTGTAGGGGAATGTATAGAAGGTTAAATACCCAGAATGCAATCAAGCTCTGAATCCAAATGATCCACATATGCATCCTGGAATTTCTTTTCTACTAAAGCCAATTCTCTCTCAGCTTCAGCTGATAATTTTCTTGGACTATTTAAGTCCTTGTCACCTTGTAAGGTTTGAAACAAATTACTCAGTTCTTTAGTTGTTAATCCACTTGTGAGAGAACCTTCCATTGATATCTCTTAACAGGCTGGTAATTATTGTAACTTGGCACTATGAGAGAAAATTTTTCTCTATCTTTTTCTTGTAAAACTATAGTGAAGAAACAATCTTTTAAAATCAATAATTATTATAGACCACCCTATAGGAATGGCAGGGGAATTCCAGGCTATAAAGAGCCTGCAATCACCTTATTAATAGCTCTTAGATCTGTTACAGTCTCCATTTCCCAGATTTATTTATTTGTTTGTTTGTTTGTTTTTATTTTTGTTTTTCAAGACAGGGTTTCTCTGTGTAGCTTTGGAGCCTATCCTGGAACTCACTTTGTAGACCAGGCTGGCCTTGAACCCACAGAGATCTGCCTACCTCTGCCTCCTTCGTTCTGGGATTAAATCACCACTGCCCAGCCCAGATTTCTTTTTAGTAACAAATACAGGAGAATTCCAAGGACTGATTGATTCAATATATTGAGCATTTAGCTGCTCCTGTACTAGCTGTTCTAAGGCCTGTCATTTTTCTCATGTCAAAGGCCATTGTTCCAACCAGACTATTTTGTCAGTCAACCATTTTAAATCGTTGGTATCTTTGAATGATCAATAGCTGTTATGCCCTGTTTTTGTACAACCTGAATGGCCGGTGACTGTTCTTTATAATACCTTTTAATATTTTTCCCAGAAACATACATTAGTTTATGGTTTGTTTCTGAGATTGAAGGAATGTTAATTTGGGTATTCCATTGCTGTTACAAATCCTGTCCCCATAAATTCATTGCTATATTACACACATATGGCTATAATTTTCCTCTCTGTCCTTCTGTCCCTATACATTTGACTCATCTCATGCTTTGTTTTACCTGAAATAAAGTTCCAATCCCTAAAAGCTGAACATTTACCTCCTAAAGAGAAAAATTTGGATGCCCAGATTCAGGTGCATTAATGTTACGTTTGCCTCTGTGTCTACAAAACATTTAATTACAATGTCATTTATTCATATTTTAGCTTTGGTCTTTGATCATTTATGGAAGTCTACCAAAATATTTGCTTTATGGTTTCTCCTGAAATTTTTGTGTTATCTTCTAAAGCTGTTCTATCATCCAGGGCAGTATGGTTTGTTTGTTTGTTTTTTTTTTACAATAGGCATTAGGTCCTTTAATTGCTCTGGGGAGGAGTTTCCCCCATGGTGACAGGGAATGACTGAACCAAGTTTGACATGGGAGCCTGTGAGAGGCCCCCCAAGGCATTTCCCAATGGCAAAGGGTTACCATGTCTGTCCCTTGTTGATCTGCATTCCTTGGTCCAATGTCTGCCTTTGCCACACCTTCTGCACACTCCAGAAGGGAGGGGCTTTCTGTTTGGATTATTCCTAGAAAAAACATTGTTTCTAGGAATGCCCTGTTTACTGTCCCTTTTTAGGTGATCTTGTTTGTCACAATTACAACACTTGACATTTTGATTTTTCTTCAAACCTCTAGAAAGCACCTCTCCTATCCAAGCATCGTCAATATTGACTATATGTCAGATCCATTCCTCTATGGGTGCTGATCTTGCCTTTAAAGGCCTAATTACCCTTTTGCATTATGAATTAGCATTTTCTTTTTTTTTTTTTTTAAATTTAGTTACTTATTATGTATACAATGTTCTGCCTGCATGTCAGAAGAGGGCACCAGATCTCATTACGGATGGTTGTGAGCCACCATATGGTTGCTGGGAACTCAGGACCTCTAGAAGAGGAACCCGAGCTCTTAACCTCCGAGCCATCTCTCCAGCCCCATGATTAGCATTTTCAAAAGCCAGAGATTCAATTATTATTTGTCTAGCTTCTGACTTTGGTATCCTTCTATTTACAGCTGAAGTCAATCTTTGTAAAAATTCAGTGGTTTCTTTTGAGCCCTGTATAACTTTACTAAATGACTCAGTTCTCCTTTTGACTTCTTCAAATCTGTCCCAAGCATTCAAAGCTGCTGCATGGCATAGAACCAGGATATGGTCATCATATAGAGACTGTCTTTGTATATCTGCATAATCATTGTCTCCAAGAAGTTGGTCTTGGGAGATTTCAATACCCCTAGCTTTACTTCATTGTTAATGGTCCTAGCCTCATCTTTCTACTATAATTGAGGATCAGGCTCCAAGACTGTGTAACTAAGTCTTTCTAGTCTTGTAGGACAATTCTGTTACTAGTTGACCATGAATTTAACATCTGCTTCACAAAAGGTAAATGCACACCATATGAGACTATCACTTCCTTAAATCTCCTCAGATCTAACATTTTCACAGGATTCCAGTCTGCTCTTACATAGCCTTGGGGATATCTGTCATTTGGCAATTGTTCCCATAAGGAGACTGGATAAATTAAGGTTGGTTGTTTGATAACCTTGGGCTTTTCCTCTCTAATTTTATAATGTAATGTTGAGGTTGGTTCTCCTTTAAATTCCTCTGTCTGTTTCTGAATATCTCTATTATCTGTTTTAAATAAGTTTTTTTCTAAGGCTTGTAACTTTTGAATAGTAAATTTTTCTAAGGTTTGCATATTATCAGTCACCTTTTTGTTCTCTTCAGCAGTGAATATTTCTAAAGCTTTTATCTTGTCAGTCAAAATTGTATTATTCTCCTTAGTAATTATTAGTAAGGCATGCATATTACCAATATAGCCTTTTCTAAGGCCTGTATCTTGGCACTCATATCAACCAACTTTTTTTAGGAATAAAACAAGAATTATCAAACTGATAATGACTATAATTAACATTATGTAAATCATAGCTAAGTTAATTATCCCCTCCTTTAATTGTTTCATTTTAAAACCATCCAGTGTGTAATCATACAGAGACCTAACTCCCTCCATCATAATACCATTTCCCATTATTTATGTGGGGAAAACTCTTTTCTTTAAATCTAATTCGCTTTAAGAATTTCCAGTTGTCTCACCAGCTCTGCTGCTGCTGCTGCTGCTGGGTGAAGGGTGAGGCTGACTGCTGCTGTGCAGCATGTCGGAGTGGAGAGCACAGGAGGCGCACAGCTTGGCTGAGGACCGCTGCAGCTGCTAGCATGTCGCTGGGAGTGGAGGAGTGGGTCCGGGGAAAGCCCACAACCCACAGGAAAAAAGAGCCAAAGAACCAGCTGTCTGCTTGTGGGATTGCAGGAAAGAGGCCAACTCCAGTAGCATTTGGAGCCCAAGTGCCTGTGGTGATTGCTGTAGAGAGGCTGCAACAGAAAAACCCCAGACTCACTAAGAGGGCCTGGGGTTAAAAAAGGTAAGTACTAGCCGGTAGGGTGGTGACTCTGGTGGAAAGCCCTGCATGCTGCTCCGGTATGTGCCAATGGCTGCAAAGCCATAGGCTAGTGGCTTTTTTTGTGAATTTGTGCCCCAAAAGGTGGATGACAGATGAAGCACTAATCTAATTAATCTTATCAGTAAAAACCAGTAGTCAAGCTGGGTGGTGGTGGCACATGCCTTTAATCCCAGCACTCAGAAGGCACAGCCAGGAGGACCTCTGTTGAGTTCGAGGCCAGCCTTGGTCTACAGAGTGAGATCCAGGACAGGCACCAAAACTACACAGAGAAAACCCATCTCGAAAAAACAAAAACAAACAAACAAACAAACAAAAAACAGTAGTCAGATATCGGGGTAATAAACTGAAAGATCAGAGAAGCAGAGGAACAGCCACCAGTGACTTTCTATCTCTCCAGATCCTCTGACCACAAGGGCTGAGATCCTGTCTCTACTTCACCTTATCACTTCCTGTCTCTGCATCCCAAGTGCTGGGATTAAAGGCATGAGTCACCACTGCTAGGCCTCTATGGTTAACTAGTGGCTAGCTCTGCCCTCTGGTCTCCAGGCAAGCATTGTCCAAACGCAAACAAAATATCACACAACATTCACCTGAGAGTACCATTACCATTCAGGATGCCAGCATACTTAACTGATGACAAGGCCAAACAGTAGGGGTGAGGTGCTAGATGAATGGTACAGTATTTGCCAAGCATGCACAAGGCCCTTAGTTTCATCCCCAGCACCATGAATGGATTAATGAACAAATAAAAAAGGAAACTGAAGTAAAAATCAGATATCATTTCACAATTTATACTCTGAGATAAAAAATAATGACAGAGTGACTGTAATTTTAAAATAGCTCTTATTTGTAGTTATGACTAAGACTATTTAAGACAATTTGTGTTAGAAAGGCCAAATGAGAATGTAACAGTGATTAGTTTTCAAGAGTCAATAAAACGTCACTAAAACCAACTTACTCGGTTTTTGGCTTCAGGTCTTAAAGAATGAACGCCAGGAGCGGTACAATGTAATTTTGTCCTAGGTGACCTAGTGTTCAAAAAGAACAAAGAAGAAGTCATTAAAATGTATTTGAGGCTGATTAAAACTCCACCCACAACTTTTAAGCTTAAACAATTTAATTGTATGCTAGAATAAGAAAAAAAAAAACAAAACTCTAAAATAACAACTGTCTTAGTCACTGTTCTAATGCTATGAAGAGACACCATGACCAAGCAACCCTTGTACAAGAAAGCATTTGATTGGGGGTTTGCTTACAGTTTCAAAGGGTTAGTCTACTATCATCATGGTGGGGAGCAGACAGGCATGGCAGTGGAGCAGCAGGTGAGAGCTTTATATTGAGACCCAGCAGGCCGAAAGACACTGGGCCAGGCATGGGCTTTCGAAACTTTCAGGCCCACCTCAAGTGACTCACCTCCTCCAACAAGGACACACCTCCTAATCCTTCCAAACAGTTCCACTGGCGACTAAGCATGCAGATATATGAGCTTATTGGAGGGGAGGGGACATTCTCATTCAAACCACCACAGCACATTTTACTTCCATTTTCAAAGTAAGGTAGCCTTTCTTTTCACATGTGCTTAGTGGAAGGAACTTTACCTGAAGTCAGGGCTTTGAGTCTGAACATCTGCATTATGTGAATGAATGTCATTTTTTACATCGTAGGGAAGAAATGGATACACACACAGAGAGAGAGAGACACATGTGTGTATACATATATATGGCAAAAAACATCTTACCTTAAGCTTTGAATTTTACAAGTTCTTGACAATCTCCATATTGAAAAAGACGGCCCTTCATACTCTATCTCAATCTAGAAAGGAGATGAAAGTTCATGTTAACAAAACAAAACAAACACTGTTCATCTTGGTGTTCAGTTGTAGGTTCAATTATCTGGTTTTTATTGCTTTAAAAAAACAACTAAGATTCAGTTCCTTTGATATTATGCAAAGCACAATGTCAAAAAACAAGGACTGCTTGTCCCACATCAGCAGTCAATATACTTGAGGCTGGAGAGACTGCTTTTCATGCAGAGGACTGGGGTTTAGTTCCCAGCATCCCTATCAGGCTCATAAGTCACTGTAACTCCAGTTAATAGGATCCTACTTCCTCTTCTGCCCTCCAGATATGCCAACACACACACACCAAACCACACACACACCACACACACATACATCACACCACACACACACACCACACATCCCACACACACACCACACATCCCTCCACACACCACACATCCCCTCCCACACACCACACACACATACCACACCACACATACACACACACCACATACATACATACACACACACCACACCCCCCCCACACACACACACACACAAAGTTGTCCTTTGGCTTTCACAGGAATGCCATGGCATGTGCCCCTCCCCAAGCACATAATAACACATCTAATTACAAATAAAATAAAATCCCTTTGGAGAGAAAAATCAACAGGAAAAGCATCACAGTCAAATCACACAGTTGCCAGAAAAGAGGCGATGAGAAATATGGTATCTATGAAAGAACACAGATTTACCCAAGCACTGAAGTTAATGCAGAGAATCACAAGTAGTCAAAGTCCTGAGAATGGATTGCTGAGTGTTCAGCCCTACATGGGACACCTCAAACCCCCACAAGCTCTGGGAACATTGAGGAAGTGGAGATGGGAAGATGTGGAGAGCTGGAAGAAGGAGAGGAGTCCTGTAAAGTGCTGTCTTCTGGACATGACTGTTGTAGTTATGGCCACCCTGTACAAGATCAAGCCAGCATAATCAGTAGACATCCAACCAGGTGGCACTAAGTGGACTCAGAGAGGTTTAAGAAAAATCAACAACAATGAAGGTGGTAAGGGAACATGTTGGGGGAGTAGCAACGGGAAGTGACAGGAGGGTTTGGGATAGACTTGTCATAGAATAAGTAAAAGATAAAAGGAAGTGAGTCTAAAATGGAACAGAGATGCAGCTTGATGCTATATCGCTTGAGGCCCTTGGTTCAAAGCAGAAGAGGGATGGACTACTGAATGAGCAACTTGGATGGACATGATTGGAATGATGGTAGTTAAAAAGCCCACCACAGAAGGGCGTTACGATGTTTTATGTAACTGTAAACATTTTTACACGAAATACAGAAAAGGAGAACTAGCTTGTGGGAACAGGATTGGAGAGCAGGTATCAAGTGTATCTTGTATGAGAACAGCAGCAAGGAGCCTTCAAGTGCCAGAGCAGCTTCTGCAC
This sequence comes from Peromyscus leucopus, assembly GCF_004664715.2. Lineage (NCBI taxonomy): Eukaryota > Metazoa > Chordata > Mammalia > Rodentia > Cricetidae > Peromyscus > Peromyscus leucopus. Next base: position 21,135,759 of record NC_051076.1, read on the forward strand.
CAAGCTGTGTGTTCAAATGTGTGCATGAGGAAATTAATCTGAATACATTCAATATTGTGCCAATGTTAGTTTCCTGGGTTGAGTATTTTATGATAATTATACAAGATGTTACTATTGAGAGGAACTAAGTGAAGGGTACTTCTCATATTTCTTTGCAGCTTCTCCTGGTGCTGTGGAATAATCCTTCTGTAAGTGATGAATATGTGTTGCTCTCATTGGTTAATAAACAAGCTGACAAGCCAAAAGCTGAACACAATAAAGTTAGGTGGGAGAGCCAAACTGGGAATGCTGGGAGGGAGAGGAGTGGAGTCAAGAGGGTCACCAGCCAGATGCAGAGGGAGGAGATGAACGTGCCATGCTAATAAAGGACTGCCACATAGCAGAGCATGAATAAGCAACATGAGTTAACTTAAAAATAAGAGCTAGTTAGTAACAAGCCTGCGCTATTGGCTGAACATTTATAATTAACATAATCCTCTGTGTGGTAATTTGGGAAGCAGCTGCTGGGTATTTGGGAACAGGCAGTTGGGACAGAAAACATCTGTTTACATCCTGGACCTACAGTTATTAAACAAACAGACAAAGATTTCCCTACAGGGCTTGAGAGACGGTATAGTTGGCTGGTAAAGTGCTTACCATGCAAGTGTGAAGACCTAAATTGAATCCCCAACACTCACATAAAAAGCTGGGCAGGGGAGTAAGATCTGTAATCCCAGAATTGTGGTAGCAGAGAACAAAGAATCCCTGATAACTGGTGCCTAGCTAGTCTAGCCAATCAGAGAAGCCAAGTTTCAGTGAGAGACTGTGTCTCAAAAAAAAAAATAATAATAATAATAATAAGTGGGCTGGAGAGACAGTTCAGGGTTCAGAGCAGCTGTTGCTCTTGCAGAGGACCTGGTGATGTCTCTCAACTGTGACTTCAGTTCTAGGGGACCCAACATCCTCTTCTGACCTCTACAGGCATGAGGCATATACATGGTAAACATATATACATGCAAGCAAAACATTCATACAAACAAACAAACAAATCATTTTTTAAAAGGTGTAGAATGATTGAAGAAGACATCCAATGTTGACCTCTGGCCTCTACATGAACATGTATGTACATATACACCTGAACAAATGTGTGTACACACATGAACATGTACACATGTAAATTGAATAAACAAACAAATGAATAGATTTTTTTCCAATAAAGAAACAAAATCTATATCATAAAAATAGAATGTCAGATTTTCCTGTGAATTTGACTAATTATAGCAAGTTGTAGATATGATTTACATCTGTAATCAATTTTAAATAAGAGAAAATACTCTTCATAGCCTTAAGAGCAACATCAGGTTCGTGGAGCTGAATGCTGTCTCAAGAGCACAGCATTAACACTTGCTTGCATTTCTAGCTGGCTGGGCTGGCCTAACACTTTCAAACTCACCAGACTCCTGAAGAGAAAGGCTACACAAAGGCTACACAGAGGAAACAACTTTATAACAATGAAAAATGTACACACACACACACATACACACACATCATAAATAAACAAATAAGCAATGTTTCAATTCATAAATTATCAGTGTCAGTAGACAGATTAAGAGAAATGAACTATGGGGCTAGAGAGAGAGAGCTCAGCCATTAAGAACCCTTGTAGTTGAAGAAAAAAAAAAAAAAAGAGCCCTTGTAGAGGACCCAAGTTTGGTTCCCAGCATCCAAAGGACAGCTCACAACTAACTACCTATAACTGCAGCTTCCAGGGGTTCCAAAGCCTCCAAGGCTACTGAAGACAGGTGGTGCACATACATATATGCAGGCAGGATACTCATATACATACAATTTTTAAAAAGAGAGAAATGAGCTAGATATGGTATTAAATTGTTTAAAAAGTAATACAGAGGCTGAGGTCTATAGCTGAGAGGGCCCTACATTTATAGCTCTGGTTTATATCTGCTGTAAATTTACATCTGTTGAATAATAGTTATTATTCTCTTTCTCAATAGGCAATGTAGTATGTATAACATATATGTATATATCATAACTTTTGTGACTATTAAATCACAAAACACATGAAATAACACTGCTATTTTTAAAACTTATTTAAATTTTTATTTTTTTGTTTGGTTTTGTTTTTGCTTTTCAAGACAGGGTTTCTCTGTCCTGGAACTCACTCTGTAGACCAGGCTGCCCTCTGCCCTCACAGAGATCCACCTGCCTCCGCCTCCTGAGTTCTGGGATTAAAGTCATGAACCACCACCACTGGGCTTCTTATTTATTTATTTATTTATTTATTTATTTATTTATTTATTTTTTTGCTACATTATAAGAAGCTGAGGAAGCCTTGAATGAATGAAATCCTAAGTGAATGTGTATTGTAGACATGGGCACAGCCGTGACAAGGACCAGGGCTTCTGGAGCACAGGAAACTGGCAAAGCCTTTCCCCATAGGGGTCAGACTCAAAGCTGGCAAAGCCATCTTCCTCTGGTCCATGGATGGGTGTTCACAGACCATTGTTCAGTGTGTGCGAACACTAGCAACTGCAGCCTCCCCCTCTCATGTTTACAGCCTGAGACTGCTCACCTATTGGGACTTCCTACACAGACTAGCAAACCCTTCCCCAGTTTTGTGCATAAGAAACAGGCTGGCCTGGTGGTGGTGGCGGCGGCGGCGCATGCCTTTAATCCCAGCACTTGGGAGGCAGAGGCAGGCAGATCTCTGTGAGTTCGAGACCAGCCTGGGCTACAGAGTTCCAGGAAAGGCTCCAAAGCTACACAGAGAAACCCTGTCTCAAACAAACAAACAAACAAACAAACATACATACAAAAAACAAAAAAAACCCAAACAAACAGGGGGGTGGGAGGAGGGAGGGCAGGGGAATCTGTGGCTGATATATAAAATTAAATTATAAAATAAAAATATTTTTAAAAAGACCCTGTCTCAAATAAATAAATAAATAAATAAATAAATAAATAAATAAATGTAATAAAAAGTAATCTTAATGTAATAAAATTGAGGCTACAAAAAAAACCACCCCAAAACAAAACAAAACAAATAAACCAAAACACCCCCCCTCAAAGAATGGGGTGGGGGGAGAAGGGAGGACGGGGAATCCATGGTTGATATGTAAAATGAATAGAAAAATCTCTTAAAAAAAAAAAAAGAAAAAAGAAACAAGCTGAGGCTCCAGGTTGTTGCCTTAGTAGGTGCAACTCCATTAGAGTCACGGCCTACCTGGCCACATCTTTACCATGCATATCTGTCCTCCCTTGAGTCACGGTTCCAGATCCAAGCCATGTGAGACATGGCACTGTGTACACATTTAAGGGCATGTATCAGGGAGGGTACTAACAGTAAGGTGATAATGATAATGAGAAGAAAAAGGAGATACAGATGAAACATCTATAAAACAGAGTATGACTAACTCTTTGAAGGTTCAAAAATACCAATGTTCTTTAAAAATGTTCAATACTTACAGAACTCCTGGTACTAAAAATGCTATAGTCCGAGCTATTGATGTAATATCTGTGGAGGAAAAGATGAGATGTGAATATTAACAGTAATATCTCCTCTATATATTAGGGATTCTATACATGGTCAGGTGTAGTTAGAGTTTTCCTGGTCCTGCCTGGCCCATGGTCAGGACAAATCTCTCTCACCTGCCAGTCCCGCAGCTGCTCAGACCCAACCAAGTAAACACACAGAGACTTATATTACTTATAAATTGTATGGCCATGGCAGGCTTCTTGCTTACTGTTCTTTTATCTTAAATCAATCCATTTCTATTAATCTATAAGTTGCCACATGGCTTGTGGCTTACCGGTATCTTTACATGTTGCTTGTCATGGTGGCGGCTGGTAGTGTCTCTCTCTCTTGCAAGAGTAGACAGAGACAGCTGGCAGCCTGGATAGTCACCTAATGTTTCTTTGTAAAGTTGAAGCATCTGTCTTCAGCCCATAGGCCTAGAGTCTCTCAGTCATTTCTCTCTGTGTCCTGTAGAATGTCTGGCAGTTTCCTCTGCAAAGCAGGAACCTGAAGGACCATTTTGCCAAGCAAAGTTCAGTGGTCACCTTTCTATGGGTCCTGCATGTCCAGTCAATCAAGCAGTCCAGGCAAGAACAGTTTCTTGCCCAAACGGCTATTTTTGCCAAGGCGAAGATAAACTCCATACAGTGTCTTCGATGCCCATCCTCCTCTCAGATGTAAATTGGTGATGCCAGGAGCAGGCATGTCTCATTGTCCAGAAAGTCTAAATTTTTAAAATATTTTAAATGCCATATTCTGTAGGTCTTTGAAGTATTTGAAGATTACCTACCTAATTGAATTATATCTATGTATTCCTAGAAAACTTAACATGACTATAATTTGACTATCATAGAAGACTAATTGTTAATCTGTATTTCTTAATTATCCATCACAATCTAAAGAGTTACATAAACATAATACTTCAAATGAGAGTAGAAATATATATACAGTAAAACAAAATCAACTCTAAATTTGTATCAATAAACTAAAAATCTATAGCAATGTAAAACATTTCTAAACAAGTTGTTGTTCTCTAAAAGTAAGTTCATTAATCTACCCTTTCATCCTATCATTTCTATATCAGTCAGGGGATACCTGGGCTTCCAAGAGCTCTACCCTCCCTTGAAAGTGAACCTAGAGCTAAAAATAATGTTAACAATGGCTGCTACCCATCAGTCTGGCTGGTTAGGGCTTGCTCAGTTCATGAGGCAAAAATGACATGAGAATTAAGTCCTCCCCTTATTCACTCTGGAATTTGAAACAGGATCTTGCTACATGGCCTGGAGTAGTCTGGAAATCGCTATGTAGCCCAGGCTAGCTTCAAACTCACAATGAACCAGCTGCCTCACTCCTCTAGATGCTGGGATTTTAGGCACCATGCCTAGCTGAAAGTAAATACTTATTACATATATTTTGTAGAACAAATACTACTGAATATGTTAGGTTTGGCTCCTTCACTTATGAAATTAGTTAAAATTCAGAAAACCAAAGACTGAAATTTCAAAACCCAATAGTTTTCATTTTTGAATACTAGAAATAAAACTTCTAAGCCCTTGTTCATGACCATTTTTGTACTATTCATTATCCAGGGTACCTTAAATCCTATATAACTCATCCATCTCAGGTGGCATTAATGCAGTGGAAATGTAGTATAAGGCACTGTGTACATGTCATTAATTAAACTTTGTCTAGTAGTTACAAAGTATAAGAACAGACAAAATTCACTTTCATAACATATTTAATCCAAAATGTAATCACTGTAAAGTAATGATTTGTAAGGAAATTTACATTGTTTTTATTAATTCTTTGAATCTGATGTGTGCATTACAAAAAAAAAAGGGTGTGTGTGTTTCTGGGCTAAACATTGCTTGATGGAGGCATAGACCCACTGCTTCCCAGAGTTGGTGATGAGCATGGCTCCCAGGCTGGTGGTAAGCATACCTCCACCATGTTAAAAAGCTGAGAGAGGCGAGGTCAGCAGCCAAGGCTGTTGCGTTGGTCCTAGCCACATAGCTTAGCTGTTTAAAATCTCTCCTGGTCAGAGAAGGATTATAGATTCACAATAAGAAAGATTCAGATGGAATAAAACTCTAAACAGTTTACAGTGTATGTAAAAAGGCACATAGGCTTGAGAAAGAGAGAAGAGAAAGGATATAGATAGTCATAAAAATAAAATAAGGTCTTAAAAAATAAAATAATATATAAAAATATAATAAGCCACATAAAGATGGAAATTACACAGCAAGTCTGGATTGGGTTGTCTTTGGGATTTTTAACTGCAGAGAGACATTTGGTTGTAAGGGCTACTAAGTTAAACCAGCATGCATATTTTAAAGGTGTCCTGACTTCAAAATTTGGATCTAAGGATATGTTGCTTTGGAAAGGAAGCTCTGCTTTTGTTTCCACAGGAAGCAAGAGGCTGTGGATATGTTCCACATTAAAATGGATCAGATTTGATCAAGCGAGACCTCCTGAACCTTGACAGATGGTATCTATCAACAAAGGTTATAGCCAGTCTTCTCAGGACTTGACCATTATCTTGAATTTTCTCAGGATCCCCATAAGATTAATATCACCCCCAATCAGTAAGAAGTAGCCTAGAGTGCTACATTCATATTCCCCAAAAAAATGGATTATGAATGTTTGTCTTTGTTTAGGGGTTTGGTTACAAATTGTTATTGATCATAGTCAATCTCTTTCTAAAAGAAGGAAGGGGAAATATGATATAAAAATGTAGGAAATAGGATAGGATGAGAGGGTAGATTATTGAATCTACTTTTAAAGAACAACTTGTTTGAAATGTTTTACATTACTATGGATTTTAGTTTATTGATACAAATTTAAAGTTAATTTTGTTATACTGTCTATTTAATTCTCCTCTTGTTTAAGGTATTATGTTTATGCAATTCATTTAAAATTGTAATATATAATTAAGAAATATAGATTAATAATTAGTCATTTATGATAATCAAACTTATAATCATATTAGTTAAGTTTTCTAGGTATACATAGATATATTTCAGTTAGGTAGGTAATCATCAAACACTTCAAAGACCTACAGAATATGGCATTTGAAATGTTTTAAGAACTTTGACTTTTCTGGACATTGAGACATGTCTGCTCCTGGCAGCACCAATCTACTTCAGAGAAGATGATGAGCATTGAAGAAACTCTATATGGAGTTTGCTTTCTTTAGTCATTTGGGCAAGAAACTGCTCTTGCCTGGACTGCTTGACAATATGTTGTATAAACTAGACATGCAGGACCCATGGGAAAATGACCACTGAACTTTGCCAAAACAGGGCAAGATGGTCCTAAAGGTTCCTGCTTCACAGAAGAGAATGCCAGACATTCTGCAGGACACAGGGAGAAGTGACTGATGAACTTTGCCAATAGGCAAGACAATACTTTGAATTTCCTACTTCACTGAAAAGTCTGCCAGATAGTCTAGGCCTTTAGGTTGAAGATAGATGCCCCAACATTACAGAGGAACTTTGGATGACTGTCTAGGCAGCCAGATGTCTCTGTCATTTCTAGAATTATGGAAGTATGGAGTAAACAGGCACTTCCTGTTTGCTCAGGTCATATTATGTCCTTCTGAGGTCTTTAATGGAGTTGAAGACTAGATAGTTATAATGATAGTTCTTCTTAGTCATGATAAAAGGTAAATTAGATATGAAACTTTAGACTCACAAAAACAGGATAGAATATTTTCTTTAATTTTGCCAAATACAAATAGACTAGATATTGTAACTATAATTCTTGCTTGATAACTGTTTTGTTATAGTTTTACTATGTTAAAGTTAAAACCTTCCTTTCTGATTAGACAGAAAAGGGCAAGTTCTGTGGGATGTCTTTCTGTATGCTGTGAATATGTGTGGATAATAAATAAAGCTGTTTTGGCTTATGGCAAGAAAACTTATAGCCAGGCAGGAAATCCAAGCAGAGATACAGAAGGAAGAGAGTCGGAAGCAGGAGAGACTCCAGCTGATGCCAAAGGAGCAACAAGATGACAGCAGTAACACCACAGCCACGTGGCAATATATTGATTAATAAGAATGGGTTAATTTAAGTTGAAAGAGATAGCTAATATAAGCTAAAATCATTGGCCATACAGTTTGTAATTAATATAAGCCTCTGAGTGATTATTTTATAAGCAGCTGTGGGCCTCACAGGTGAGAAAGATTCATCCAGACTGCTGGGGAAGGCAGGACCAGAGAAACTGGTCGACAGCTACATTTCTTTCTTTTCCTTCCTTCCTTCCTTCCTTCCTTCCTTCCTTCCTTCCTTCCTTCCTTCCTTCCTTCCTTCCTTTCTGTTTTCTTTTTTGTTTTTGTTTTTTTGTTTTTTCGAGAGACGGGGTTTCTTTGTGTAGCTTTGGAAAGTTCCTTTCCTGGAACTTGCTTTGTAGACCAGGCTGGCCTTGAACTCACAGAGATCCGCCTGCCTTTCTTTTACATCCATTTCTCTTCTACATCTCTTTCCTATACAGCTTCATCTTCCTTGCGTCCACACAGTTACAGCTAAGCATCTCCCTTACACAGCTCTCTCACCCTACAGCACTTTACACAGTTCCTCGGCACAACACTTCCATGTAGCAGCAGCTCCTTCACACTCATTCACACATCTTTCTTTTACATTATTCTCTCTTACATTACATTACTCACTCACTCTTTCACTCACTTACTCCCTCACACTTCTCTCATGCTTCTTCATCTCTCACTCAACACACACACACACACACACACACACACACACACACACACATACACACACACACTGCAGCTCTCACATAGCTCTACACAGCCGCCTCTCTCCACACTGCCGCTGCTTCTTCATAGACAAACTCTGGACAATTGTGAGTTACATTTTCAGGGCCCTACCCAGTCTCAAAACACAAGATAAGTCACATAGTTTCTCTTAGGTTAGTAATGTCACACTGACCCATGCACATAGCTTTAAGTTGGTGAGGGATCCCAAACAGTAAGTAAACAGTTGGCTGAATCTTGAGCCTGTGGCATCAACTGAGGCTGGGACGATGAGCAAAAATGTCAATTACTGAGAAAGTTACGTCTAAAGTTCAATAAGCAAAACAAAACACCTGGAGAAATGACCTCGTGTATTTGTCTCTAGAGGCAACCAGCCTGCTTTGAATCTGCTATGAAGTCTAAAGTTAGCTGTCTGTGTAAATGGCTGTCTTTGTGAGTGAGAATCCTATGTCAGTCTGAGTAATGTAAAATTTCCTGGCTGGGCGGTGGTGGCGCACACCTTTAATCCCAGCACTCGGGAAGCAGAGCCAGGCGTATCTCTGTGAGTTCGAGGCCAGCCTGGGCTACCAAGTGAGTTCCAGGAAAGGCGCAAAGCTACACAAGAGAAACCCTGTCTCGGAAAATAAATAAATAAATAAATAAATAAAAAATAAATAAATAAATAAATAAAATTTCCTCATGTTGTTTCAATACATCAAAATTACACAGCTTAAACAGATATCATAACCTGACCATCCACAACTCTAAGTGTGCCCAGAGATGTAAAACACACTACCAAAGGGCTGTGGAAAGCACCCACAGCTGTTCTTATAGGGAGGTATAATGGCGGCACATGAGAAAGTTACAGACAGAAAACAACCGGTTTCCACAGCCAGTGACCCCAAGGCTTTTACAGGTGGGGCTCCTCATCAGGGAGTTATACATCTGGTGGGTCGACTCGTCAAACACTAGTTGTCACCTGCTGTATACTCCCAGGGTCCTGGGCAGGTTAGTACCCTGCTCCTTCATCAGCTTCCCCTTCCCCTGGGGATGCTATAAAAGTTACATGTAACTTACTGGTCCAGACAATGCAGTAAGGACGATGCCTTCTCCTCCCTGCTTCCTTCCTTTTGTCCAGCTGTTTAAAGTGTTACCGTTGGAAATGGATCTGAGGGGTATACAGACGGATTATGGCCCTGGCTTTGACTTGTAGCCCTGGCCCCTCAAAAAAAAATTATAGAGCATTAATTGACTCTAACCTTTAACTTTTCCTTCTCTTGATAGATAACTCCCTTCCTGGTTTTGAGGGATTTTCCCCCCTTTTCCTACAGTTTAAGAATTATGCTGTTTGGGTGAACCACTTTCTTTCAAGCTCTGTACTTATTTACCTATAAATTAACAAAATATTGACTTTGAGAAAGTCATTTTAGGGACTAAAACCATTCCTTTCCACTCATTACAGATTCAACTCCATACACTTAGTGGACAACTAGAGGAACATATTTTCTGGAACATACTGTCCTAGTTAGGGTTTCTATTGCTTCAATGAGACACCACAACCAAAAAGCAAGTTGGAGAGGAAAGGGTTCATTTGGCTTATACTTCCACATTGTAGTTCATCACTGAAGGAAGTCAGCACAGGAACTCAAATAGGGCAGGACCCTGGAGGCAGGAGCTGATGCAGAGGCCATGGAGGGTGCTGCTTACTGGCTTGCTTACCATGGCTTGCTCAGCCTGCTTTCTCATAAAACCCAGGACCACCAGCCCAGGGATGGCCCCACCCACAATGGACTCGGCCCTCCCCCATCAATCAATCACTAATTGAGAAAATGCCTGACAGTTGGATCTCGTGGAGGCATTTCCTCCACTTAGGCTCCTTCCTCTCTGATGATTCTAGCTTGTGTCAAGTTGACACACAAAACCAGCCAGCACACACAGAGAGAATATTTGTAAAAATTTATCACTTAGTTAGCCAACAGATTTCCAAGAACAGACACCATGTGGACACACTCTGTGGCTACACAGCTTCAGTCAGAAGTTATTACAAAGCTGGGTGTGGTGGCGCACGCCATTAGTTCCAACAATCCGAGGGCAGAGGCAGCTAGGTCTCTGTGAGTTCAAGGACAGCCTGGTCTTCACAGTGAGTTCTAGGACAGCCAGAGCTATGTAGACACCCTGTCTCCAAGCAAAGCAAAACAAATTATTACAAGGGAAAAAAACAAAATCCTTACATGTTTGGAATTTTTAAATAAACTTTTAGATCTGGGCATGCTGACATATACCTGTGAAGCTGAGGCTGGAGAATCATGAGTTCAAGCCCAGTCTAGGCTAATGAGTGAGATCTTGTCTCAAAAAACAAAAACAAAATCACTGCTCACAATCACATTGGTAAATAATTCAAGGGTCATAGAGAATAATGTAATGAGCTGTAACCGAACAATGTTATAAGAGAAGCTGATGTTTTACAGAATCCTCTAGGGAAAGACATGGATCCAAAACCACTAGTTAAGTGTCTGAAGATCTTAGAATTGAATGTGCCTCTCATCCCAGCACTCAGGAGACTGGGGCAGGAGGATCAGCCTGTGCTATAAAGTGAGACCCTGTTTCAAAAACAGAGAAAATGAGAGAGAATGTGGGTGAGCTAGACAGAGAATGAGTATCAGAGTAAGTCCACCAATGTCGAAGGGATCTTTTTTTTTTTTTTTAAAAAAAAAAAGCAAACAAAATGTATATAATACAAAACAGAGGCACAAAGATGAGTATGGAAAGAAAGCTTTTGACAATGACTAATGAAGATGTTTAAAAGATACAGTTGAATGATTTTAACCAAAAGGTGTCATAATTAGAGATAAAGCAGTTATTAAAAAGGCACTCACGGGGCCAGTGAGATAGCTGTCCACGTTAGGGTTCTACTGCTCTGAAGAGACACCATGACCACGGCAACTCTTCTAAAGGGAAACGTTTAACAGGGCCGGCTTACAGTTCAGAGGATTAGTCCATTATCATGGTGGGAAGCACGGAGGCGTGCAGGCAGGCATGGTGCTGGAGAGGTAACTGAGAGTGCTACATCTGGATCTTAGGGCAGTAGGAAGAGACAGTGAGTCACTGGGCCTGGCTTGAGCTTCTTAAACCTCAAAGCCCACTCCCGGTGACACACTTCCTCCAACAAGGCCACGCCCACTACAAGGCCACGCCCACCACCGCAAGGCCACGCCTCCTCATAGCGCCACTCTCCGTGAGCCCTTGGGAGCCGTTTTCTTTCAAATCACCACAATGGCTCAGCAGGTAAGCACTTGCTGTACAACCCTGACAGCCCAACTTCACTGTCTGGAATCCATGTGAAAAGCCAGGTGCAGTAGCTCTCATCTGTAATCCCACATTCCTGTGTAAGATAGGAGGCAGGAAGAGAATCAGCTGGAAAGCCCCAACACACAATACAGTGACACAGATGACAGGGAGATCCTGTCTCAAACAGCAACAATACAAGGTGGAAGGAGAGAACTGATTGGTGGTGGTGACTGTCTATAATCTCAGCTCTTCAGGGGTTAGGCAGGAGGATCATCATGATTGGAGGCCAGCCTGAACTACATCACAAGTCTGAGGCCAGTGTGGCCTATAGAGTGAGACCCTGTTTCCAAAACAAACTATATGTGCACACACACAGACACAGACACACACACACACACACACACACACACAATTATATAAGAGCTTTCAAAAATTACATCTTACTAAAACGGACTCAAGAAGAACAAAACCCCTAAATATTTGTATAGTTACCAGAGGATATAAAGCAATTGTTCAAGATCTCACCCAAAACACCGGACTCGGAGGCTTTCCATAGGCATGCTATTAAAACTTGCACGGAACAAATCATCCCAGTCTTAGGTAGACAGTTTCAAAGACCAGGAAAAGAGGTAACGTTCTGTGACTTGTTTTCACAAGTCTAGGGTTACACTAATAACAAAGCCAAACACACTGAGCCGTTGATGCTGGCCTTTTATTCCAGCACTTGACAGGCAGACACAGGCATATTTCTGTGAGTTTGAAGCCATATCCTGGTCCACATAGAAAGTTCTAGATCATCCAGGGCTACATAGCGAGACCTTGTCTCAAAAGAAACAAGGAAAGGGGGGTGGGGAGAAGGAGGGAGCTGAAGAGATGGCTGAGGGGTTCAAGTCTATATTTCTCTCACAGGACTGAAATTCATTTCCCTGCACCTGTACTGGGCAGCTAAAAATTGCCTATAATTCCAGCTCCAGGGGATCTGACACCTCTAGCCTTTGTGGGCACTGCACTCATAGGCACACATGTCCCTGCACACATATAACACATACATAATAATAAAAATACATGTCTCTTTTTAAAAGCAAACCAAACAGAACAAAACTCAAAGCTCAAATACACAGATACAAATATCCTAAAGTAAATATCTGTAGACTGAAAAAATAAGGCAGGGACACAGGACTCATACCAGGACAAGGTGGATTTATACCAAGTAAGGAACTTTTAACAGAATTAGGAAAGTCTACAGATGACACACACCACAAGTATTACAGAGGGAAAAACTCATACAATTGCTTCAAGAGATAGAGAAAATGACAAGCTTTCATGTGAATTCATAATTTAAAAGGGTCTTTGCTGGATGGTGGTGGTGCACACCTTTAATCCCAGCACTCAGGAGGCAGAGGCAGTCAGATCTCCGTGAGTTTGAGGCCAGCCTGGTCTACAGAGCGAGATCCAGGATAGGCTCCAAAGCTATAGATAGAAAACCTGTCTTGAAAAGGCAAAAGCCCAAAACTTAAAACAAACAAACCGGGATGGAGAAATGGCTCAGAGGTTAAGAGCACCGACTGCTCCTCCAGAGGTTGAGTTCAAGTCCCAGAAACCACATGGTGGCTCACAACCATCTGTAATGAGATCTGGTGCCCTCTTTTGTATACATAATTAATAAATAAATTAAAAAAACCCAACCAAGTGTCTTTGATATAAGAGTCCGCCTGCCTAGTGCTAGGACACCTATCCTAAACTCGGTGCAGACGCCGGCCGGCTCAATGGGGAAACGAGGGCTGCCGTTCCAACAGAAGTCTTGAGGAAGAGAAAGGTCACTTGGAGGTCCTGGGAAAGTCAATGAGAAAGATAGCGTAAAACCACAGACTGAGGAGAGGGCTGGGGGCATAGATCAACTGCAGAGCATGTGCTTAGCATGTGGTCCTGGGTTCACACCTTAAAAGGGTGTGTGTGGGGGTTATGATGTGTAATATTGTCAACCTAAAGAACCTAGAGTCATGTAGGACACAAACTTCTGGGTGTGATGTGAGGGAGTTTCCAGATTGGTTAATTCAGGTAGTAAGCCCCACACTAAATGTGGGTGGAAGAGTTTTATGGAGAGAGTACGGGGCATCCTTCCTAAATAACAAGAAAGAGAAGTGGAATGGACACCAGCATTCATCTCCTGCTTTCTGGCAGAGGACACAACGTGCCCAGCTGCTGCTGCCACGCTTCCTACCCCGGTGGGCTGAACACTCACACTGTGAGAAAAGAAACTCTTACTCCTGTAAGTTGCTTTCCTCAGGATTTCTGTCCCAGCAGCAAGAGTAATAATGACTACTGAGGAGCAAAGAGAACACAGAATCCATTTCTGCAGAATATATAAATGGATGCAGGATGCTGATTCAATAGGAAAATGTAATATTCCTGAAGATGTCATTTTGAATCATTGCAATTTTCATTAAAAAAAATCCTAAAAAAATTTTTCATGTAATAGTTGATAACCTATTTTCAAATTTATGTGACTGTATACAGGTCCCAGGGTGCCATCCAAGTTCATGACATGATAGCACTAGAATGTAGGATGTAGCAATAGGCATATACAGCAGTAAAACAGAATAGGACATTAAACCCAGAAACAGACCCAAGTCCACACTGAAGATTTGTGTGGGACAGACACTATATGTCCAATCAATTAAGAAAACAGGGATGCCGGGCAGTGGTGGTGCACGCCTTTAATCTAAGCACTTGGGAGGCAGAGCCAGGCAGATCTATGCTAGTTCAAGGCCAGCCTGGTCTACAGAGTGAGATCCCAGGACAGGCTCCAAAGCTACACAGAGAAACCCTGTCTCGAAAAACAAAAAAGCCAGGCGGTGGTGGCACACGCCTTTAATCCCAGCACTGGGGAGGCAGAACCAGGCGGATCTCGGTGAGATCGAGGCCAGCCTGGACACAGAGTGAGTTCCAGGAAAGGCGCAAAGCTACTCAGAGAAACCCTGTCTCGAAAAACAAAACAAAACAAACAAACAAACAAAAAAAAAGGAAGGAAGGAAGGAAGGAAGGAAGGAAGGAAGGAAGAAAGGAAGAAAGGAAGAAAAAGAAAACGGACTATTTAATAAGCGGTATTGGTTTAATGTAATGTATCTGGGGACTGGAGAGATGGCTCAGGAGTCAAGAGCACTGACTGTTCTTCTGGAGGACTGGGATGAGATTCTCAGTGCCCATATGGTGGCTAACTAGTGTCTTAACTCCAGTTCTAAGGTTACCCAGCACCCCCTTTTGGCCTTCTCGGGCACTGCACACATATGGTGCACAGACACACATGTGGGCAAAACACCAAAAATAAATCTCAAAGAAGTTTTTAAAATGGATCTAGATTACATGGGAAAAGAAACTGAATCCCTAGTATCACTTATAGTGACTGGGACATCTCAACCAGGTGTGTGTGCAATCCCAGAATTGGCAATGCTTCAATTTCATAAAATAGCAGAAATGTTCTGATAAGTCAAGTGGAGTGGGTAGACATAGTAAGTGCGGGTGGGGAGGAACGAAGGAGAAAATGTGGATGGGTCGTTTGGAACCTCTAAGATGGAAACAGGGAAATAAATGGGAAACAGCAGACAGTCCCCGTCAGATGAGCTCTGGTTGTTTTTTCTAAGGACAAAGCAGAGGTAGGCCCTCGTGGTTCTGACTCAAGCTGACTTATTTGGCTCTTCTCCCGATTTCTGAGCTCAGCAACCACTTGGGTTGGTCTGGTAAGATGGGGACATTACCCTGAACATCTCATTCTGTTTGGCCCAGCTCGGGAGCTGACTCCAAAACAAGAGCCTCCCATGAATTTTCTTTAAGAAACACGGTAAAACCCAAAATGTTAGTGGAAGAAAGAACGCGGGGCAGGGGAGAATTTCATCTATCCAAGACGCCTGCCAAAATAGCCAGCAAGGAAACAGTTTAAAATTCAGTTTGTTAACTTGGTGGCAGCAGCACACGCCTTTAATCCTGGCACTGGGGAGGCAGAGCCTGGCGGATCTCTGTGAGTTCAAGGCCAGCCTGGGCTACAGAGTGAGATCCAGGACAGGCACCAAAACTACACAGAGAAACCCTGTCTCTCAAAAAATCAAAACAAACAAACAAAAAAGATACAATTCAGATATTCTGTGACAGCCCTGAGAAAAAAATGACATTTTCCCCACCAACGTGGAACTGGACTTCAGCATCCCTCTAATCATGAATATAGGTAGACCAGGGATGACTAACTGTAGCCTGGGAGTCAAACTGTACCTGAGTAAATACATTTTTATCTTCATATAACCACACCCGGAATGTTGTCCTCTAGTAAGGCAGAGGTCTCAGGAGTTATACAGCCTAGATTTTTAGGCTAAGAAACATCTAATATATTTGCTATCTGGTCCTTTAGATATCACTGGCGACTCGTCTGGTGTCCAAGACAAAACAAACCAACAAAAATTCAATAGGGCTCACAAATTCCCTGCGTTTACAGGCCATCCTTAATACTCTGATGGGTGATTTATTGTTTGCATGTGCTGGGCGCTCTAAATGTAAGACTTCATTCAACCATGTCATCTCACTGTGAAAAGAAGGCTTAAAACTTATCAGAACACAGTATTGTTGCTCCTTCTCACTGATCTGTCCCAATGGCTACTCTTTTTTTTTTATATTTAATTTTAAGAATTTAAGAGAGTTTTTGTTTTTAATGTGTGTTGTGTTTTGCCCGCCTGTCTGTACACCATATACATGCAATGCCCGCGTGCCACAGGAGAGGGGCGCCAGATCCTCTGGTACTGGAGTTACCGACGTCAGGAGCGGGCTGGAAATGCAGCAGAGTCCTCTGGAAGAGCAGCCAGTGCTCCTAACCACGGAACCACTTTCCAGCCCCTGAACAGGATTTTTAATTAAAAAGTTTTGGGTTTTTTTGTTTTCTGTTTGTTTGTTTTTACGGAGTTTAACTATTTAGCCCAACTTTGCTTTGAATTCTTGGCCCTCTGAGTTCTGGGGCTCACTGTGCGCCAACATGCCAGCCTATGGTCACACTCTTTTGTTCCCTCCTGTCACAGGACATATAAGAGAACCCCTTCCTCATTGTAAAGAAAACTTTACAAGTGTTTGATTTCTTGTTGGTCGTGTTAAATATTAATTGGGGGGGGGGCTTATTTTCATACAGCATACTCGAAGATTATGATTTTTCTGGTTAAAGGCGCGTTTTTTGTTTTGTTTGTTTTGGTTTGGCTTTTCGAGACAGGGTTTCTTTGCGTCTTTCCTGAAACTCACTCTGTAGACCAGGCTGGCCTTGAACTCACAGAGATCCGCCTGGCTCTGTCTCCGTATTGCTGGGATTAAAGGCGTGCGCCACCACCGCCCGGCCTTAAAGGTGCATTTTAACCCTGTTGAAACCTAAAATATTTTGGTATCCCTTCTAGCTGGTGATTACTGGATAGTGAACAACAAAAGCAACCAAACCTGCATTGAGGATCTCTCAGGAATTCATAGCATCTTCAGTCTCTAAACCAGTACTTGGGAATGAATCTCTTTACGTTTATACAGCATTTCTATTTTAGTAAATACTCTCTCCCGAATCAGTCCGCTTCAACTTCTTGAAATAAGTCAGAAGTAAAATGCCCCTCCCTAGCCATCTCTGGTTCTCCTTTGGGGAGGCACAAGGGTACATACAGCTACAGGGAGAACTTAAGAATCCATACGGAGACGGGGTCGGGGAGGCGGGAGTGGGGATGAGGGCTGGGCATCAATCCCGGGAAGCAAGGTATGGGGAGGAGAGGCTCAAAATACATCATATACTTTCATGTAAATGGCCTTATGTATGTATATCTATCACCCATCTATCTAACTTTTTAAAAATGATCTAAGGCATCAACGTGAGAGTACCACCGCCCTTCGGCAGAACCCGGCCTTACAGAGGGCTGCCGGCACCTCGTCTCTAAAGATGAGGAGCTGCGGCCATCTGCTGGGGAGCTGGGGACCAGGCAGGGGTCTGCAAGGCCAGTGGCCCGGGATGCATCTTTCTACCTCCACAGTGCGGAGCCGCTGCTGCTCAGCCACCACAGCAGCACCATCAATTCCCGGACCGACATGGCGCCAACTCCACCTCTGAGCAACCAACCCAACCGCCTCTGCAGCGCCACCCGGGTTAGCACGCTCTGGGGTCCCGGGCGGCTGGGGCACGCGCGCAGCGCGGGAGAGAGTGAGTGCGCGTGCGCCTCCACTGGGCGAACTCATAAATAAACCCAATTGGCAGTACAAAAACTCCACCTTGAAGAATCCGAGTTGGCCCGATAAAAGAGAAACTATAGATGATTTTCCCCCCTGTATATAGTCTCCTGTAGCACAGACTGGCCTCAAACTCCGTGTAACTGAAGATGACCTTGAACTCAGGAACCTTGAAGCAGACACCGTGAAGGAATGCTGCTTACTGGCTCGCTCCCCTTGGCTTGCTCAGGACTACCTGCCCAGGGGTGGCACCACCCACAATGAGCTGTGCCCTGGAACATCAATCGTTAATCCAGGAAATGCTCCACAGATGTGCTCATAGGTCCTCTGATGGAGGCCATTCCTCAGTTGAAGTTCCCTCTTCCCCGGGTGACTCTATAGTTTGTGTCAAATTGACGAAAGCTAACCAGCACAGTATGTATGAGACCCTCAAGTAATTAATAAAAATATCACATCTAATTTTAAAAATAGAACAAAACCATTTTTCTTATTTTCTTTTTTGGTTTTTTCGAGACAGGGTTTCTCTGTGTAGCTTTGTGCCTTTCCTGGAACTCACTTGGTAGCCCAGGCTGGCCTCGAACTCACAGAGATCCGCCTGGCTCTGCCTCCCGAGTGCTGGGATTAAAGGCATGCGCCACCACCGCCCGGCTACATATTTGGTTTTTAACTGCAGGGACACACGTGGCATTCATTCCTGTCCATTTTTCCCCCTTGAAAATAAGAAAAATGAGGCCGAGCGGCGGTGGTGGCGCACGCCTTTAATCCCAGCACTCGGGAGGCAGAGCCAGGCGGATCTCTGTGAGTTCGAGGCCAGCCTGGGCTACCAAGTGAGTTCCAGGAAAGGCGCAAAGCTACACAGAGAAACCCTGTCTCGAAAAACCAAAAAAACAACAACAAAAAACAAACAAACAAACAAACAAAAAAACCAAACACGTATGACAGCATTCTTGCTTTCAAAGCGTTTGTAATCTTGTGATACAATTGAGACACGCTCAATTATCACACAGCATTATAACTTGTTGCCTTGTGGAAGGCAGCAATTGTATATTTATTCTTTTCCAGGTCACTATAAGCAGGAAACACAACTCAGTGTTGGTAGCAGATACACCTCTGTCGTCTAAGCAGTCACTGAAAAGAATCTGGGGAGGAGGATAGCAGTTAGTGAGTTTATTGATTAAATGGAAAGACACAGTCCTTTGGAGGGGAGTCAAGGGTGGCAGTTAAGAGAGGAGTACATCTAACAACCACATGTGAATTGGAGGTCTTGGAGCCACTTAATCCACAGCTGGAGTTTAGTATTAGGAAAGGGTGGGCTGGTGTGCTTTCCTTATCCATCGAATTCCGTCTCTGAAGAGACTGTTTTGAAAGGTGTTCACCAAAGATGGGAGGAGAAAGACCACTTACCCAAATCATCACAGCCAGATTAATGAAAGCAAGCTTTTTTGTGTGTGTATACAGGCTGCCTCCCCCTAAGGCAGGGTTTGAGAGATTAGCACTGGGCATGAGGAAGACAAGGTTTTCATAGCTCACGGGTAGGGGGCTTCCAAATGGGGGACTTGGTGGCAAACCAGTCATGTTGTTTTTCTGTGTAACTGTGGCTGCCTTTTAAAGCCATGGCCGTCCTAAGCAGGAACTGCAGCTCGGCCTCTCCCCGCAGTGATCGGGAGCAAGGGCCGCAGCCTGAAGGGATTCTAGTCCCTCAGGCACCGACCGACTCTTTCACAGCTACAAGGGAATTTATCTAGATCGCTGTCCACCTAAAAAACTCAAGATTCAGAGGCTGAGCTGGAATTCTGCTCGCTCAGAGAAGCTGAATAGCAAGTAGCTAAAAACAAACAAACAAACAAACAAATAAACATTGATCAAAGGGATCCTGACTCTTCGGACATAATAGGTTGGACTTAAGGCACAGTTCGTTAGCCATTTAACCATCTCATTTGTAGGGCTCAGAAATGGAAGCGCTAGTAGCTTTGGTTAAAGTTGACATTCCTGGGTGTCAGCTGAAAGATGAGTGAGAAAGGAGACAGACAAGGCCATGAGGGACTTCAGACAGTATAACACTTTAGTTGGGAGGAAAACCTGCAAGGGTCCTGTAGGGGTCAGAGCCTGCTCTCTGCTTACTAGCTGGGATTGTTCCAGGGAAGGAGGTGAAGGGGAGGAGGTAGGAGGGGAGGGGGAAAGGGTGCCTTTCTTGGCCCTCAAATTTGCTTTTGCTAGGACTACCAAGTGAGTAGTCAGAATGTTAGATGATTAAGAAATATCATGAAAAAAAAAAAAAAGTCAGGCGGTGGTGGCGCACGCCTTTAATCCTAGCACTTGGGAAGCAGAGCCAGGCAGATCTCTGTGAGTTCAAGGCCAGCCTGGTCTACAGAGCGAGATCCAGGACAGGTTCCAAAGCTACACAGAGAAACCCTGTCTCAAAAGAGAGAGGAGAGAAGAGAGAGAGAAGAGAGAGAGAGAGAGAGAGAGAGAGAGAGAGAGAGAGATACCGTGTATGGCCAGTCATTAATGGGGAGTGTGGCAGGAATCTAGGAAAACCAAAGACCTCAGTTTTATAATGCTAACTACTGTGGTTTCAAACAAATTGACACCATGTAACCCAAATGGAGGAACTTTTCAAATGGCATGGCCAAGGCTAAAATAGGCAGAACCAGGAGAAGTGATCTTGTCTCAGTGTGTCACCGTGTATCCAGCAGTCTTAGTATGTAACAGGTTCTCAAGGTTGAATGATCACACAGTACACAGACAGGTACAGTGAGAAACACAGAGGCTGGCCTGGTAAGTACGTGAGTAAGAGAAAGAGCAAATGCTGAAGTGCCTTCATGGGCGCTCCAAGACCATGACCGTATACCCACATTGGGGGACAGTGCACAGAACATGATTCTACTCCATTTTTATGTGTTTGTAATGCTGGGCATCAAATCCTGGGTCTTGCATATGCTAGTAAGCAATCACCACTCTACGCCAGTGAGCTACATCCCCGGTCCTTTATTATTAGTGTTTTCCCAAAGCAGTTTTTATCAAAACTTTATGTCACAGTTAATTTGGGTTGTAATGAAAACATTAGATCAGGGCTGGAGAGATGGCTCAGCAGTTAAGAGCACTTGCTGCTCTTCCAGAGGACCCGGATTCTCTTTTTGGCCCTATTATCAGATGGCTCCCCACCACCCTTACTCCAGCTCCAAGGGACCTGATGCCCTCTTCTGGCCTTCATGAGCATGTGCGCGCGCGCACACACACACACACACACACACACACACACTAAAAACCCATATTAGATAGTAGGCAGACTCTGGCATCAGCCACAACTGAAACACCGACACACACACACACACACACACACACACACACACATTAAAAACTCATATTAGATAGTAGGCATACTATCAGCCACAACTGAAACACTGAGAGCAGAACACACAGGAGCACAGAGGCGTACTGACTGAATCGGCAAACACACTGCCCATTTCAATCCCCATTAGGGCAAGTTAAGCCCCATCTAGAAGTCTGAGGCCCGTGGGGAATCACTCAGTGGTCGAGTATTCGCCTCAAATTACACGGTTCTGGATTTGATCTCCAACACTTCAAGAGGGAAAAAGCAGGCGCGGGGGTGGGGGGAGCAGAGGGAGAGAAATTCTTTTGTAGAAAGGATGTATTTCATTTTATAAAATATGGTTGTGAGGATCCAAAAAACCCAGGTACGTTACGGAAATGACGTGGGTAACTGACTCAGCTCTGCGCCGCCTCAGGTACTGTAAAATGAGAAGAGTTAGGACTTGAGCTCTCGATTTCCTAATGTCCTCTCCTTGGACTGCTTTTGAGTTGCACTTTCGGTCCCTTTTTTTTTTTCAAGTTCTAAACGTATTCGGCTCCGTTCCAGCGTCCATGCATATTCTTAAATCCCCGTTTGTGTTTCCTTCCTTAGCAAAACCAAGTCTTTAAACAGAGAAAACAAGAATTGGCTTTCACAGCCCGAACCCGGTAGAGCGGGACACCATGGCGCCGCGCCTTAGCCGCCTCCCAGCACGGCATGCTGGGAGTTGTAGTCCCACACCCGTCACGCCCCTCACGCCCCTCACGCCCCTCCGCGCCTCTGGAGTTTGAAAGCCCCAGGAGGGACTGGTGGGCGGGGCGCGGGGCGGGGCGGGGACTCTGGCTTGGCCCCGCCCTCTGCTCGCCGCTCTCGCGCGGTTCTCGGCCGAGCCGCGCGCCAGGCCGGAGAAGGGGTGTGGCCTGGGCCCCCGGGGTGGCGGCAGTGGAGGCCGCGGCGCCTGCGGGCGGTGCTGCGGCTCCGGCCTGCGCGAAGTGGTCCCGCCCCGAGCGGGCGGCGGGGCGCGGGGCGGGGCCTGGCGGGAGGGTGGCGGCCCGCGGGGCGGGGGCGGGGCCGGCCTCTGGCTTCTTCTTCCTCCGCATGTGCTGGCGGCCGCACAGCAGTTGGGTTCACGCTCCGTTCGCCCGCCGCCGCCGCGTCTCCTCTCGGCTCTCCTGGCCTGACCCGAGCCATGTCGATCTCAGAGAGCAACCCGGCGGCCGCCTCCCTGCCCAACGGCGACTGCGGCCGCCCCAGGGCGCCGCCCGGAGGGAACCGGGTGACGGTGGTGCTGGGCGCGCAGTGGGGCGACGAGGGCAAAGGGAAGGTGGTGGATCTGCTGGCGCAGGATGCCGACATCGTGTGCCGCTGCCAGGTGAGGGACGCGGGGCCCCGGCCGCCCGGGGACGCCCGGCGCGGGGAGGTGTCACCTTGAGGTGCGCCCCTTGGGCTGGGAGCTGCGGGGGGGGGAACCCCTTTGCCCTGGAGTCTCGGGGGGACGGAGGGACACACTCCGGGTGGCTCTGGAGGAACCGGGAGGATGTGCGACGCTCGAGCTGCATTTTGGGGTCTGGGAACGGGACTGGCGGTTTCGCTGCGGGGCGGAGTTGAGGGAGCTGCCGCCCGAGGCCTGCTCCCGACTCCGGCAGTGACCGGGTGAGGACCCGGCGAGGCCCACCCAGCGGGGCGGCCAAGGGAGGGTCCTTTTCCCGAAATTCCCAGACACCGAGGCTCACCACTGCCCCACCTGCAGGCCCCAGGCACGCAGAACCTCTCCTCCTTTCGGTCCACTTTGTTGACATCCGAGTCCGCTACGGCGCTTTGGGACTGTTCAGGGTCCTCTTTTTTTTTTCTCTTTGTATCCCATAAATTAATATTTAGGGGAGATCTGTGTTTACTCATTGGACTCTAAAGAAGGAATCCCCACTCTGTTGAAAAGTGAGAGACAAGTAGATACAGAGATTTCAAATTGGATATTAAGAAGTATTTACAGTGTTTCGGTAGCATAAAAAGTTGACTTTCGGGAAATCGAGTGCTTCCTACCCGGAGACACGTGGTTTTCAGTGTTAGCTTTTTTCCTAGTTGTCGTTTGCTTTGAAGCAGCCTAGAGGCGAGGCCTTTGTAAAGGCTCTCAGAAAACTATCTCCCAGTTTCAGAATTCAAACATGAGCAATACCCATGTTTAAAACAAGATGTAGTGTTTGCAGTTAACGACGGCATGTTTAGGTTGTAAGAATATTTTTTTTCCCTGAAGGTACATGGTTTTGCGTGTTGATGCACAGGTGGTCTAGGTTTAGGTCAACCTAAAATTGAATCCCATGCAGAAACAACTCTGTAAAAAAGCTAGACGCGTTTTTGTTTTTCGAGACAGGGTTTCTCTGTGTAGTTTTGGTGCCTGTCCTGGATCTCGCTCTGTAGACCAGGCTGGCCTTGAACTCACAGAGATCCACCTGGCTCTGCCTCCCCAGTGCCAGGATTAAAGGCTGGAGTGCTGGATTAAAGGTGTGTGCCTCCACCGCCCTGCTAAAGCTGGATGCTTTGACTTTTGCTATCTTCCTTTTTATTGGCACAGTAACCTACCCCACCTGTTTCTTAGGTGTGCTAGCCATTGTAGACCAGGCTGGCCTTGAACTCACAGAGATCCTCCTGTCTCTCCCGAGTGCCACTGCCCTGCCACTGCCCAGCCTTACTATACATTTAATAAATAATGTACCTTTTGTGGAAAAAAATAGGTGCAAAACTAATGACATTACATCATTGGAGCACTTAAGGCCTATCTTCCAGTTCAGGATCATAGTTATTTATAAAGGTGTAGGTGCTCCAGATTCATAAATATGTGTATAGGACTTTTAGTTTTAAAATCAGATGTTGTGTGCTGGACTAAAGACTTAGAGAAGTACCTAAACCCTTGCTGGATAGAAGGTGGGTTTGAGGCCTGATTGGCTTTTTACTTGGAAATAGTTCACAGGTCCAGCTGCTTTGTAGATTCTAAGGGTGTAGCCATTGTAGCATTTATCCTAAAAGTTCTCAGCATATTGTACCTTTAAAAAGTTATAGAATTAGCTTGTAGACTGAGGTATTGCTATGTTACCAAGAAAGTGTTCTGAAGGGAGGTCATGCATTAGGCTGATCTGGTGCCTTTGGAATGTTCAGAGAAATGATTGGGAGAAGCCCTGCTTGGTTTCCAAGTGTTAGCTGAGGCTAGGAGACTCTCCACACTTAGAAACTTACTTACTGTTTATATAATCCTTACATTTTTTTTTTCTTGTATGTTTTAAGAGTCCATCGTTTTAGGATTCTTACTATTCTCATGAGCTGCAAGTAGTTAAAAATAGACTTAAGCATTTGTTTTTGTTTTTTCAAGACAGGGCTTCTCTGTGTAGCCCTGGATGTCCTGGAACTAGCTTTGTAGACCAGGGTGGCTTCAAACTCAGAGATCCGCCTGCCTCTGCCTCCCAAGTGCCACCACGACCCTCCAGCATTTCTCTGATTCATTTTTGTAACTTCTTTGACAGCACTAGTAACCCAGTATCTACTTAATGAAGTTCTAGGTTATAACACTGAAGACTGCAGAGAGCCAATGATAGGAAAGGAATTTTGAGCTTGGATCAGTTTTGAGTTTATTTGATAAGTGGAGTTTTAGCCATAAAGAAAAAAATTGTCATTTATAGGCAAATGGGTGGGGTTGGAGAACATTATGTTAAGTAAGTCAGATTTAGATTTAGAAAAGCAGATATGGCTTCTTTTCTCATCCAAAGAGAAAACTAAAAAAGACATGAAAGTAGGAAGAACTATTTGGGAAAAGGAAGGGGATTGGATCAAAGAGGCTGAATATGATCAAAGTACATGATATACCTGTATGAAAGTGTCCTAATGAAATCTACCATTTTGCCCGGTCCCTCTATGCTAATTAAGTATACATTCAAACAGGTTTACAGTTATGTATCCCTTGCTATAGTTACACACCATCATTTCTCCAGTGTGTTATATAGATGTATATATAAAATGTATCCATATATAACTATATAAGTCAATATCTATAAAATATATCTATACTTCACATAGAATCACAGAATAATTCCTTCTTAAAATGTCACTTGAAAATCTAGTTTAAAAGGTGAGGAGGAGGCCGGGCGGTGGTGGCCACGCCTTTAATCCCAGCACTCGGGAGGCAGAGCCAGGCGGATTTCTGTCAGTTCAAGGCCAGCCTGGGCTACCAAGTGAGTTCCAGGAAAGGCGCAAAGCTACACAGAGAAACCCTGTCTCGAAAAACCAAAAAAATAAAAAAAAATAAAAAAAATTAAAGGTGAGGAAGGGCCGGGCGGTGGTGGCGCACGCCTTTAATCCCAGCACTCGGGAGGCAGAGCCAGGCGGATCTCTGAGTTCGAGGCCAGCCTGGTCTACCAAGTGAGTTCCAGGAAAGGTGCAAAGCTACACAGAGAAACCCTGTCTCGAAAAGCCAAAAAAAAAATAAAAAATAAAAAATAATAATAAAATAAAAAATAAAAAAATAAAATAAAGAATTCGATGTTAAATATGAAACAAAATGAAATAAACCCTAGGTATATCTGCTTATTTACCAAGGGATCTACTACTCATTTGTCATCACAGAAGGCTGAGATCTTGGGTCTTAAATGCATATTACTGAATTAAAAAAAAAAAGCTAGTCCGAAAGGTTACATACTATATAATTCCAACTATATGTCATTCTAGAAAATGAAAAACTATAGGAAGAGGTAATTAAAAAAAAAAACACAAGAAGTATGATTGCTAGGGGCCAGGTAGGAGAGAAGAACGGACATGTACAACACAGGTATTTTAGGAGAGTGAAAATACCATGTATGATCCCAAGATGAGAGGCCCAGCGTTATGCACTTGTCTACGCTCAGAAAACCCATACCAGCAGTGACTGACTGGTAAAGGGAGCTTGTGACTTCTGGTGCTACAGCACTGATGTAGGTTTATCGGTCAAAATAAATATGCCAAGGCCGGGCAGTGGTGGCACATCCTTTAATCCCAGCACTTGGGAGGCAGAGGCAGACGGATCTCTGTGAACCAAAAAAAAAAAAAAAAAAAAAAAAGGTGAGGAGGGGGGGTGACTGTTTCCTAACTAGTGTCTAACTAGTGTACATTTTTTTATTTTTTTGGTTTTTCAAGATAAGGTTTCTGTGTAGCTTTGGTGCCTGTCCTGGATCTCACTCTGTAGATCAGGCTGGCCTCGAACTCACAGATCCTCCTGGCTCTGCCTCCCAAGTGCCGGGGTTAAAGGTGTGTACCACTGCCGGGCCTTACTATACATTTTAATAAATAATGTACCTTTTGGGGAAAAAAATAGGTGCAAAGCAATATGACATCATTGGAGCACTTAAGGCCTATCTTCCAGTTCAGGATCATAGATAGTTATTTATAAAGGTGTAGGTGCTCCAGTTCATAGATACATTACTGCTCTGCTGCCTTTAGTTTTAGATCAATGTTTTGTTTGTTTTTAAACTGAAAGGAGAAGAGTAAGTAGAGGACCAGCTGTAGACTGATGACTCATCCAGGAAACACCTATTTTGTATCTACAGGACAACACTTAGCTCTGCAGTGGAAATGCCAGAATGTCTGAGCCTGTGCCCACAAGAAACTCCTAGTCTAGGAAACCACTGCTGTGTAAACGGGTTTGTTGCCAGGGCAGGGCTGAGGAAGGTGGTAGTGTGTGGAAACAGGACAGCACAGAAGTAGCTTGTTAGTAAGCAGTAAGATACTGTGTTTGCTTCCTTTGTTTTGTTGAGTAGAACCTGCAGAGATGAGTTTGTACCAGCCTTATTTAATGGTCTTAGAGAAAGCAAGGGTGGTCTTGATTACCCTGGCAGCCATGGTTTGTCTGTGGTCAGTGAGTGCTGTTTCCTGCTTTCATTATGAGTTGGTTCATAATGGAAATCTAAGGTATGAAACAAGACCCAAGACTGTCATTTCACATGTATGTGTCTGTAACTGAAAGTAACAGCAGTGGTGAAAGCCGAGTGGATGCTTTGAACTTTCCAAGGGTTACCCTAGCACTTGGATGGCCATCTTTGCTAAAAAGTAATGCAGATAGATGCCTTTATGTATTTTCCATCTGGTTGTGTGGAGTAGTTTAATCACTGTGCTAGTAGTAACTTTACAGTCAACTTTGAAATCACAAGCTAATTGAAATTAGTGCTTAAAAGGGTGCTTATTGTTATGGGTTGACAGGTGCATTGGATTTTGTGAAACAGTTCATCTGGAAAAGTGAAGATTTCGCTACCCAGAAAGTGTCATAGATAGTAAGCATTGACTCAAACTGCCAGTTCTTAAGTGTGAACACTAGACAAGAAACCTTTTTGGTTTCTAGAACAGTTCAAGGGCATGGGGTCTGAGGCATTGTGATTTGTTGCTCTAATCTACAGTGGGAACCCCCTGTTGTATGGCGGGAAGGAGTCACATCATACAACAAGGCCCATGTGGGAGGTTCATTGAGGGGAGGAGAGACAAGGGGGCAGAGACCTGGTTCCTGGGCTTGAGAGCAAAGAGAAAGAGGAGGTGGCAAGGCCCGCCTTTCTAAGGAAATGTAGCGAATGCGCACAGGAGTTTTCTTAGTGGCTGCTGCTGAGGATATATCCTGTCAGGACCCTAAGGGCAGGACCCTAAGAGCAGGTCGGTACAGATGCTCTAAATGCTAATGACCCCAACTCCTTCATTCTTTTTGGGCCCTGTTGGTTATAATAGTGTCCGTGTCTTCAAACAATAGAGACAAAGAGAAGCAGACTATTTCAGAGTCAGTCCTCAGGGGTCTGAGAAGTGCCTCTGGGACTTGGACTTGTGCATGAAATTGTTAGTCCTCTACGCTTGGGCTTTTACTGTTGTAAAAGAAGATACCATCTTTGTCTTGTGTTCTTAGCACCCTCAAGAGGTTGCCTTCATCTCTACTATCACTGCAGGAACTCACTCAAAGTTTAAAAAAGGGGAGTAATTTGAGAGAATAGGTCCAGTAGCAAAGTAAACCAAGAATGCAGTCATTTTTGCAGACTTGATTTCCTTTCAGTGTCGCCTTTTAAACTTCCCAGGACCTTTAGAACTTCAAAATTAGAAATTTAGACATATCGACAATATTTGGTCTGAACTTACAGTGTAAAATTGGACTTGGTGGCCTCTGGTTTTGAAGAGCACAGAAAGAGAAAGTATCCAAAGCACTTGTCTTCTGATTTCTTTAAGATCCAGTTAAGAAGAAAGGGTATTCGTGAAAAGTCCGACAAAAATTACAAGATGACTAAGTATTGTTATTGCATCCCTGTATTCTGCAGTTCCATTCTTTTAAGTATTGCCTTAGACAACATAGAAATGTTATTAAAATTCGGCATTTAATCTTACATATATTTTTATTTCTAGAGCAAGGATGTAAACTCCAAAGGCAAAGGATATACTTGCTATGTTGTAATGTGCTTGTTTCCTGAACCATGTGCATTCTTTGTTACAGACATGGAAAGAAACTAATAATCAAACTGAGGATTTGTTTAGTGGATGAGGGGGTGGCCAGGGCTGCTTCTGGGATCTATCTCAGCAGCACTTCATGGGTTCTAGCACTTTAAATCCTGGTTTTCTGAAGATGATTGGCTCAGGTTAGATTACTGTATTTATCTGGATCAGTACTGTGGCCAGGGGCATGTTGACTTCAATTGTGAAGTAAGGGGAAAAAGGGGGAGTTGAACATACTCTTAAAGCTGACCTGGAGTTGATTTTGTATGCGAATACAAGACAGGAGAAAACATCCGGAAAATTCAACAGTCTGTAATGTACTGTAAGACCTCTTTTCCAGAACAATTTTTGGAGCCAAATTATTATTTCAATTCTAGAAAAAAAAGTGAAAATTAGCTATGTATTTCTGTAAAAGCCAAAAAAACTTGGCTTTTTTGCTTTGAAAACATGGTGTTTTTGTTTTTTATATATAGGATCTATCTATCTATCTAATATATATACAATAAATAATGTTTAGTTATTGCATAGCTTTGTGATGTGACACCCAAGTTATTAAGAAGCTTAATTAAAAACATATTTATTCTCGCTTGTTTTTTGAGTCAGAGTCTCACTCTGTGTGGCTCAGGCTGGCCTGGAATTTAATGATCTTGTCTCAGCCTCCTGAATGCTGAGATTGCAAGGCTTTTGTCAGAATGCTTGGCTAAGATACTTTATTCTTTTTAGATTTATCTTATGAATATGCGTGTTTTGTCTATATGTGTAGCTGTGTGCCACTTGTGTTTCTGTTTGCTTGTGGAGGTCCGAAGAGGTCATTGGATCACTTAGAACTGGAGTTAGGTATGGCTGTGAGCTGCAATGTGGGTACTGAGAATTGAACCCAGGTCCTCTGCAAGAACAAGTACTCTTGAGTGCTGAGCCATCTCTCCAGCTGCCTTAGTTACTTTTTTATTGCTATGATAAAGCATCATGACTAAGGCAACTTGTAAGAGAAAGCATTTCATTTGGTTTATGGTTTCAGAACCCATTACTTTTCAACTTAGCCTCAAGCAAATTCTTATGACAAGGGAAAAAGCAGCCACATTCTTAGCCAAAGTTTTACAAGAATGCTCACTAGCCCTGTTGCTATTGTTTGCCCCTGGCACCTCTTGATTTCAGCCTCCACATACAGTCTGTATGACTCTCAATAGGATCCTACTAGGATGACTCATTAAGCTCTGCTTACAGTGTTCAACAATTTTCCTAGTCCAAAGTCTAAAAGTCTTCTACATTCTTCCAAAAAGCACATGGTCTGTCACAGCAATAAATAGTCCAGTACCAATTTCTGTCTTTGTTACTTTTCTATTGCCATGACCACACCATACCAAAGCAATTTAAAAAAGAAAATGTTTAATTTGTCTTAGGGTTAGAGTCCATGAGTGAAGGACCAGCTGAGAGCTCACATTGAACATCAACCATGAAGCAGAGAATAAGAGGAATCACACTCTATTTTTGACCTCAAAGTTTGCCCAGTGACATTTCCTCCAACAAGACCACACTTCCCAATCCTTCCCAAACAGTTCCACTAACTGGGCATCAAGTATTCAAATAGATGAGCCTATGGGGGCCATTCTCATTCAAACCACCACACTAGAATAGCAGTCAAAGAAAATTGGTAACATATACCTATTAGGGGATGTATACCATGTCAGAATATGTTTGGTGATGAGAAGTCTTTGAATTTTCTTTTTCTCTTTTCTTTCTTTCTTTCTTTTCTTTTTTTTTTTTTTTTTTTTTTTTTTAAAGATTTGCTTATTTATTATGTATACATGTATGCCTGCAGGTCAAAAGAGGGCACCAGATCTCATTACAGATGATTGTGAGTCACAATGTGGTTGCTGGGAATTGAACTCAGGACCTCTGAAAGAGCAGTCAGTCCTCTTAACCTCTGAGCCATCTGTCCAGCCCCCGAATTTTCTTTCATGTATTTATTGCTCATTTCAGTATAGTTAACTTGGATTTATTCTTGATATTTACTATAAACACGTACATCATTCAATTTAGGATTTCCAGAAAAACTTTGCACATAATATATAGTAAAGTACTTTTGGGCTCATACTAGTTCTGTTTCTTCATTTTTTGGGTGACAGGATAGGGTGTAGTACAGGTTGGTATGGCCGTAAACAAGTTGGTATATTTCACATTAAATCTAGGTTAAAAGCAAGGCCATGGGAGGATCATCTGTGGCACCGTCTCCTCTTCTAGTTTGCAGATGGGAGCGGGAGGTCATGGGCAGTGTTGCTCCTATTTAGAACCTCTTGGTTTTGCTCTCAGCTAAAGGATGTGGCCTTTCCATTTGATCAGTGTCTGTTTGAGGACAGTTACCTGAGCTTTCAAGGTGGGGAATTTTGCATTTTACATTCAATCCATAAATATTTTAGGTTAGTATCCAAATAGGTACTTCAAATCTGAATCTTCATCTGATGTATTTTATGAAATAGGACCATATACTAGAACTTTATTCACAGATTACCTCATTAAGAAACTTTGTAAGCCGCTGTGCGCACGCCTTTCCCACACTCAGAGCAGAGCCAGGGATCTCTGTGAGTTCGAGCCAGCCTGGGCTACCAAGTGAGTTCCAGGAAAGGCGCAAAGCTACACAGAGAAACCCTGTCTCGAAAAACCAAAAAAAAAAAAAACCAAAAAAAAAAAAAAAAAAGAAACTTTGTATGTGTAATACCTCAGAAGTTCACCTTACTGTGTTTTAAGATTAATTTTTTATATCTCAGTTTCCTCTGAATGGCACTTAACAAGGAAATCCAAGATTGTTCTGGATATTTTCACCATATTCCTACATGCAGCTAAACTTAAATATTTAAACTGAACTGGTTATTTACTTACTTATTTATTTATTTTATTTTTTTTTGTTTTGTTTCGTTTTTCGAGACAGGGTTTCTCTGTGTAGCTCTGCCTGCCTCTGCCTCCCAAGTGCTGGGATTAACACCCCCCCCCTCCGCTTTTTGGTTTTTCGAGACAGGGTTTCTCTGTGTAGCTTTGAAACCTGTCCTGGAACTCACAGAGATCCACCTGCTTCTGCCTCCAAGTGCTGGGATTAAAGGCATGTGCTACCACCTCCCAGCTGAAACTGGTTATTTAAAAACGGTGGTTAGTATTTCAGTTAGCAAGCTTTGCAGCAAGTGCAATTTCTAGTCTTTCATAATTGAACTTTCCAGCCCAAACTACATATTAACTTGAATGAACTTAGGAAATAAACTAATCTATTTCCCTAAATTGTTATTCATTACCATATACCTTTTAAAATGAATATGCCGGTTTTCATCCTTGACTGGTTGATGTTATCATTACTACCTGACATGGTAAAACATTAGCTATGAGAGTAGGCTTTTGTTATACAACACAAACATTGTTTTGTTTTTGGTTTTTTGAGACAGGGTTTCTCTGTGAAACAGTCCTGCTCTCCTGGAACTCACTCTATAGACCAGATTGGCCTCGAACTCACAGAGATCTGCCTGCCTCTGCCTCCCAAGTGCTGGGATTGAAGGTGTGCACCACCACCGCCCGGCTTTTCTTTTTTTCTCATTCTTCTGTAATGATTATAATAAGGCAGTTATTTAAACAAATCTTGGACTGAGGGGGGCACTTTTAAGACAAGGCTGGTCTCAAACTCACTACTGTAGCTGAGGATGACTTACATTCTGGTTTCTTCCTGCCTTGGGCTAGGCTTACAGGAGTGCACCACAAGACACCATGGATTTTTTTTTTTTTTTCACATTTGTAAACTTTTTTTTTCACATTTGTAAACATTTATTCTCCTGAACTGGAAAAGACTCGTACCCACACATTGTAGTTTTGCAAAATTACACAGAAATTGAAAATAAGGCTCTTTGTTCATAAGTGCAATGAATCTTTGATGTCTGGTAATCTGCTGTAGACAGTGGAAACAAATTTCAACCACTTAAGAAGTTTTCAGGACACAGCAAATGCATTTCCTTAGGCAACAAAACCTCCAAAGAGGAGAATGCACATGAGAGGCATTTAGTTATTGGAAGGACACTTTCAAAAGTGGAAGGATTCTCCTGCGTAGGATGATTCCTTTCTCCTTTTAACCTAAGGGGTTTGATTAAGAGGTATTGAGAACATAATTTACTTCACACTTAATGGCTGCATGTTTAAAAATGAGTATCCTGCACATACAATGTTTGTGACCCAGAAGTGTTTCAGATTTCAGGCTTTTAATTTGTGCATGAGATGGAAGCTTCATGGTGTGGAATTTTCCACTAATGGTATCATGTCAGCAAGTGGAGTTTCAGGCTTGGGGGCTTTGGGAATTAGGAATGAATGTTGAACCTAGAATAAGCGACTGATCCTTTATCTTAAAGTTACCAATACATTGAACATTTAGTAAATATTTATTACACTTAAAATAATAACAATTTAGAATTAAACTATCTTAGTTAAACCATCTAAACCAAGTTAGAATTTTCTTGCTAACTAAGATTTTTTTTTAATATAAAAAACAGGTTATAATTCAAGAGTCCAGGGTTATTTTAAACAGTAATATTTTCTCTGTAGACAGTAGTAAAAATTATAACATTTCCTAGCTGGGCGGTGGTGGCGCACGCCTTTAATCCCAGCACTCAGGAGGTAGAGCCAGGCGGCTCTCTGAGTTCAAGGCCAGCCTGGGCTACCAAGTGAGTTCCAGGAAAGGCGCAAAGCTACACAGAGAAACCCTGTCTCGAAAAACAAAACAAAACCAAAAAAAAAAAAAAAAAAAAAAAAATCTAACATTTCCCAATAAGCCCCTTTAAGTCAAATGATAGCTGAATTATACATATAAATATTGATTAGATTCTGGGATACATAAGAAACCTATCTTTATCTGTTCAGAGAACTATGTTTTACTTAAGTTATGTGAGATTCCTATTCATCTTTCCCTTCACTGTTTGATTTACAGCAGACATTTTTCTATAGGCTAATCCATAGTATAAAAAGATTTTAGCCTCCCCTCTAAGTATGGCCAGCATTTTCTTTCATCAGCCTGATACATTACAAATTCTTATCCTAATAGTGAAATGTTTCACTAAAGCTTGTCTGTCCAGTGATTATAAGCCACAGTCATCCTAGGGTCCCTCCTGCTAGGTAGCCTCCCCGGATCTGTGGGTTGCAGTCTTATTGTCCTTTGCTTTATATCTAGTATCCACTTATGAGTGAGTACATACCATGTTTGTCCTTCTGAGTCTGGGTTACCTCACTCAGGATGATATTTTCTAGGGAACTAAGATTTTTTTTTTTTAAGATTTATTTATTATGTATACAGTGTTCTGCCTGCATATATGTCTGCAGGCCAGAAGAGGGCACCAGATCTCATTACAGATGATTGTGAGCCACCATGTGGTTGCTGGAACTTGAACTCAGGACCTCTGGAAGAGCAGCCAGTGCTCTTAACCTCTGAACCATCTTTCCAGCCCCAGGAACTAAGATATTCATATTTTAAGAGATTTTTCTTGACATTTTTTGAGGCATGTTTTCTGAAGCACAAAAATTTTTTTGAAAGGCTGATTGGCCTGTGGGCTAAAAAGATGAAAATCCAGATAAAAGTTGTGTTATTTCAAAAAGACTAACTTAAGGTAAATAATGTGCTTTTGGAATGTAATGTATGTTTTAGGATTCCACCACAATGGTGATAAATTGTTTTGAGTGTAATAATATATACTAGGAAGTTTATGGCAGTATTATTTATAATGACAGAAAACTGAAAACAACTCATCCCTTTCATTGTGGGACCAGTTTAATTATATTGTATGTACAACTAAAAAAGAATATAAAAGAATGAAATGGTTTTATTTGCAAGGTTATAGAATGGCCTTTAATATTATTTAAACAAATCTAGTTATCTGTCAACAGACGATACTTTGTTCATCCATAAAGAAGAATGAAATGGCACCATTGTCATATCTGATGGTCTTATGTATATGAGAACCATGAGAATAGACGATTTGGAAAGAGGGACTGGGTGGGGAGGAGGAGGTAAGGGGGTGAATATAAAAAAGTAAGTCCAACTTACTGTGGAGGCCCTGGGTTTGAGCCCTCACATCACAAAACAGCAACAAAGCTAAATATAAATATGTTTTTTTATGCACAAATCTTCAGAAGAATATTAAGAACTGGGTGACTGGGTGCCAAGTAGTAAAAATATGAGAAAGGCTTCACATTTTGCTCTGTGTGTGTGTGTGTGTGTGTGTGTGTGTGTGTGTGTGTGTGTGTAAAGTAATTAGATTGATAAATGTCCTGTATATAGGGCCAAAGACAGCCTGACAAACTAAATGAGTTGAGCGTTTGCTCCCCTTCTCTCTTAAAAAGGAATGTGACTTCCTGTCTTCCAGAAACTGAATTTACCAATTTCTTCACCCTTTCAGAGCAATCACTCAAGTGTACTATAGCAGGAGGAGAACCAAATAAGTATATATTTTTTAATAAATTAATGTATATTGCAAACATTTGGGTTTTCTTGGGTTATATATTGACGGTTCAGTAGGAATTAGTTAGATGAGCTATTTACCATACTTATTATCAGGCTCAAATTTCCTCCTTTATTCTGTTTCAGGGAGGAAATAATGCTGGCCACACGGTTGTTGTAGATTCTGTGGAGTATGACTTTCATCTTTTACCTAGTGGAATAATTAACCCAAATGTTACTGCCTTCATCGGTGAGTGTTTAAATGAACTGCTTGGGGCCAATAGTGGTATATTTTCAATATCAACACTGACTTCACTTTTACTAACCAGATGGTTCCTTGTGGTGTCATTAATTTTGGCCACGATACCTTGAGTCGCTAGCTGCTGATTACCCTTTTAGGTTTTTTGCCCTATTGGTTCCCAGGATGTTGGCTTTGCAAGCATCTGTGCATATTATTCCAGTTTTCCAAAGACTTTCCAACTCTGACTATGAAATAAGAGATGTTTAATTCTAAACCCTTACAAGTATAATTTGATGGTTTGTATTCTGCTGTTTAAAAATGCTCATGACACACTAAAATGATTTTTGTGACTACAGCAGAGAGTGATTCTAAAAGACATTCATTGGTCCAGACCATGATCCAGCCACACTGTTAGCTTCTTTCAGAACATGATTCACTTGTTTCAAAGTATTTCAAGTTGTTTTCAATGTAATTTTAGCATTTTATATCCCTATCATTTATACATGTTATAAACTGAATAATTTCTGTGGTAATCCTTAATAAAATGCAATGTTCTGTTAACAAATGTAACTTATTCTGTTCAAAATAGATGGTTATTACAGCTGTCTACATTTTAACATTTATAATATGTATGTCTATATTATAATTACAGGTGTTTAAGGTGGAGGATTGTTTGTTTCTTTTAGGAAATGGAGTGGTAATTCATCTTCCTGGGTTGTTTGAAGAAGCAGAGAAAAATGTTCAAAAGGGAAAAGGTATGAATGAATGAGTCTAACTGTAATGTGTTATTTTCATTGAATGTTATCATTTTCCTTATCTCTTTGATTAATCTTGTCTACCTCCCTTTATTGTCTGACTCATCATACTGAATGATGAAATATTTGCACCTCACTTGCTGAATCCACTTTCTTTCTTTAGAATGTTTTCCTTAGACTGTCCCCTAAACCAACTTAGAAAACATGTTTCCACCTCACAAACAACCACAGGGAGCTTACTAATTCTGGTTTATCCGTGAGCTCAGCACCTTTAGTGCTCTGCTGGAGAGGCCACCCCTTAATCTAAAGAGAATGACAGTGTGGATGTTGTCAAAGGTAACAGCTGATGTTCATTTTTCTTTGGTTTTTGGGGCAGGGTTTCTTTGTTGTGGCCTTGACTGTCCTGGAACTTGCTCTGTAGAACAGGCTGGCCTCTAACTCACAGAGACCCATCCACTTGCCTCTGTCTCCCAAGTGCTGGGATTAGAGGTGTACGCCACCACCATCTGACTCTTATGTTTTTTTTTTTTTTTTTCTTATGTTTGAAACTTCTTTTTTGAGCTGGGCATTGAAGCTAGGTGCCTGTACTTGATAGGCAACTTTCCTAGCTCCTGAACCTGATTTGAATATCCAGATGTTAGTTTTGAATGCAGTTTATCCTGAGAATACATAGAACTTAATGTACTAATATAAAGGAAACTACCTGTTTGAATTTGTTTTGTCTGTTCCTGATTTATTGAATGATGGGACCAGGTATGAAAGCTCTCAGCCCTTGCTCTTGGTAGCTCATACTTAGATGGGAGCTGCATCTATATCATTAACATTCCATATCCTAGGTGTAGTAAGCTACAATACTTTGGAGAAATCATTATTTTATCTAGGCACATTTCTTTATAACTCTTTCAGAAAGGGTGCCATTACTAAAACCAACTACCTTCTCTTGAATGTCTCACATGCTATGGACCTGATCCCTGTCCCTATGTCCAGGAAAGTATTTTCCTGCTATTTGCTTTTTGGGGGTTCTTAGGAGTATTTTATGTGTGACTGCTTTGAGACAGGAACTATTTAGAAAAAAAAAATATGGAGATAAGAGCATGAATGAGCTTGTATGTTAAGACCAGTGACAACCTTGATAAGCTCAATGTCTTCCACACAGAGGAAAGATACAGACATGAGTACTTCAGTCAAAACACTCTTATAAAACATTCTGT
This sequence comes from Peromyscus leucopus, assembly GCF_004664715.2. Taxonomy (NCBI): domain Eukaryota; kingdom Metazoa; phylum Chordata; class Mammalia; order Rodentia; family Cricetidae; genus Peromyscus; species Peromyscus leucopus. The sequence continues at coordinate 21,172,978 of NC_051076.1, forward strand.
TCATAAAGAAATGAAGTCTAAAAAATTGTTACACAAAATGTTTGATAAAGTCTATCTTTTCTGTCCTAGGTCTAGATGGCTGGGAAAAAAGGCTTATCATATCAGACAGAGCTCATATTGGTATGGATGCCATATTGTATTTATTTATAACTGCCTTTTAACCAAATCTATCAAGTGAAAGCATTTAGAAATGAATTATTTTTTATGTTTATGGATTGTAGTTGAGGTTAAAATATTATAAGATCTTGATTTGTTTGTTTGTTTTGACAAGAACTAGATTGAAATACACCTATTTCTGAAGACAAGGATAACTAAGCAGTTGAGTAACAGCAGCAGTATTCTGTAACATCTTTAGTCATTAAAGAATAAATCATATCAAAATACAAAGATTTATTTGTACATGTTAACATTCCTATAAAAGTGCATATGCCCTGCATCAGTTTTTTTAGGATGACTGCTATGATGAGATGAATTATTGCTCTTCATTCTAGTCTTTGTTAAGTAGAACTACATTCTGAAATTAATTTCAGCTATCCCTAGTAGTGGGGTTTTCTTATCTTTACTTATGGGTACTGAGCATACATGCAGGTAAAAAATTAGACTAAATTCTCAAGGTAGTTTTGTTTTCTTTTCTTCAATGTCTAGACTTCTGTAGAAAACAGAAGCAATATTCAAAACAGCTTCAGAGAGAGTAATCAAATGTAATTAGAAGGCATTAAGGTTCTACACTGGGAAAGTCATTGTTCTGATTATACTAATAGCTTCCTCCTAGGGCCTAGGAAAGCAGTAGCTTTGTGTCAGGGTACTAAATTAATTTTTGAAAATACAGTTCAACTGCTTTCTGTCAGCCACTTATTTGTGGTTTTCTAGTTGCCTTTTTACTTTCTCTGATGGAAAGTATTTAAATGCAAATGCTTTTCTAATGCAGAAGAAATTGTATGGCATATTCTGATATCTGTTGTATTATAACCGACTTGCTAAATTAGGGTTTAATGAAACAACTCTTAAGAATAATTCTGGTCCCTGAAATAATTTAGAAAGGCTACTGTCTGAATAACAGGATAGGAGCATGTGATAAACTAATCATATGATGGCAGTTTGAAGTATAACATGATATGCTGACATTCACAAAAACATATAATATACTCAATGATAGAGGCTTCTGAGTGCCTAGAAAAATTTCTATGATGACTTTTCTGAGTCATAATCTGGTCCCATTGATCAAAGGTTACCACAGCTCATACTTCTCTTATAGATTAGTTCTGTCATTTGGAACTTTATTTAAAATTATAGTTTATACTGGTCTCCACTGAACATTCTGCCTATAATTATTATAATTTTATTGTTATTGCTATTTGAAGTAAAAGTTTTTCTTATTTAAATTTTTTTTACCTATTGGGAATATACCAAACATTTTTTATCCCCTTTACCATTGAGGAAAATTGGCTTTTTCCAATATTGGTTTATTAAAAATAGCATTTCTCTGACATTCTTTTTTTTTTTTTTGGTTTTTCGAGAGAGGGTTTCTCTGTGTAGCTTTGCGCCTTTCCTTGAACTCACTTGGTAGCCCAGGCTGGCCTCGAACTCACAGAGATCCTCCTGCCTCTGCCTCCCGAGTGCTGGGATTAAAGGCGTGCGCCACCACCGCCCGGCTTCTCTGACATTCTTATAGCTGTCATTTGCTATATAACATTCCAGTATAATTTTAAGGATACTCTTTTTTGCCTACTTTTGTGGTACTGAGACATGTATTGATTCACACTCTGCAAATTCAGCATCTGTAATGTAACTAGTATACAAAAATTTCAAAAACTCTCAGAAGGTGTGTCAGAGAAAACTGGTGATCATAGAAAGGTTTTAACTTACCTTGCCAAGCAGGGCTGTGGGTGGAGCTGCCGTTTGTAGCTTGTGCAGTGCCTCTAAAGCAGGAGATTAGGGAACAACACTTCTGCATAGCTTTGGAAGCTAAGGCTTCTAAGACGGCAGTTTCAGTCCAGATTTTATCAAATTTTTCTGGTTTCTATATAACTAATATGTATCTTTTAATGCTTGTGGTGGTCCACGCCTTTAATCCCAGGACTTGGGAGGCAGAAGCAGGTGGATCTTTGAGTTTGAGGCCAGCCTGGTCTACAGGATGAATTCCAGGACAGCCAGGACCACACAGAGAAACTGTCTTGAAACAAACAAATAACCAAAACGTTTCCCCTAAATCTGAGAACTCTTATCATTCTATTTAACAATTTATTTGGAAATAACAGCATAATTGGAAAAAAATCATGGCATAATATGATAACATCATTGAAATTGCAGCCCTAAAACTGGTGAGTTTTATGATCTGTTAATTATAAAAAGTTATTTTGTAAAAAAAAAAAAAAGTAAATATACTTTAGAAACCAAATATACTTCAGAAACCAAAACACTAGGCCTTCCTGCCTGTGAGCTGTTTATGTAGTGAGTCAGTAAATATTCGAGCTCTTGCTAGTACAGAATTAACTAGCAAACTGACATTGTCCTACTACTCGGTATTGTGTTGGGGTATGAATGTGCATATAGGTGCATGTAGGTGCACTGCACAGAAGCTTATCAAGGACTGCAAGGGATGCTGATGTGAACAGAAGAGTGTTTGCCATATAAGAATTTTTCCTTAAAAGTTGTGGAAAGCCATCACGTTCCAAGGACAAGGATGCCATTTCTTTGTGTCTTGGCAAGCAATTTTTGGATGCAATAAAGAATATGGATTCCACCCAGGCATTAGTGGCACACGCCTTTAATTCCATCACTGAGAGGCAGAGGCAGGTAGATCTCTGTGAGGCCAGCCTGAGCTACAGAGTGAGTTCCAGGAAAGTTGCCAAAGCTACACAGAAAAAAACAAAAAACAACAACAAAAAAATTGGAATTATGTCCAAGAGTGGAAAGAGGCACAGGTTAGAGTGTAGTTTTAGTGAAAGGTGATGGAAGTTTGGGACTAGGGAGGAAGAAAGAGGAGATGTAAAAGTGATCCCTAGACTCCTAGAGTCCAGAACTTGAAGATGAAGAAGGAAAAAAAAAAAGACTATCTTTGGCTGGGTGTTGGTGGCCCACACCTTTAATTCCATCACTGAGGAGGCAGAGGCAGGCAGATTTCTGTGAGTTCAAGACCAGCCTGGTTTGCAGAGTGAGTTCTAGGATGGCCAGGGCTGTTAGACAGAGAAACCCAGTAGTCTGAACTTTATTGAATTTCAGGTAAGGATATTCTAAAATGAGCTTTTTTTTTTTTGGCTTTCTTGAAACACTTTGTGATCCAGTCTGGCCTTAAACTTGTGATCCTCCTGCCATAGCCTGGGTAGTGCTGAAATTACAAGTGGAAGCTGCCATTGTGGCTTTTAGAAATTATACCCATAGAATTTGTTATAAACAAGGTTGGAAGGATTTCTAGCTGTAGTAATTGAAGTAGACTATTTTTTATCTTGTATGTTATTTGTGTTTCAATAACAACTGTGATTTGTTTGATTTCTCTTCAGTATTTGATTTTCACCAAGCAGCTGATGGTATCCAGGAACAGCAGAGACAAGAACAAGCAGGAAAAAAGTATGATGTCTATATATTTAATTTTGATGTAGTTTGAGCATATCTACATCCTTATGTATAAATTCTGAGCCAGAAATAAACAAAACAAAACCCAGAATAGATAAGAATATTTTACTTAGGTTTCAGAGAAAACCAGTTGGATTATGCAAATAAGCTTGTAGGAAACAGCATAAATAGCAGACAGTCATATGTAACTTCCTTCTTTGGAAAGATCTGACCGAAGACTTAATCTCCCCTCTGTAACTTAAAACTTGTTGGTTTGTTTTTTAAGTTTGGGTACCACAAAAAAGGGCATCGGCCCAGTGTATTCCTCCAAAGCTGCACGGAGTGGACTTCGGATGTGCGATCTTGTCTCTGACTTTGATGGCTTCTCTGAAAGGTAAACAGACTGGTTTTTTTAAAATTAAGAAAACAAAAACATTTTTAAAGCCAAGTGCAAAATTGTAGCATCAGTATTCAGATTTACTTCGTGAAAAATAACCTGGTGATGATCTAAGAATGATGTCCTAAGAAGACAGAGCTATATTTTTAAGGACTCACATTTGAGCAGCTTTTCTGTGAAAGGAAGTGCTCCCAGTATGGCAGTATTGATGTGCTCACCATGTTCTAGGATCTCATCTTTGGAATTTCAGATTCAGGGACCCTGTTATGTCTTCCCAGGTCCTGGTAAGTTATTTGGGCATGTCGTCAAAACTAGAAATGCTGGACTGACATATTCTTTGTAGAATGGTTTCCATGGAAAATGTAGTTGTTGGTTCTCACTGGCAGGCAACACTGGAAAGTCCTAGAGATCAGTCGCTAGTTTCTGAGTGCCATGTAGACTGTCCCCATTCATTTCTTATGGTCCATCTTTTCTATTTTCAGATTCTAGTTATTCTAATCCCTTCTCCAACTACACACGTCACCTTAATTATATTTTGTCTTAAGTGTAAAAATGTATCTTAAGTGTATAATTTATTCATATGTTTATCTCCTTTATTAAGTCTTATTTCTCAAAAAAGTAACTTCAGTTTCAGAACTAATTTGCAAAAATCACTTGACTTGAATGATATTATTTGAAGTATTCTTTAAGATAGTTAATGCCCTGATCTGTTTATTTCTCAGGTTCAAAGTTCTAGCTAACCAGTACAAATCTATATACCCTACTTTGGAAATAGACATTGAAGGTGAATTACAGAAACTTAAGGTAAGGCTTTCTTAGCTTAGTGATGTGCTTTTAAATACTTATTTGCCAAACTGACATTTAGGTTTTTCATGTATTCTAGCTTTGTATTAGCTATTGAAAGAATTTACAAGTCATTCCTGGACATAGCATGTTTGTGTAATTTCACACAGTTTGGTCTAGATGGAATACTGGATGGGAAAAGGAATGGTATATGAAAATAACCAGATCATAGGTCTCAGATGCACCTGCAGGACACTTAGCTTTTATTCAGGAGACAGTTGGAAGCTATTGGAGAATTTTGAACAGAAGGAAACTCAGGTTTGGGTTATGAAGAAACCACACATGGCTGCTGAAATGTGGATCAGTAAAGAAAGGGACATGTAAAGTCAGCACGTTTAGGATTGATAACCAGTTAGTTTCTTCAGCTATCATTTCTGAGACAAATACTGGCCATCAAAGAAGCCCACCCATGCATGGTAACTATTAGATCCAGTGGTACCTGAGTTAGCAGAAGGCTTCTCAATCACTGGTAAATCTCACTTTGTTTCCTATACACCTGGTGTATAGGATTAATATTGTTATCAGAACTGAGTAAGAATCTACATATCATATGTCATTCTGGAATAGTTGTAGACCTTAGGTCTCTTTGTGATTCTCATAAATTGGGTGTGGTGGCCTACGCCTGTAATCCTAGCACTTGGGGAGTAGAAAGAAGCAGGAAGGTCAGAAGTTGAAGTTCATCCTCAGCTACATACTGAGTTGGCGCCCATTCTGGGCTACATGAGGTTATTCTTGAGGGGGAGAAAAAGAAACAAGGAAAAGAAACAACAAAGGAAACAAGGTTTTCATAAGTGATATATGTTGAGCCAGGACTTCACAGAGTCATTTTTAGCCACACAAAAAGGACTGAAATATGCATAAGAAAGAGATTAAGCTCCAAGACAAGCTCCAGGGAGGGGCCAGACAGACAGACATTAGTGGATGCAGTATATTCATGGGTTCCTGGTAAGTAGCTTCTAGAATTACCCTTCCTGGTGTCTGTAGTTGAAATCCAGTTTTATTTATTGCAGCTGTACTACAGCTCTCAGGGGAGTTCTTGTTTATAGTGGTACTTGAATTCAGTTCTGAAGTTAAGCATTACTAGCACCTCATGTTAGTAGCTGACACTGGTGACATTGTGGAATTCTTGTTGTAAAGAAGGAGGCAGCACTCTGTCCCTGACATTGCATGCTGGCAGTGTAGTTGTGCCTTTCCACATTTTGGTGTCACTCTGATTGGAATTTGAAAATTGTTGGTTATATGGATTTTAAATGCAGCTTTTCAGATACCTTAAAAATGTCAAAGTGCCATCTAGTTAAACAGAGTTCTTTTTATTCCTGAAAGCTAGCTTATGAAGTTGGTATAGAACTTTTAAATGTCATAGTGCTTATATATGTGTTGTTGAGGACTTCACACATGCAAGGTAAGTGCTCTGCCACTGCGCCACAGCCCCAGCCCTTGTACTGCTAATCCAAATGTTCCCTAGGATGAGCCCTATCACCAGCGCCTTCTGTTCGGATTTGTCAGTTTCCACTGCCGAAGGCCAGGTAGTTTACACTTTGACTGGTGTTATAATGTATTAGTGCACATGGAAACTGGTTTTTGTCTTTGTGTAGGGTTATATGGAAAGGATTAAACCGATGGTGAGAGATGGAGTTTATTTCCTATATGAGGCCCTCCATGGACCACCCAAGAAAATCTTGGTAGAAGGTGCAAACGCAGCATTGTTAGATATTGATTTTGGTAAGTGAGATATGATTCATAGGGAGTTTGACTGAGCCCAAAGTACTTAGATATAAATATTAATGTTAGCATTAAGGAGGTTATAAATAGTGCATTTAGCGTTTGTATTCAGAAATGAGATAGCTTGTCATCTTATGGCAAGGTTTTAAAGGAATATTGTGGCAAGCACAGTACAAGTTTTACACTTCATCAGAAAAATGGAATCATTTGGATTCTGTGGGTTTGGACCAGTTCTGCAGATTGTGAATTTTATTAGTTGATTCGTGATTTATTCATCTCCTATTTCTCTGGAACTGAAAAATGATAAGATCAATTTGGGGGAATCTTCTTTATGTCTTTACAAAAATAGAAATTAGGATTAAACATATATATATTAAGATCTAGGCAAAACCGTGTATGTTAATTCACACTGAATGAGACTTGCTAGGCTCAGCATTTCCTCTATCCTCATGGTTAAGCTAAACTTATTCAGATGACTATCTCATTAGTCTTGGTGGTTATACCTAAATATACTTTCTTACACTGTTAACAGTTCTGGGTGACAGTTTTTTTTCTTTTTAATTTATTTTTATTTTCTGTGTTTGAGTGTTTTGCCTGCATGTGTATCTGTACACCATTGCCCTTGGAGGCCAGAAGTCATTGGATCCCCTGTGAATAGAGTTACAGAAGGCTGTGAGCCACCATGTGGTTGCTGGGAATTAAACCAGTGCTGCCCTTATCTGCTGAGCCATCCCTTGAACATCTTGACATTTCATTAGCTTTGGATACTAACTAATGAAAGAAAATGTGTTTCTCCATAATAGATGTACTTACCCTTTATCCTATAATATGCCTTCTCAATCCAGGAAGTGTATCATTAATTAGCAGAGTGAGTAGCTAAGTATAAAGGGGAGAAAAATGTACCCACATAATTGTTCCTGTAATTTTAGGGTTGCTCTGAATAGAGTTCAAAGGCTGGGGAAATGTTGAACACCACAAAATTACTATTGCCCCAGGGTCCTGCTGCATCCTAAGTATGCCCACCAGGGAGTCATTTGAAATTAACAGGAATCAATCAAAACATGTAGGTAGATTTCTGCATAAAATTCTTCAACAGTAGTGATTATATGCTATATAGAGCCAAGTTAGCAACTGGACATGGGGGTTCTCTATAGCTAAAATGCTGCAATTAAAGCTCTGACCATCTGTATTTTTAACTCATTAAAGAAAAAGAGAATCAAGCCTAAGTAAGACGCCCTTGAGGTTGTGGTAAGTCTGTCAGATAAATACTTGGAATAAATTCATATGCCTGGTCCTAATGTAATTCTGTTTTACAGTGTATGTGTACATGTGTTCATCTTAGTGTTTTATTTTTTATTTTTCTATTTTCTAGGAACTTACCCTTTTGTGACCTCTTCAAATTGCACTGTTGGAGGTGTTTGTACAGGTTTGGGTATGCCCCCTCAAAATGTTGGAGAAGTGTATGGAGTTGTAAAAGCTTATACCACTAGAGTTGGTATTGGTGCCTTCCCCACAGAGCAAGACAATGTAAGCCCATTTCTTAGTAATCCAGTTTTTAAAGTATGGAAAGAAAAAAAAAACGTGTTTCCCAGACCCCAAACCTTGAGACTCCTGCCTCTCTCTTTATTTGCAAGGGTCATTTGCTGTGTTTCAGGAAAACTATATAACTTTAGTTCTTGAAATGATTGGCTAGGTTTGTCTGTTATATAAACTTGAACTTTGAACTTTTCCTTTGTTGTGAAAATTATATGAGAAATTTAAAAGGAGGAAGGATGTAATTTTTTGTTCATGGTTTCAGACCATGGTTACTCTGTTCTGAGTGTTTCTGACCAGTAGTAAGACATACATTATGGCAGAAGGGCATGGTCACCTCACCTCCGGGCAGTTGGGAAGCAGCAAGTAAGAGCTGTGGCAAGGACTAGGCTTACCTTCAGACACCCCAGGAACCTCTGTTCTCTAACAAGACACTGCCTCCTAATAGCGAGCTGTGAAGTCATCGGCACAAGCTTTCTTGTCAGACTTTCTTGGGACCACCTACCCCCAAATGATGACATGGAGACTTACTAATTATGAGAGCCTACCCTTAGCTTAGGCTTGTCTCGCTAGCTATTGTAACTTAATTAATCTGTTTCTGTTCATCTCTGTTCTGTCACTGTCTCCTTCATTCTTCTGTACTGGCTTTCCCCCACTAGATTCATCCCCAGGAGTTCCTCTCTGTCCCCAGAAGTCCCACTTAACCTCTCCTGCCTAGCTAGCTATTCACCGACATTCAGCTCTTTATGAAATCAGTCAGGTGCCTTAGGCAGATGAGATGAAACAGACACATTTTCACACCATGTGATCAAATATCCCACAACACTCACCACATTAGTGCCCTTGTGATCCAGTCATCTCTCAATATTGATTGCCAGCTGTTGAGGACCAAGCCTTCAACTCCAGAGCCTTTTTGTGGGACATATCTCAGACCATAACAACTTCTTATTGATAGGATCTAGTTGTTTTATTATCTGTCAATATACACTTGACCTGTATATAACATTATAAGAAATTAGCTTGAAAATGTAAAAATGAAATCAAAACTGAATATATTCTAAGTAATGTCATTTTCATGAATTCCTGTCTCCAGCTTATTTCATGAAAGATGTTTATCAAATGTTTATTATATCATCTTTAGTATGGTCCCTGGATATACAGCTCTGATACTCTAACTCAGGAATTCTGTTATCCAGGAAATTGGAGAATTATTACAAACAAGAGGTAGAGAATTTGGAGTAACTACTGGGAGGAAAAGAAGATGCGGCTGGTTGGACCTTGTGTTACTCAAATATGCTCATATGATCAATGGATTTACTGCGTGAGTATTCTTCAGAAACATCTATTTCAGGAAATGGTAGCCAGTTGATGACCACAGATCATGTGGATTTTGATTTTGTGGAAAGTAAACTTGAGAAAAGCTTCACTCCTTTGCCTCCAGGATAAAATCATAGTTTTAGAAGTGGAATGAGATTATAAGAGGAAGTACATAGGAAGAGGCACCCAAGTTATTCTCCTGGATGCCCAAGGCTCTAGAAGAATCATAGTAGTCTGACAGAGGAGGGTGCTCAAGTGAGGAGACAGGTAGGAGGAGAATGGATACCTGCATAGACAGCCAGGAGGAACTAACTCAGTGTGCGCATGGAAAGGAGGCCGTGCTGGGTGGGGATGCAGTGTGCACAGGGAAAGGAGGCCGTGCTGGGGGGGATGCAGTGTGCACAGGGAAAGGAGGCCGTGCTGTGGGGGGGAAACCGTGCTGGGTGGGGATGCAGAGTGCATACCTGGTGTCTGACCTCCTGGACTCAGTGTGACTGGATGTGCTCACCTTTCTGAGTCTCTGTCTCATCACCTTTAAAATCCAGGTGATTGGACTGGAGAGTTTGCTCAGCAGTTAAGAGCATTGCCCTAGGTTCAATTCCCAGCAGCCACACCTCCTGTCATGTAGGCATACATGCAGATAGAACACCATATACATTAAAATTAAAAAATATCTAAGGTTGTTACTCCACTCACGGACATTTGGAAAATGAGGTGAGATGTAGGAATACTGTCCTGCTCACTGAAAATATTCAGTATTAGCATTTTTATAGATAAGTAAACCAGTTTGTATTTGCATTAATAGGCTGAACTTCTAAAAAGTAAAAGAAGGAAGTCATTTTGCTTGTTTTTGTTTTTAAAACAAACAAAAATCCCTGAGAGTTATGGATCAGAATCCCAAACCTAGTGTTTTATCTAATTTCTACATATTTTCCCTTAAAATCCTGTTTTCCAGTCAGTTTTCGGGAAACTTTGATGTATCACGAAGAGGTCCTTGATGTTTCCTCACTCAGTTTCTGACCAGAAGGGTGGAGGTGATGTTAATCAGAGTGAAGAATTGGGAATGGTAGCATGTGTGGAAATGGACTTAATACCTTGTGATTGTGTGGAACAGCGTGTTCTGCTGTACCCCTCAGCCACAAAGTGCATCCCTAACTCCAGGCCACCTCCCACGAGTCATCCCTCATAAGGAAGCTGAGCAAATGTAACATTACCAGTGGAAATCTGTTGTCATTACTAGAAAGTAACTCTGGAGTATGAGGCTGTGTCAATGCAGTGTCTTTCTATGTTTTTATGTGTGGCACGCTTTCGAGGACAGTCCTAACCAGTTTTCAGAAGCGCTTTGGAGCTTTGACCTTTGCATGAATTTTCCCTTTCTCCTGCATCAGTCAGACCGGAGGTCCTAAGTTTGCTGTTTCAACGGTGTCTTTTCTTTCAAAATTAGGTTGGCCCTTACCAAGTTGGACATTTTGGATATGTTTACAGAAATCAAAGTTGGCGTTGCTTACAAATTAGATGGGGAAATCATACCTCATTTCCCAGGTACTATTTATTTATCCATTCATTCATTTATTTATTTATTTTTAGGCTGTGTTTAAAGCTTATGAGATTGTTAATATTAGCATTTAACTATACATTATCATATGTAATTGCTACTTATAAGATTATATATCTTTCACTGGCTTGATTTTTACTAATAGTGCAGATAAATTCACTTTTTATCATTTTGTTCAAAACTGGTATTAATTTCAGACTTAATGTACTTAATTAAGAAAGATGTTTGTACCATGCTGCTTCAGGGTTTCATCTTTTTAAACTTATAATAATTGACAGGAAATTTTAAAAGTGAATGATTTCCATGAAGGAGTTCTCTCTTCCTTGGGAATAAAAGGGTAAAAGAAAAGACCCTTGAATCTTGTGGTGTGTTCTTGCTCAATACATGAGCCTACTCCATCCTTCAAGCCCCATAAGTTTATCTAACCTTTCTCTGTGCCTGAAGTTCACAAATAGGTGATACCTACTTGAGGCAGTATAGTTATTTGAAGCCTGTCTTAAGTCATAGGATTTCCTTACTCGGAAATTCATTAAATACTTCTAGATTTAGAAATGGAAATTGCTGGTTTTTTCAGATTAGTTTTCCTTCAACACCAAGGAAATGGCAATTGAAGGGAAGCTGACAACCTTGATGAAACTTGGCAGGGTGGAAGTTCTATGATCCTGAGACTAGACATTCATGGAGAATAAGTTTCTGTCTTTTTTTTTTTCAATTTCTCTTACAGAAAAATAGGCATCTGTTATCATTTTAGGATATGGTTACTTAGAAACTGATTATTCACATATATGTTATGTCCTGCTTGTTAATGCTACCTCAAAGCTGTTTTAAGAGTTTTAATAACGCTTAAATACCAAAGAATAGTACAATCAAATACAGTGACACTTAGCAAGATCTATCATAATCACATACAAATTCCTTTTATTAAATAAAAACTCATAAACATATAAGCTTGTCAAATTTATGCTTTTTGGTTTTGTATTTTTAAGCTGACTTGGGCCAGATTCCTTCAGAAATACTCCAAGGTGGAGATTTTCATCCAAAAAGTGTTGTAGAATGTTCTCAGAAGCATTGCTTGTGAGGACAGCGCAGTACATGTAGTATAGCTGATTGCTGTTCCCGTGCCTCATGGCTCCCTTCGAGTGTTAGACATTACAGAGAGTAGATTGTAGAGACTCGGATTCTGTTGTCTTCCTCCGAGTACTATGAGACCATTGAATTGATGGATGGTTAACTTGAACTTGTATTGTGGTAATATGTTTGTGATCTAACAAATAAAGCTTGCCTGAAAGATCAGAGAAACAAAAGAGCAAGCCACAGCCACCACCTCTTACTTCAACAACTCCTCAGCCTGTAAGAGCTCCTGTCTCCTCCTGCCTTATATCTATCTCTTCCCAGCCACACCACTTCTTGTCTCACTTCCCTAGTGCTGGGATTAAAGGCATGAGATCCCAAGTACTGGAATCAGGTGTGTGCCACCATTGCCTGGCTCTGTCTTTTAGACTGGATCAATCTTGTGTAGCCAAGGGTGGCCTTAAACTCAGAGACCCATCTGCGTCTGCCTCCCGAGTGCTGAGATTAAAGGTATGTGCCACCACTGCCTGGCCTCTATGGCTAACTAGTGGCTTAGCTCCACACTCTGGTCTTCAGGCAAACTTTGTTAGATCACAAAGAAAATATCACCACATTTTATCATTTGTTTTTATTTTTTGTTAATATTTTTATAGAAAGATCTATATATTTCCAAAAACCTCCCTAGCTGGTACATGGTCTCGGTCATTCTTGGGACTCTGCTCTGAAGAGGGAAACCCGAATAGTGAACCACACTGCCCACCATGTCTGCAGTCAGAGAAACTGCTCCTCGTTGCAGTGCACATGCCGGTTCCAGCAGGGGATATAGAGGAAGTCATTAGGTGGACTAAGAAAGCAGTTTTCCATCCCCCAGTCGATGGCTGAGGCTTGGAGCTGTTCCAGCCTTGCTGTTGTGCACACACATAGTTATGGTATAGAATTCAAAATGCTGCAGAAACAGAACAGAGCTCATTCACCAGCCACTGTAACTGATGGGATAACCATGCCATCTTTCTCTACTCACAGTGTAAAATCATGTTGCTGAAGACACGTTGGTTTATAAAATACCACCCTAGAGGGTTGTGTGCTGGTGTTCACTTTTCTAATGGTCTGAAAGCTCTAAATTCTGACATGTCTGGTTTCGAGGATTTTGATAAGTGTTCTTGAACCTTCTTTTGTCAGAGCCATTTGATTGAACTGGGCATAGTGGTCCATGCTTATAATTCCAGAACTTGGATAGGCTGAAGGGAGGAGGATTGCCAAGAGTACAAGGCCAGCCTGGACTGAAGATAAACCATGTCTAAAAAACAAAACAATCATTTGGCAACAGGCAGTGTGTTCCATAAACACATATACTTCTTAACTTTCAGCAAACCAAGAAGTCTTAAATAAAGTGGAAGTTCAGTATAAGTCTTTCCCGGGATGGAACACAGACATATCTAATGCAAGGACATTTAAGGAGCTACCTGTCAATGCCCAGAATTATGTTCGGTTTATTGAAGATGAACTTCAAATACCAGGTAAACATTTTATGAGCAGCTGTCTTTGGTTTTCTGTTATGTTAGTTTGTGGCGTTTTGTTGTTGTTCTTGGGTTTGTTTTGGTTTTCCTCCTGGGACATTGAGTCTAGTCCTTTCTCTTGATTAGTAATTCTTTGATGGCTTTTACTCTCATCAGCAAATGTTGTGGTTGTTTTTATCATTTGGCCCAAGCTGCTCTTAAGAGTTGAAATCTTGGACAGACATTAGGAAATGATAGAGTATAATATAATAGGGCATCTCATGTCTGTTGCTGTATCTCATTACTATTGCTGTAGTGGAACACCATGACCAAAGCAACTTGGAGAGCCAAGAGTTCATTTGGCCTACTCTTTCATATCACTGTTTGTCATTGAAGAAATTCAAGGCAGGAACTCAAACAGGACAGGAATCTGGGAGGCAGGAGCTGATACAGGGGCCATCCATCAATGATTGTTGATTACTGGCTTGCTCAGCTGTTTACCTACCCAGGTCTGGTACCATTTGAAATAGACTGGGCCTTCCCTATCAATCACCAATTAGGAAAATGCCCTGTAGGCTTATCCAAGCCCAATCTTCAGTAGGCGGTTCCCCCCCACCCCCATTGAGGTTAGTCAGGGCTATATAGTAAAACTCTGTCAATACAACAAAGAACACAAACAAAAGAATGAGGAATGGATATATAAAACAAGATGGCCAGGGTTGGACATAATAAAGTTAATGTGGCCTTTCTGTTACATGATTGCTTTTTTTCTTTCATCGTTTTGTTTACGTTGTTTGTTGATGGGAACTAGAGACAAGAAAAAGTAGGTGGGAGGTATTTTCCACACACAGCATATGTACTTACATATCTCTGTTGTGTTCCATTTTTATTCATGATTCAGTTCAGCATGGTTCTTGTTTCCAGACTGCTAGGCTCCCTCCCAGCTTGATGGCAAACTTAGCGAGCATATTTGTGAACGGCTTTCAGTCAAGTCATTAAATAGAAATAGATGAATCTTAATGAACCTTAAAACACCATAAAGGGTTCTCCTGCCAGTGCCTCGGGGGACCCAGGAATTCTACAAATAATTAGAACTGTGAGGTAGAGATGACCAGTCATTGCCTTGGACTTGTATTAAGCCACTCACTCCTTAAGACTGTGTAGTTCAAACTTGTCAGGATATTTCTATACATTTTAATGTAAAACTTACAGTAGATTTTGATATTTGCTTATCTTTTCTATTAGGAACTTTATTTAAAAAGTTCTTTGTTTCTGCTAATTTGGACCAAGATTTTACTGTCATAGTCATTGAGGGTGAAAGAATGATAACTACTGTATAATTAAAACAGAATAATAGTTAATCTGTTGCATCCTTTCTAGTGAGCATCCTTTCTAGAAGAATCTTAGGACAGGCTGCTGACAGGAAGCAATCCTTAGAAAAACTGGAGGATTACCTCTCTTTGTGATTTAGAGTACAAGTTTTTATTTTAAAAATACTTCAAAAGGAATTCACCTTTATTGATAACATAATTGAAACACTTACTTTATAAGTTTAAATTACCTTTGAATGGCAATAGTAATTCCTTTGTGGTCCAGAAATGAAAATATGCAAAATTGACCACACTATGTATTTTTACATGGTATACTTGCAAATCATAAAACAAAGGCTAAAAATGAAACTAGCTCATCATTTTTTGAACAGTATATGACAAGAAATCTTAAAGAAAAAACCTAAAGCCGAAATATTTACAACTTAATTTTCTAATGGCTTAAAAAAGTCAAATGACTTCTTTAAATCACTTTTGTGTGATTGAAGACAGTGTTACCTGTACATTTCTGTCATTTTTAGAATAAAACACAAAAAGTAACACAGTATGTAGTTTTTCAATTTTAAACAACTTTAACAAATCATGTTATGTTTATAATATGCTAAAAATTTTTACATGGAAGAGCTTTTTAAAGATTTATTACTGTTTTATGTATACTTGCATGGTATATATGTGCCACATGCATACAGTGCCCACAGAGCTGGAAGAGGCACTAGATTCCCAGGAAGTAGAGTTTGAATGGTTTTAAGTCATCATGTTGTGCTAGGAATTGAAGCAGGGTCTTCTGCAAGAGCAGCATGTGCTTCGAGCCAGTGAACCAGCCATCTCTCCAGCCCCCGCCCTCCTCCCGTACCTCAAACTCTACATTAATGGAGAGCTTCTTAATCCACCTCAAAAAAAATCTTTTTTTTTAAAGATTTATTTATTTATTATGTATACAATATTCTGCCTGCATGTATCCCTGCAGGCCAGAAGAGGGCACCAGATTTCATTACAGATGGTTGTGAGCCACCTTGTGGTTGCTGGGAATTGAACTCAGGACCTTTGGAAGAGCAAGCAGTGCTCTTAACCTCTGAGCCATCTCTCCAGCCCCCACCTCAAAAAATTTTATACACTAAATTATCTAACAGATTCATACCCATAGTTCTACTTTGTTTTTGAGATAAAAAATACTCAGTATTTATTGTATTTCTGCCTTTAAGAAATAATAGTAACTTTAAAAAATTCATGTCAATCCCTCATAGTACTGGTTAATGACATTGGAACAAAACCTGATTCTTTACTTTTGAACCTCTACTTTTATCTTAAAATGAAGGACAGGTAGGAGTTTAGCTCTTGCCTAGCAGGACTCTCCTCTCTCATCCCAAGGTTGAATGTCACAAGGGACTTGATGCTATTCTCCTGTTTTGTTTTCCAGTTAAGTGGATTGGTGTAGGTAAATCCAGAGAGTCCATGATTCAGCTCTTCTGAGGACTGCCGGCAGTGCACAAGACACTCCTTGAGAGGGAGGGGAGATACTTAGACATTTCTCTATGCTCTGCGAATTCGAGAATACAGACATTGCAATGTGTTTCCAGCTGGCATTGGATTGCAGTCTCTGACGGATAGCTGTCATGGATATGATAGACTGGCGCCCTCCTCCCATCCAGCTTCCCAGCTGGCATGGCTGCCGCATCTGCTGCTCCTGCTGCTCCTGGTGCCACACAGTTCCTTTCCGTGTTTAGTAATTGTATAACCCTGTTGTTTGAATCTAAACTTCCAGTGTAGTTCTTCATTATTGTCATCGTGGTTGAGTTTTATCCTGACTAGATGGTAAGAACAATTAATGCAGTTTTGCACAAATATTTTTACATTCTGATCATTCAATTCTGTCATTGTAATCTTTGCTGTTAGAAAAAAAATGAAAAGAAGGTTCTGTCAACTTTTGTAATGCTCTGAATTCTTTTAAATTGTGAACTGCTTATTTTCTGCTGAGGCCATTGCAAAATTGAGCTTTGGTTGGGAGGGGTAGTGTGTTCATGGGACCTTTAATTTGTGTAGAATACAGAACTTAGTTCTCTCTACAATTATTTAATACAATGAACATTAATTCAGTGTTCAAAAAGAAGAAATGTTTCCCTACAATAACAACTTTAATGTTAAAAAATAATTATTAAAAAACTGTGATATTTGGTGAATACTTTTTGTTTTCAGATATGAGCTCAAATGTATCTCTTTCCTTTTTTATTTTTTAAGTATACTGTTATTTCTAAGAACAGTGGGTGGCTGTCAACATTGTGCCTGCCAGTATATCTACAAAATGAAGCATACGTACCCACATGAACCCCAATTGTCACCCATAATTTTGATCATGCCTTCATCTCTCCTTTCTTGAAAAAAACAAAGAGGTATTATTTGACAGCTAGGCTTTACATTGTGCTGTAGATTATCCTTCCAAGAACTATTAAATGTTTAAATTAGGTATCACTTGAAATTATTTTATTATAACCATCAATAGCTGATTAAAAAGAACCAAATATTTCCAGTATGCTGTGTGTGTGTGGTTTTTCTTCTGTCCCTAGTAATTCTAGTGTGGAGGAAGGGTGTCCCACAAGGTCGGCAGAGATCAATAGGATCTTCGGGAGGATCTAAATGTCTTATCACTCAAGTATTTTTATTAATACGTGGTTCAAGAACAATTCTAAAATAGGAGCAGCTTCATTGAACTCTGAATGATGAACACTGGTGGCCCCACCAGCCCACTCTGTAACGTGAGAAAAGAGTGGTGCCGGTAAGTCCTGCTTCTCACTGTGGAAACTGGAAGGTCTTGGAAGATCTGTATTCTTGGCTATAAGCATTGTATTATTGAAACATTTTCACGAATGAACTCATTTTCATTCAAGTCAGGAATTTTTCCTCTGTTACCCAAAATGTCTCCGATTGCTGTTATTTACTGATTTCAAACCACTCTGGATAATTTAGTTTCTCTTTGAATGTGAGCTATCAATTGATTAGGAGAGGGATGGAAATCCTCCAACTACAATGGTCTGTTCTTTAAATAAAGCTGCCTTTCAAACCATTGATGACTATTACAGTTTTATGTAACTAGGCTGTATGTGCCATATTCCCCTAGATACTGAAGATGCGGTAGCAGGGACAAGTGCTGTCTCACTGAAGCGTATGGTAGGGGCAGCATGCTAAACATTGAACGGGGTTGTGTGCTCCAGTGAAGCAGTGCGTAGTGAAACGAGTGGGACCTAATCAAAATGTCTTACAAGGGCCAGAGAAGGCTTTCAGATGCTTAAACATATTAAGTAGATGAATTAGCATGAGGGAAATGTACAGGGTCCAGACTAGAACAAATCTGCAGAGTTGGAGAAATGGAAGCAAATGAGCAAGGGGCTGGTGAGGTTGGCAGCAGACCGAGGGACGCTTAGCCAAATAACCAGTGCGTGTTGATGGGAGAGCCCTGTGGGTCAGAACGGAATGCCTGTTACAGCTAAGCCGCGGTAGAGCTGCTGAATCAGAAAACCCGAGCTAGGGACCGAGAGATGTGTGGCTTAGCGGTTTAGATCACTTGCTGCCCTCTCAGGAGCAGAGTTCAGTTTCTACACGGTGGCTCTCAGCTGCTTGTAACTCCAAGTCTGGAGGTCTAATGCTGTCTATTGGCCTTCGTGGACATTTATATGCATGTGGTGGGCATAATACAACTTTTTAAAATTTAGTAGACTATTGAATGACTGCAAGTGGGAGTCACCACAGAGTTAAGCTTATCCAACTGTAGCACAAGATCCGTGAGCAGGGAGGGTTAGTATGCATATTTGATATTAATTGATTACTGTAGAATAATTAGGAGGGCTGATATAAGACAGTTTTGAAAAGATGATGTGAGAGGCTGTATGTGCTTATTTCAGATGGGGTCTTATATGGATGGCCCTGGCTGGCCTAAAGTCCCCATGTGGCTCAGGATTACCTTGAACTGATCTTTCAGGACTCCTCCGAGGTGTGTGGTACACATGGCTCAAGAGGTTCTGCCTTCAGTCGGTACAAAGCAACTGTAATCAAAATGTGTGGCACTATCATGGGAAAAGATGACTTTTTTTTAAGAACCTGAGGGGGGGAAAAAACTCAAAAAGCTATTTTAATATAGACCCTTAAAATACCAAGGATGCCAGAAACAAAGCTAATTAGAAAAATGCGTGAATCTAAAGAAAGTATAGATGGCCCAAAACATGAGGATGTACCCAAAGATCTTCACTAAAGGTAGGTGTTGGCAACTGGCATTGATGTTTTAACAATTATGGTACTTTATTGCATTTTATAAAAATATAATTGACAATAATAAGAGCAGGGACAGCTGCTGGGACCAGAATTTTTGTATGTCATTGATGCTAAATTGGTATTCAATCTAGATTTAGGACATGAATTGGTACTTTTCTATGGTAATCACTTAAGAACAGGCCGAAACCAGGCAGTGGCAACGAGTGCCTTTCATCCCAGCAGTTAGATCTGAGTTTAAGGCCAGCTTGTTAACAGAGTGAGTTCCAGGACAGCCAAGGCTACAAAGAAACCCTGTCTTGAAAAATAAAAAACAATAAAAAACCCAAGAAACAATTATTTAGCAAGGCGTACGGCATGAGAAGGGCAAACTGTTAACTGTGAAGTGGAAATTGTTGGCAATCTATATGTGAGAGGATTATACAGTTCTAAGGCCAAGATTGACAAACTGCCATTGAGAAACAATCAGACTTCATTGTCTAAGTGTTGTACTTTCAGCTAAAACAAAAGGTACAGCCCAAGTGGTGGAGCGCTTGCATGGAATGCTCAAGGCCCTGGGCTCCATCTTTAGTACTGTCTATATGAATGGGGATCTTGGTCTCACCAAAAGACCCAGCTCATCACCCAGAGCATGTGCTGTTATATTTCCTCCAGCTTCCCTCCAAGGATCATGTGGGCTCTTACTGATGTTGTGTGCATTGGAGGAAAAATGATTCACCTTTGTGGGGACTGGCTCAGAACTGGCTGATTCCAGTTCTGAAACTGGCGTTGCAGAACTTACAGAGATTGGGATCTGTGGTGGTATGGGTCAGCGCTGTGTCTCTGAACCTGTGAGGTCCTTTCAGTTCCAGAAGGATTAATGAGAATAATACTTAGTATTTGGAAGAATCCCATATTGGTGCTTTGACCCATGAGCTGAGGACTAGTTGGTGGGAGATGCTGCCTGGAAGTTGTTAGCACTGCCTGTGCCTAAGGAAATAGTTAAGTCCAAAGCTTAAGTATCCCTGGGTGATTAGAAGTGTCATTGCCACAATAAGAAAAACGAGTAGTGGTTCCCCAAGAGCCCATGCATCTCTCCCATGTGTGTTTTGGGTATGATCCATTGATTAAGCAAATTCTCACATCCCTTGCTCAATGGTGGAAAGAGAACTGATTCCAGTAAGTTGTCCTCTGACCTCCATGCATGTTCTATGGACACAACATACATGCCCCATCTACGTGTACACACAAGAAAATAATAAATAATAAAGTACAAATAATTTTAATGAAACTTAAAAAAAAAATAGCCCTCCTAAAGGAAAGGTTAGGTTGTTGCATCTGACCTTGCCCACAAGCGGAACAGAGGGTCACGCCCACTGGGCCTCTTTATATTTATACACAACCTATTCCTCATTTGACCAAGCTGCTAGTTTTCCAAACGAATGATTGAAATAAAGGAATCTCAGTTTCATAGACCCAGCATACTTCCAAAACCTGATGGTTCTGAGCTGGGCTCATGACGGGACAATGCTCTACCCAGGCTGTTCTGTACGCTGCCCCACCATTGGGCAACATGATCCAGTGGGTTTGTCTGTGGCAAGCAGGAACGATCTTTAGAGACGTTGGCAGGCTCGGAATCACAGAAGAGGCCTTTGGAACACAGAGCTACACCATTCCGAATAACTACTGTTCTTTCCAGAGAGTTCTTGGCTTGCTCTTGGGCCTCCATGGAGACTGAATGACCTTAAGCTACCAAGTTACCATGCAGCCCAAGGCTGTCTGTCATGAGCTGTGACCTGGCGCAGATGGGTAAGAGTCCTGGTGGGGAAAGGTGGCAAACGAGCATGGTGGCTGGAGCAGCAAGCTGAGAGCTCCCACCTGGAACCATAGCCAGAAGAGGGGAGACTGGGAATCGCGTGTGACTTTTGAAACCTGAAATCCTGCTCTCCATGGCATATTTCCTCCAGCAAGGCCACGTGCTTTAAAGCTACCCAAACAGGGCCACCAGCTGGGGACCAAGTATTCAAATGCAGGGGCCTCATTTGGAGGGCTGCAGGAATATATCATAGGAACTCAGCTGGTTATGGCAAAATCACTACCTGGAGGGATCAAGGATTTGCTCCAGAGGAAGCCAAATTCCAAGGAGCTTTTGGTGTTGCTTGGCTTGTTATGTATCAGCTGTCTTCTGTTACGAAAATCATGTGTGCCTTCATGGTTTTCCCAATTGACCTTTCCCTAAGAAGGGCTAGCAGTGTGGACTGATCACTCTCAGGACACACACATTTCAGGACTTTGGAGAACAGCCTCAGGAAAGGCTTTCTCTGGAATCAGATATCTCCCTTGGCCACTTTGAAGGACTAACAGTGATAACAGCCCACTTGCAAGTCTCCTGATTTAAGGTAAATCCCACAAGGAGATACCGCCTAGGTCAGGTGGATGTTAAGTAATAGCTTTACACAGTTCAGCTCGGACCCTCCCTTCTTACCTTCCTCTTTTCCCAAACCTTACCTCTAGTTCCAGATCTCCCTTTAACTATTGCCAGAGGTGCCGGGCAGTGGTGGTACACACCTTTATTCCCAACACTCAGGAGGCAGAAGCAGGCAGATTTCTGTGAGTTGGAGACCAGCCTGGGCTACAGAGTGAGTTCCGGGAAAGGTGCAAAGCTACGCAGAGAAACCGTCTCAAAACAACAAAAAACTATCACCAGAGGCATCTAGCTGTACACTAGGGACTGAACACGCCTCCCCCTGCCCTGCAGATAAATGGCAGATAGCTTGGACAGATAGGAGCCACAAAAAAAGAAAAAAAGGCGGTTTTATTTTCTCCCATTGACCTAGATTCATTTTCTACTAATCACGTTTAAGACTATAGTTGAGCACATAAGATCCCTCTTCTTAGATATTACCCGAATTTAGCTTTAATTCATTTCCCCATTGGTCACTTCCCTTTGGGGTTGCAAATGATAATTAACGGTTATTGCCTCTCTATGTGATTCTTATCACACACACACCCCCAGTTGACCTTGGAAGCCTGGCTTTACACTGCCAAGGGATTATGCTTGTAAGTGTATATATACCAGGACTTTGAGGGCATGAGCCACGGAGAAGAGAAAAGAGAATGGAAGAACTAGATGGCTAAGAACTTGAGAGGAACAAACTGAGATGGGGAAGAACTAGGTTGTAGGGCTAGAAGAGAGTACTAGAGGAACGAGATGGAAGATGAGGAAGAGCCAGATGGGGAAGTACTAGCTGGGTAAGAACAAGCTGAAAAGGACCTAGATGAGGCAGAGTTAAGGTGAGAGAATTAAGATAGAACTTTGAGGGAGTAATAGATAAATATAGAGAGAATCAGGCAAGAAAGGAGCTAGACACGAGAACAGACCTGAAGCTGTGTATAAAGAATGTTATGCCAGAGGAATTAAAGCAAGTGGACTATAGAGCTCGGTGTGCTGAGATTCTGTTTCCTCAAAATAGTTCTCACTGTTAGTAGTTCTCTCTCCTGAGCCCCTGGGATGTATAATATTAAGGCTGGTCCTGCTAATATTACGCAAGACCCCAGGCCTTCAGGTTTGACCAGGACTTAACACACAAGTACCCTCCCTCCATACAAGTTCTTGGAACTTTTGGCTGGGACTAGAACCTCAGCTTCTGTGGGCCTCCAGTTTGTGGACAGGGGCATATCACAGGCCTTCTCAGTTCTTGTGAGCACGCGAGCCAGTCCTTCGTAAATCTGCGTCTATAACTGTTAGTTATTTAGCTGTGTTGTGTTCTTACCCTGCAAGGAAGTGTCACGAAACACGACAGAATCCGCTTATAAGAGTTTATTAGAGATACAGGGACAGAGAGTGCGCAGGCCTGTGGGAGAGACACGTGCGTGGAGAAGAGTAAGAAGACAAGAGAGGGAACCGGGAACATGGCGCTCTGCTTTAAAACCGGCTGGGGGCGTGGCCAGGTCACGTCACTACTCCACACGTGTGCGTAGATCACATGGTCACGTTGCGCGCTTATGTGGCCATGTAACGTCACGGATCCTGGTTACGCGAGACGCCTTGACCCGGAAATGGCTATCTTGACCTGGAACTGGCTAGGCGGAGGTGTCCAGGTCCGCCCGGTATCCTGGTTACGAGAGACGCCCTGACCCGGAAATGCCTATCCTGACTGGAATTGGCTAGGTGGAAGTGTCTGCCTGGTATATGCAACCGTGGGGGCATGTTGTGAACCCTTCAATAACATTCATAACATTGATTCATATGTAATATTCTGTTTCTTCAGTACAAGTTGTTTCGATAGCTTGCCTTCCTTTCCCCTGTATCCCTTAAATTCTAGTCTACATGGACTGGAGTCTGATTTTTTTTTTTTTTTTTTTGGTTTTTCGAGACAGGGTTTCTCTGTGGAGCTTTGCGCCTTTTCCTGGAACTCACTTGGTAGCCCAGGCTGGCCTCGAACTCACAGAGATCCGCCTGGCTCTGCCTCCCGAGTGCTGGGATTAAAGGCGTGCGCCACCACCGCCCGGCTGGAGTCTGTTTTATTTTGGCCTTTGTCTTGGGTCAGTTTTCAAATCCCCTGGTGATGCCTAATTGACCCTGTTAGATAGAGATTAAGTAGGGCACCTGAAACTGTATGGAACTCCGTGTGCTTGGAGGAAATTGATTAGTAGAGAGGCTTTACTCTGGGGAAATAAGAAGCCAACTGATGTGTTGGGTATTGGGGTATGTTTCCCAGCACCCAGAATGCAGGATTCCTTTCTTTGGGGTTCTTTCTTTGGGACCTTTAACCCTTTTCCTGAGGAGCTGATGCCTAGTTATCAAGGCTTCTTGTTGAGAGAGATGCTAATCCTGGAAACAGATTTTCATAATTTCCCCTCTTCACTGGTCCCGAGTCCCACTTCAGACCCACAGTTGTCTCCTGGACATCTTCCTTGGCTAGTTCCCTCTGGTTCTCTCTCTCCTCCTCCCTCTGTATCTCTTTCTCCTTCTTTGGCTCTTCCCCTCCCTCCCTTCCTTCCTCTCCCTCCTTCTCTGTGTGTCTGTGTAATAATGGCATAATTATAAGCACATACAGATACTGTATAATCTCTGATCCCATGCCTGAGCTCTTACTGAGAAGGTAAGATGGTCAGAGGCTTGTCAGCATCAGCAACAAGATGCTAAAAGCTTATGACAAATTATGACATTAACACATTTTTTATTTCCCTTTCATGTGGTGGTGCAGGCAAGCGCTGAACTGCACCGTTAGCCCCTTCTAAGATGACAAACGTTCTCAAGGTTGGACCTTGACGTCCTGACCCATCTCCCCCGAGGAGAATTTGCAACGCAGAATTTGTCTGGGATTCGAACCGTGTGTCTACACACTGAAAGGTAGTGCTGTTACCGTGAATTTACTCACTAAGAAATGCTCACAGTTGTTGTCTTGGAATACCATGCTTGTGTTAGTTTTAAAAAGTGCTCCTTGCAAAGCTGCTTCTCTCATCACAGCAGTAGACTTCCGGTAGTGAATTGAGTGGTCTGGGATTTGATAAAATCGTGCCAACTTTATGATCCAAACCTGGAATTTAAAACAAATTAGTGATTTGTTTTGTGGACTACTTACTCTGAAAATTTAACACACTGCCTTTTTTTTTTCTTTTCGCAACTGTATACAATAAAAAAGTAATTTAAGACATTTAAAGAGTCATAATGGAAAAATGGGTGCCAGGGAGATGGTCAGTGGGGAAGGCACTTATGGCCAAGTCTGACAAATGGGGTTCAATCCTCTGCCTCCAGATAGCAGGAGGAGAGGACCCGACTCCCACCGGTTGTTCTGTGCCCTCTGCATGCCCATGTGTGTGAGCACACATGTAACAGATAAGAATGCAACTAGGGGTTGGGGATTTAGCTCAGTGGTAGAGCGCGTGCCTAGCAAGCGCAAGGCCCTGGGTTCAGTCCTTAGCTCCGGGGGTGGGGGTGGGGGTGGGGGTGGAGAATGCAACTAAAAACTGTTAAAGTAAGATACAGAAAGGGGGACTGAATCAAAAGTTCTTTCTTTGCTCTCCAATGACTAGGTATGCTATCAGGTTTTTATAAAAATGTAAGAAAAACTCATTTGGTGGCTGTTTTGATGTCCTGGTGTCTGCTCTCCTGAGGACCTGGGTTTCAGCCTGGGCATCGCTGCCCTACTGGCTCTGGCATCCCTCCAGACTGCAGCTGTTTCTCTGGAGATGAGACCGAGAGGAAATCCTTTCCAGCCTGCCATGCTTAAATTTGTTTTGTAACCCAGGTTGACTTTGACCTTTCAGTCCTCAAGCTTCAGCCTCCAGAGTAGCTGGAGTTACAGTCTTATATCACCGGTTCTCTGTTTTTCAATAAAAAGAAAGGAACACTTCAAGGAAAACTATGCAATTAGTAGTACCGGTGACACTTGGCTGTGACACACAGTATAGTCTCCAGCTCAGTCATGCTGAGAGCAATATGGTCTGGGTGTGAATTCTACCTCTTTTCTCCTGGCTGTGTGATTTAGGCTTGGTTCATGAGAGGTCTTGGAAACTTGGCTTTCTCTTTAAAACACCAGCACTCACCGCAGAGGGATGCCGAAGGACTACATATGTGCCTGCCACAGTGTGAGACATCCCCGAAATTTGGGAGATCCTTGATTTAGAAAGTCTCACCAATTCACTCAAGGAGCCAAAATCGAAAGCACCCATAACTACGGCGATGTGGGTACTGTTTAAGTCGTGTGAATACCCAGGATCATTCTGTCTACCTCAGGATCCTCACATAGGTCACAGCATACAGATGTGCTACTAGGGGAGCCTAGCACTTCTGAACCATGGGGTAAATGATCAATTGCTACAGGCATTTAAACTAGATGAAAAGGAAGGTTCCCTAGCAGAACCCCGGGCTACATTCAAGATTTTGTTTCTAGTGCTCAGAGAATCAGCTTCAACTAGAAAGATGCAGGGAGCTAGAAAGAAAAGAAGGCCCGGGTTCCCCTCTACCTTCTTTCTGCACCCTCCCCCCATTTGCACATCCATTTCTGCCGCCAGTTTCACTGGTCCCCGCCATGCCCCTTGAGGCAGTAAGCCCCCAGAATATGCCCATCTTGACATCCCTGAGAGCTGACAGCACTTACCAGTGTCGTAAAACGGCAGGGAGTAGTCTCTCAGGTAAGTCGTTTGGTTATACCATGTGGCTGTAGGCCTTGACAATCTTCTAAAACAAATGTATCGAATGAGTGTTTGCTGGTCCAGTTGAGGTTGATACGGAGTTTGGCTCTTAGGTGGAATTGCCAAGTCTATGAGGGGTCTATGTGGAAACAAAAGTAGCTTGCTGAGCACCTTTGGAGAACTGGTCCATTTTCTCATGAGTTGCAATCTAGGACCCTAGTGCCCCCCCCCATGCCTCTCGGTGTTCTATAGAACTGTTATAACCTTCCCATGCCTCTCCTCAACCATCCTCAAATGATGAACGTAAACCAAGAAATCAAGATGTAGTGGCCAACACCTTCGTCACTCCTGGTGGTGTTCATTCACTGGCATGGCGGCATGACTAGGACACTAGATGGCATGTACCCGAGAACTTGAAAACATACATGTGTTTTGTCTCAGCAAGTCTAGCAATTGTAGATGTCAACAAAGACTAAGAATGCTTATCAAGGGACTTTTGTGCTGATGGAAAGAATGGGAACACCGTAATGTTGAAAAAAGAAGGGAAGCACTGGAGGTGGTAGACATGCCCCTCCCACAAAGGTGACATGTAAACTCAGATGCGCCTCTTTGCTTCAGGATTTTTTTCCCCACCTTGGAATGAGATTGGATGTATTCACTGTTTTTAAAAAAATTCTCTCCAACAAGGTACTAGAATACACACACACACACACAAAACACACACACGTCTGATCCTAACAACTATGTTCTTTTCTGCATTCATTTTACTTTATTTTAGCTTTTTTGCAGTGCTAAGTATCAAACCCAGGGCCTCGAACATGCTAGGCATGCACTACCACAGGGCTATATCCCTAGTCCTTTCTACTTGACTGGATGCTTATACATGAATGGACATTGCCTCTGAAGGCTAATCTGGAGGAAGCCTGAGCCAATCAGAGCCAACGGACTGTTAGCAGAGCCACGCTTTGGTAGGCAGACTGGGATTTGGCCCTTGTTGCATGAATCTTAAAAGTTCTTATTAATAAAGAACAAACTTGAAGCCAGGTATTGGGGTAAACACTGGAAGATCAGAGAACCAGGACAAGCCACAGCTATCTCACCTCGCCGGATCCTCAGCTCGTCTTGTTTCCTCAGACTGGAGGTCTCTCAGTCCTCATCCAGAATGGGTCTCAGCTGAACTGCTGCTAGAAGCCTGAAAGCTTAACCAGCCAAATGCTTAACCAGGCCAAATGCTGCTGGTTTCTGGTCCTCACGCCTTATATACCTTTCTGCTTTCTACCACCACTCCCTGGGATTAAAGGCGTGAGTCACCATGCTTGGTTGTATCCTTGAACACATGTATTTCTGCCTCTGGAATGCTTGGATTAAAGGCGTGTGCTACCACTGCCTATCCTCTATGTTTAATATTGTGGCTGTTCTGTCTCTGACCCCAGATAAGTTTATTAGGGTGCACAATATTTTGGGGAACACAATACCACCACAGGCCCTCTGGGATATGATGGTAGGGGTAGAGTGGAGCTGGGTATTGGCTGTCATTTCCTCTCTTCCCGGTGTTCTAGTAGAGGACTTAGCTCTAAGGAAAGTTGGTTAAATCATGCAGAGTGGTCCACACCTATAGTTTACAGTGACTCTCCAGGCTGTGGTGGAAAGTCATGTGAGCTCAGCTTCAATTTGAGACCAGCCTAGGTAACATAATTAGAGCTTCTCCCCCCGATTTCAAAAACAGAAGTTTCTCTAAGCAAATACTTGATTTAGTACTAAGAGCCCTGAACTGGAACTCAGAAACTATGGATCAAAACTTAAACCTAACGTTTACCGTAATTGTGTGACCTTAGTTGAGACACATTACTTGGGCCATCGAGATGGCTCATTGGGTAAAGGCTGGTGACCTGAGTTTTATCCTGGGGTCCCACTTGGTGAAAAGAGAAAAACCGAGTTCTGAAAATTATTCCCTGACTTCCGCACGTGCACTGTGGCATGCGCAGGCAGGCCCACGATGAATAAATTTAAGAACTAAAGATGTATCATTCATCTGTATTTTGAACTGGATCAGGATGACCTCAGAGCAGCTTCCAGTTTCGCAACTGAAATATAGACTATACACCGCTCTAAATACAGGTGGCCTGCCAACTCCCACCCTGCAGGAGGATAATTGGAGGTTGGCTAGTTGAAAGTTAGCTAAGAAAAATCGAGATAGATAGCAGATGATGAACTCAGATGACGATAATCATGCTGAGTGCTTAATATGCCTTAGAATTTTACATCTATTCTTTTATATTGGGAGCGAGATACTCAGAGAATATGAAAATGACCCCAAATCAAATATTTTATAAGTTTCTGAAATTGACACTTTTACCTCTTGTAGTTTCTAGCCTGTCTGGACCAGGAAATAAGATTGACGTGTTTATGGCTGTTATTCTTTGCTGTTCTTTTTGTGAAAGCCACACATAGAAAGGAAGGAACCATGTAAACCAAACATATTTTTACTCAGAATGAAACCGAATCCCAGTAATTTTGAGTTATTTGGCCAATTTGGAATTCTAAACTCATAATGTTTCTTAAATTCCATAGATGACTTAGTGAAAATTCTCTATTTATTGACAATTTTGGAAGGAATGTCTTCTCCTTTGAGAAAAATCTGTAAGCTAGAGAAACTAGTAAAAGAATACAAAGTACTAGTAGTATTACTACTTGTGAAAATGAAAACAAAGCCAGATATCATCAGTGGGAGAGAGGTAGCTCCCTGGTGGAGCTCATTCTTCACATACTCGGGGCTTTGGGTTCGATTTCAGCACCCACAGTCCGCCTAGGCAACCCAAATCAAGAAGTCCCAACATTTTTAATAGTTTGGCATATTTCCTCCCACTCTTCTTCTAGCCATGGGGTAACACTTGTGGTTAACATTACTATTATTGTTATTGTTAAGATTGTATAGCTAGGGATTGGAGAGGTGGGTTAACCCTTAGAGATAACCCAAATTTAGTTCCCAGCATCCACATGGGCGGGGCAGCTCACGTCTGACCTCCATGGACACTTGCACTCAGGAGCACATACCCATAGGCACACACATACAAAATTTTAAAAATACATATATTTTTAAAAAGGTTATGCAGTCCACTATACCCTATTACCATTTTAGCTTCAATGACGTCCTTAGAAATTAAGATTTAGTGGCACGCCTCACCTTGGAGCCCTTTTCGAGCTGTGGTCAAAATGGAGTCTTGCCAGTTGCCCGGGGTAATAACCTCTGATGTCCTTTCCTTGGTGACTGATAAATATGCTGGAGGAAGCAGGCGAGAAGCAATCAGTCATTACAAGTCATTTCCTTATGGAAGTGGTCCAGCTGGTGTGTAGTAGAAAATTTATATGGACTTTGTGCCCTGCCCCAAGCAACTGAAACCAGCCAGATGTTCCAATCATTTTTGTTGTTATTCATAACAAGAGTCTTTTCATCCGACCTGGGTCTGTGGTATTGGCTGGTCTCCCTTCCCCCAATAACCTCTAAAACCTATAATAGAATGTCATTTATTTCCAGGACTCATAAAGAAATATTTAGCATGTCATGTATTAGGTCAGAATAGTAGGGGGGAGAGAGAGGGTGGGGGAAGGGAGATGGGACAGAGGGAGGGAAGAGGGAGGAAGGGAGGGAAGAATTGGGGAGGGAGGAGACAGTATGTAAAGTCAATGAGAAGGTTGGAAGACAGTTAAGAGTAGTTAAGCCGGGCAGTGGTGGCGCACGCCTTTAATCCCAGCACTCGAGAGGCAGAGGCAGGCGGATCTCTGTGAGTTCGAGGCCAGCCTGGTCTACAGAGTGAGTTCCAGGGAAGGCGCAAAGATACACAGAGAAACCCTGTCAAAAAAAAAAAAAAAAAAAAAAAAAGTAGTTAAGAGCACTGTCTGCTCTTGCAAAGGACCCAGATCAGTGCCCAGCACTCACATCTGACAGCTCACAACTCCAGTCCCAGGGGATCTGAGGCCCCTTTCTGACCCCTGAGGGTACCTGTATACATGTGGTATATCCATATATGCTCAGGAACATACACATAAAATAAATACAGTCCTGGAAGTCAATGAAACAGATGTTGGTAATTGCTGAAACATGGGAGTTAAAAAAAAAAAAAAAAAGGATTCCTTATTACTTAACCTTTGAAATGTTTATAATATTCCATAGGAAGTTTTTTTTTTTTTTAACTGTAATAGTTGATTATATAGGACTGTGATGTCAAGGCATGTGGTAGTAGTAAGTCTGGTAGGGAAATTCTAGCCTCACCTCCGAGAGCTGGGTTGTGAGGAAGGACAGGTCTCTATAGCCTTGGCTGGCCCTGAACTTACCACCATCCTCCTGCTTCAGCTCCTCAGTGCTGAGATTACCAGTATATGCCACCCACCATCTTGTTCTTGTTTTGAAGCGTAACGTGAGCCACCACCACAGGGACTGGGAAAACGTACGTCTGGGATGCGAGCATGAGATGTGTTTGTATAACTGGACTGCTGTGGTGTTGAAGCCTTGGCCCCCAGGGTGGTACTACCGGGGACTGGTGGAACCTTGAGGAGACGGGGCTTGGGGGAGGACTTTAGGTCATTGGTAACATTGAGGCAGAAGAATAGGATGGAGAGTGAGTCCAAAAACCCTTACACCAAAGCTGTAAGATTAACGTATAAAAGAAACCAAGTGACAGGAATTGGAGGAGGAGCTGATGAGACCTACAGAGAGTCAGGTGTCCAGGGTTTGCATAGGCCAAAAGAAGGAAGTTTCTGGAGGAGGGAAATCACGTAAACCAAGACTAAATCATAGCGGAGCTCAGAGTGGAGTATGTGTGGATGGGCTCGCTTTTTGTTACGGCAGCACATATCCGATACATCGGCTTAAAAACAAGAAAGGTTAATTGCCTCGTGGTTACAGTCCGTGACTAATTAATTGGTCCTGTTGCTTTGGTCACACAGCACATCCTGGCAGACGTGCAATCTTCTAACGGCTCCTCCAGCCCTCCATGGCACCATTGGCAGGAGACCAGCCCTTCAAATACTGGCCTTTGGGGACCATTCAAGATCTGACTGATTGCGGGGGTCGGGGTAGGCCTGGCTGCCTAGTGTGAATCACCGCAAGTGCCGGGCAGGGCAGGTTCTGTCTGTGCAAACAGACCTCAGAGAGCTCTAATTTCTGAATAACCACAGGTTGTCTCGGCCTGTCTAGAGGCTAGGATAAGAGGACCGAGCTCTGAGTTACAGCGGGGGATTAAGTCCTAAGAGGAGAGAGAAGTTGGCGTGGAAATAGGGAACAAATGACGTTGCTGAGTGAGTGGAGGTGGAGGTGCCACTTAGACAAGCCTCCAGTTCTGAGCACTGGTGTAGGAGTCCCCTAGAGCCAAGCCACAAGTTGTGAGGAGTCACAGGCATCCAGGACGTGGTTCTTAGGGTTGGTTGCCCTGCAGTCTACAGCAGGCTGTTTGATCCTCTCTGGTGTCATCGGTCCAAGAAGAAGTTCACCCTGCTCTAGTCGGTGCTTTGAGAACAGAGCCATCTCCACTGGCCTCCAGCAGGGTGACCCGCTGCAGTTCCTTGGAAGAGACCACTGGCTGGTTGGGCGGAAGTGGAGGGAGAGAGGAGGAAATGAGTGTTTTAGGCAGGGCAGGAGATTTTGCTTCTAACTTCTCTCTCCTCCTTTTTCATTTCCTGCCCCCCCATCCCTCTTTCTCCCAGGTCTTTACGCATGCTAAACAGGTGTTCTATCTCTGAGTCACAGCCCCCCCCCCTTTTATTTTTATTTTGAAATAAGGTCTCTCTGCATTGCCCATGCTGACCCCAAACTCATGATCCTCCTGCCTCTGCCTCTCGAATGCTTGGATTATAGGTGTGTGCTCCATCATGCCCAGCCCCCTCTGACTCTGGAAAGCTTTCCAAGTTCTCATATGTGACTTTAACCTGGAACACGAGAAAGCTTCTAATTCAGCCATTAAAGTAGGGAGGTTTCTGTTTGTTGTTGTTGTTTGTTTGTTTAAGTTAGCTTAAGGAGAAATGTACCTGGCTTGGCCAGAGGTTTTGCAGTAAGTACTCAGCTCCTCTCCTGGAGGTTCAGCTTGAGGGAAAGGATAAATGAATGGGAATGCCCATGCGCCGGGCCAGGCTTCTGCTTACAGGTGACTGATTTCTGAATCCGTCATGGAAAGCTCTCCTAAGGTGGCGTGGGTGCGCCAGCTGTGTGTCTGGTTCCACTGTGCATTATTTGTGTGTCCCTGACAGCTTGGCTGCCTGAAAGAGCCGGTTTAATCTACACAAGAGTCGATCTGTCCCCTGGGAGGGTGACTGTAACCAGAGCAG
This sequence comes from Peromyscus leucopus, assembly GCF_004664715.2. Lineage (NCBI taxonomy): Eukaryota > Metazoa > Chordata > Mammalia > Rodentia > Cricetidae > Peromyscus > Peromyscus leucopus. The sequence continues at coordinate 21,205,486 of NC_051076.1, forward strand.
GATGTAGACTCAGCCACAGACAACATTCAATATGCATGGGGGAGATCGGGAGCGTTTTCTGTCTATTGCCCCAGGGAATACCATCTTGTGCCCATCTGAGTGGCCTGTGCTGGGCCTCCAAACTTACAAACATGATCCTCTTTAATGCTCAGGCACCTATCAAGGGGAATGTGAACTCTTTGCTTCTATAACTGTTTCATAACAGTAGAAAGAGGCTCAGAGAAGCTAAGTGGACATTCTGAATACCACACAGCGAGTGAATACCAGAGCCACGAAGCAAACCCAGTCCCTGAATTCCATATCTTACTCAGAGCATCTACAGTCTATGCATGATGTTTGTTTTCCAGAGGAGTTCGGTACTCTTTCTGTTTGGACCAGGTGATTCTCCCACTTCTAGGCAGTCAGCTGGCAGACCTAATGTACCAAAGGGACAGGGTAAGCTGGTTTTGGTTCAACCAAAAGAACTGTTTGGAAGCTCTGATGTGTCTGCAGTGTTCAGGCTGATGCTGATGGTAGGTATGGTACGCTCACCCAAAGTTCATCTCCTGGTAAGGAAAAGCCATATCTAGACAACATGCTAACAACAGTGGTGAGTGCCGTAACATGTTCGAGAAGTGAGGCTTGGGGCTAAGTATCTTAGCTCAGGATGTGAGCTAATATAGAAGATGTGATTAAAGACAGGGCTGGGAGATGACCAGAGCATCCTCTCACCTCGCAGGATGTACTGGCCCTACGGTATTTCCTCAAGGAATGACGCCAGTCGGGGGCAGGTTCCATTAGCTCATCAGTAAAATGAGAATAATAGCTACTATTTTCGTCAATGATGGAACAAGAGTAATGAGACATTTGTAGCTGGAGACTGAAAGGTCCCTTCTTTGTGAGATGTTTCTGTCTTTCTAGGTAGAATGAGCTGACCCTGAAGTGGTGTCTGGATGTTTCAGAGATGCTACAGCTGATATCTGTCTCAGTCACTGTTCTGCTGCTGTGACCAGACACCATGACCAAGGCAACTCGTATAAAAGAAAGTGTTTAGTTGTGGGACTTGCTTACTGTTTTAAAGACTTAGACCATGCTCATTATATAAGGTGGGAAGCAGACAGGCATGATGCTAGAGCAGTAGCTGAGAGCTTTGCACCCTGATCCACAGGCAGGAGGCAGAAACTGGGCCTGGTGTGAGCTTTTGAAACCTCAAAGTCCACTCCCAATGACACACTTCCTCCAACAAGGCCACACCTCCTAGTCCCCACAAACAGTCCCTCTGAGGATCAAGCATTCAAAGCCTATGGGGGCCTTTGTTTGTTTGTTTGTTTGTTTGTTTGTTTGTTTTTCAAGAAGGGTTTCTCTGTGTAGCTCTGGCTGTCCTGGAACTCCCTCTGTAGACCAGGCTGGCCTCAAACTCAGAGATCTGCCTGCCTCTGCCTCCCAAGTGCTGGGATTAAAGGCACATACCACCACTGCCCAGCCTATGGGGGTCATTTTTATTCAAATTACCACATTCTACTCCCTGGCCTCGATAGGGCTGTGGCAATATAATAAAGCAAAAATGCATTTAGCCCAACTTCAAAAGTTCCCAGTCTTTCATAGTCTCCACACTGTTTCAAAGTCCATGTCTCTTCTGAGACTCAAGGCAATCTCTTAACTGTAATTTCCTATAAAATCAAAAGCAGATCATATAATTCCAATTACAATGGCATAGAATACACATTACCATCTCAAAAGAGAGGAAAGGGGGGCATAGTGAGGAAATACTGGATCAAAGCAAGACTGAATACCAGCAGGGCAAACTCCAAGTTCTGTATCTGTGTTTGATGTCCAAGGGATTAGATGACTCTTCGTATATCCCACCTATCTCTAGCTTTGTGGACTGCAACATGTTTCTCTCTCTTGGGCTGACCACCCTTCCTGTGTGCAGCTCTTCTTGGCAGGTAATCCCACCACTCTGGCATGGACAACATCTTGGGGTCTTCAATGTAACCCAGGCTTTCCCTTCACAGCTTCAAGTAATGGCTTCTCCGGGCTGCCACACAGAGATTCCCCTGATACACACCTGGCCTAGGTGGCTTTTCTTAACCAAGGAGGAAGACTCCATAACCCCTTTCTTGTATCCTTCTTGACTCCAAATCTAGAATCATGTAGCCAAAGCTGCCAAATTCTTCTGCTTTCTGGGGCTGGAACCTGGTCCCTCTCCTTGAATTATATTTGCACAAGCTTTGTTGATGGTTTCATTTGCTGATTAAGCTTTTCTTTAATTCATTTTCACAAATTAGAAGCTCAGTTAGGTGGAGTCTTGCCCTGAGGACACCACCCCCTTTATTGATTTTGAATTAGGCCTGTCTTTAAACGTTTCATCTCCTTGGCTCTGACATTACACTTCCTGGTGCTCCTTTTCTCCGCAGACTATACATTTTGTATTTCTCTTTGACCCGCTGGCTTCTTTTTTCTGATTGTAGATCTGCAGAAGAGTGATCGTTAGGGCTGGAGAGATGGCTCAGAGGTTAAGAGCACCGACTGCTCTGCCAGAGGTCCTGAGTTCAGTTCCCAGTACCCACATACATGGTGGCTCACAGCCATCTGTAATGAGATCTGGCACCCTCTGATCTGTATACATAATAAATAAATCTTTTAAAAAAAAAAGAGTGATCATTAATAACCACAAGACACAGTCAGCACTAGGCTGTCTTGAAATCTTCTCTGCCAACACCATCAATCCAAAACTCTTCAATTTAGCCCAAGTTCTTTGCCCAAAAATATCACAAGAATGGTCTGTAGGCCTCTTACTAATATTCTTCCCCTTTGAAAGCTCTTGAGCCAGGACTCCATAGTCAAAGTCATCCTCAGCACTATTGTCTTCCGTGATCCTACTTGGATTGTCCTTTAAGCACTCCTTAAAGCTCTCAACTGGTTTTCTAGTCCAAAGCCCTAAAGTCATCCATATTTCTTCAAACAACAACATGATCACAGCAATACTCCACTCTTGGTACCAACTTCTGTCTTACAGACACCATCACCAAGGCAACTCTTGTGAAAGAAAGCATTTACTTGAGGCTTGCTCACAGTTTTAGAGGGTTAGTCCATGATCATCATGATGGGAACTAGAAAGACTTGGCACTGGGGTAGTAGCTGAGAGCTTTACATTCTGATCCAGAAACACAGGCAGTGAGAGAGAGAGAGAGAGAGAGAGAGAGAGAGAGAGAGAGAGAGAGAGAGAGAGAGAGACTGAGCCTGGTATGGGCTTTTGAAACCCCAAAGCCCATGTGACATATTTCCTCCAATAAGGTCACACCTCCCAATCCTTCTCAGATAGTTCCACTAACTGGAGATGAATCATTCAAACATCTGAGGTTTGGGGGGCCATTCTCATTCAAACCACCATAATATTTATTTATTTGTGTTTTTTGTTTATTTATTTATTTTGGTGCTGGGGACTGAATCTGGCGCCTTGTTCATGTCAAGCACATGTTCTACCACTGAATGGCACCTCCAACTGATGTTTGTTGATGTTATTTTATGTGTATGAGAGCCTTTTGTCTGCAAATATGTCTGTACACCATGTGTGTACACTCCCGACAGATACAAGAAGAGGGTGTCAGATTCCCTGGAACTGGAGTTACAGATGATTGCAAGGCTGATATATGGGAACTAAAGCCTGGTCCTCTGGAAGAGCAGCAAGTATTCTTAGCCCCTGAGCCATCTCTCTAACCTCACTACTTAGGTTTTAAAAGGGCAATTAAACCTGACATGAACCCTGAGTTTTTGATCTCCCATACCACATTGATTTTCCTCTATTGGCGGGGGGATCTTTTCAGGAATATCTTGGGCTCCACAAACCAACAGAGCATCCAACCCTATTCAGTGAACACCAGGCATCCAGTCTGACCTGGAGATGACACTGGCTAGCACTTGTCTCTAATTGAATTCTTCTTATGAGACTCTTATGTGGTCACTAAGATTACACCTGAGCCTTAATTACTAACTTTTATTAGGTGCCCACACTGGTTTGCCAGTCAGTTTCACTAGTCTAGCCCTCGGGGCTGGGCATGCAGGGATAAGCTGGATGAATGTGTCTGCAAACAGCAGAAGGCAGACCCAAGTTCTGTCAGTGACCAGAGCCAAACCACCAATAAATGCTTTCGCTCATTCATTCTGGTTTACTCAACAGCAGTGCTGTGGGATAATGCTGTTGTACACTGGTTTAATAAAACATTGCTTGGCCAGTAGCCAGGCAGGATGTATAGGTGGGACGAGCAGACTAAAGGAAGAGGAAAAGCAGAGTCAGGAGTCACCAGCCAGACACAGAGGAAGCAAGATGTGAAGGCAGAACTGAGAAAAGGTACCAAGCCACGTGGCTAAACATAAATAAGAATTATGGGTTAACTTAAATGTAAGAGCTAGTCAGTAATAAGCCTGAGCTACTGGCCATACAGTTTATAATTAATATTAAGCCTCTGTGTGATTATTTTATAAAAGACTACAGGACTGTGGGTGAGAGATTTGTCCTGACCGGCGGGACACAGAAAAACTTCCTACCACACAACAGTGCATAGAAGGTCTGCTGTGCATAATCACTACTGTCAGGCAGAGGTTATGGAAGTGATTTTCAGAGATGGGCAAGAAAGTTCCATGCTAGAGTGAGGACTAACCCAAACAGAGCAAACCATAGTGAGGCCAGACCAATGGGCTCAAGTTCTATCTCTACTAGTTGCAACCTATGGGATCTTGGGACAGTCACTTATCCATATCATGCCTCAGTTTCCTTATCTGGAACTCACAATTGTTATGAAGGTTAACTAAAATAATATATACCAAGACCAATGCTGGCGTGCAGTAAGATCTGTTCACTTACAATACTAGTGATGAGATGGGTAGAAAATAAATCATGGGGCTGGAGAGATGGCTCAGAGGTTAAGAACACTGGCTGTTCTTCCAGAGGTCCTGAGTTCAATTCCCAGCACCCATATGGTGGCTCACAACCATCTGTAATGAGATCTGGCTCCCTCTTCTGGCCTGCAGGGATACATGCAAACAGAACACTGTATACATAATAAATAAATAAATCTTAAAAAAAAAGAAAAGAAAAAAGAAAATAAATCATAAGTAAAAAAACAAAACTGGAAGTTGTGATATGGGAATTGAAGCGGTGTGAAGTAGGGAACATGGGTATGGAGACAGGCAGAAGGAGAAGTCTTCTGCTGGCCAAGGGACTCAAGAAGTGGCTGTCTAACGAGTTGGAAGGGAGCTGAGACATGCCATCTGAGAGGATGAGGAGATGGGGGAAATAGTCGTCCAGGGAGAAGGAAGAATCTGCCCAAAGGCCTGGGATACAGAAGAAGCATGGCCTCCCGAAGGAACTGAAGAAAGACCAAGGACTCTAGCTAGGAGGAGGTGAAGAGCTGGGACTGCAAGGGCTTTGCAGGACACAGCAATGAATTTGGATTTGATTCCAGGGGTAGTGGGCTGAGGGGTTTAGTTCAAGGAGGGCTGAGAGCTAGCTTGCACTTTATGAAGCTCAAGCTAGAGAACAGATTGTTGGAGGATGAGATTGAACATTGATAGAGATGATCAGGGAAAGGCACAGGTGATTTGGACCCCCTGAGACAGTGAGCTGGGGACACAGCCTGCATTGGAATAGCCTCTAAAGGCCCATGAGCTACAGGCCATGGTGCTAAAGAGATAATGGAGCATTTAAGAGGTGGCACCTACGAGAAGGAAGATTGGTCGCTGGGGATGCAACCTTGCAGGAGTGCTGTGGGATAATGCTCTTGTCCACTGTAAAGATCTGTCACTCGAATAGGTTTAATAAAATGATTGGTCAGTAGCCAGGCAAGAAGTATAAGCGGGGTGACCAGACTAGAAGAATTCTGGGAAGAGGAAGGGCAGAGTCAGGAGTCACCACCCAAGACACAGGGGAAGCAAGATGAAAATGTCATTTTGAGAAAAGGTACCAAGCCACGTGGCTAAACATAGATAAGAATTATGGATTAATTTAAGTGTAAGAGTTAGTTAGTAATAAGCCTGAGCTACTGGCTGAGCATTTATAAGTAATATTAAGCCTCTGAGTCAATTATTTGGGAAGTGGCTGCTGGGTATTTGGGAACAGGCAGGCAGGAGAGAAACTTCCACCTACACAGGGGATGTTGGGACCCTCGATCCTCCACTTCTTGTCTGCTTCCTGGGTGACATTAGCCATGCAGCTAATTAAGATTAATCTTGACTGTTAACTTGATGGGAGTCTAGAAGACACACTGTTGGTGCGTTCTGCGAGAGTGTCTCCAGAGAGGTTAAAATGAGATGGGAAGGTCCATCTTGAATGTGGGAGGCACCTGCCAGCCCGAGGGCTGGGATCTAGCCTGAATAAGAAGGAGAAAGCAGATGGAGTGCCAGCATCCACCCTTTTCTGCTTCATGACATCAGCCACCACGTGACCAGGTACCTCCTGCCATGTCTTCCCTGCCGTGACGGTGCGCTGTACCCTTAACACGAGCCCAGATAAACCCTTTCCTAAGCAGCATTCGTCAGTTATCTTGTCGTAGCGACGAGAGAAGCAGCTAACGCACTGCTTTTGCGGTGTTCTGTGCCACCACGCCACAGGGCCAAGCTTTCTGCCAGGAGAACTGTCCTGGCAGCAGAGTTGACAGGACTCACTGGGGAATCAGACTTATCGGCAGGGTCTAAGGTGGGCAGAGAGCCACCGCATAGGGCACACTGCAGTGGGTGGGGGGTGAGGCACCACATCCAGTCCAAGGGCAGGGATTCCCTTCACGTGCTTCTGATGAGAAGCAAGAGCGAGCTGAATACTGACAGCCAGAGGCCCCAGGGTGCTCTCTACACACTGTCCTGCTCAAACCCTGGAGCTCCCCAGGGCCTGGCTCAGGACACAAGTGATGGATGGGTGTGGCTCCCCACAGCTCCCCAGAGCAAGCAGCGGACAACAAAAATTTGTGTCCATTTTTTCCTAGGAGATGAGCCCCCAGTAGACAAGGTGATCTCACCCATACACAGGAGGACCAAGGACTTGAGGGAGGAAGGGATGAGAATGCAGAGCCCGATTCCGGTTTCTCTCCATCCTCCTTTCACCTGGGGTGGAGTTCAGAGGACTCAGAAGGGTCTGTGCCTTCTTGGGCAGAAACTTCTTTCTTTTTTTAAACACGTATTTATCTACTCATGGGTTTGTGTATGTGTGTGGACACACGTGTGCCACACCTGTGGAGGTCAGAGGACAACCTCCAGGAGCTGGTCTCTCTACCACGTAGGTCCTGGAGACTGAACTCAGGTGTTCAGATCTGGTGGCAAGAGCCTTTGTCCCCTGAGCCATGAGCATCTCACCTGCTCCATGACCAGGGGATTCTCAAGATATCCAGGAAGGAAGCACCCTTCTATTGTGGTATTTTATTTGTACTGAAATGTGATTTTATTTGTATGTTAATAAATAAAGTTGCCTGGGCGTCAGAGCTATTAGCAAGCCATAGGAAAGCAGGGCAGTGGTGGCATACACTTAAAATCCCAGCACTTGGTAGAAGAGCTAGGTAAGTCTTTGTGTGTTTAGAGATACAGCCAGCATTGGAGACACACGCCTTTAAGACCTGGAGGGCTGTACTTACAGGCAGTGACAAGGCAGTCACATGTTTGGGTTTACAACCAATGAGAAGGCAGAACAGAAAGAGTATGTAAAGACAAACACACAGGAAGTAGGTCTCTTTCGGAGAGGTCTCTTGGCTGAAGAGGCTAGCTGCAGGGTAAGGCTCTTAGCTCTGATCTCTTGGCTTTCTTCTTTGCATTGGTTCTGTGTTTCTTATTTAATAAGGCGGTTGGTTACGTCTACACCCTTCCACTCACGCCTCCTGCAGTGACTTCTGAGAACAAAGGGGCTTTTCTCGTTAGCCAAACACTGCTAAGATAACTGAACAGGAAAGTAGAAACAAGGCCTGCTCAAATCCACCAGGCCCCAACTATGAGATGAGAAAAAGAGGTCTAAAGGGGTGGTGAGGGGGTGTAATGGGGAAAAATAAACTATTTCATATCCCCTCCCCAGACAGGGTCCTCTGTGTAGCTTTGGAATCTTTCCTGGAACTCACTCTATAGACCAGGCTGGCCTCAAACTCACAGAGATCTGCCTGCCTCTGCCTCCTGAGTGCTGGGATTAAAGGCGTGTGCCACCACCTCCCAGCCATATTTCCTCTCTTATACAGAATCTAGACTTAAATATTACGTGTGTGATACAAACACAGAAGTGGACTAATATACATGACATGCAGCCTGTGAGGGGGTTATTTACATGTAGCAAGGGACCAGTGAGAGTTGGGAGAAGAGAAGCAGAGGGAGGTAATTGGGTGCAGTAATTTATATTTGTTAAGATGTCATAATAAAACTCATTATTTTCTATAATAACTAAAAAATAATTTTAAAAAAGCTGAGAGAGAAAGAGAGAGAGAGAGAGAGAGAGAGAGAGAGAGAGAGAGAGAGAGAGAGAGAGAGAGAGGCTGGGTGGGCCCCAGGGTGTGAGGCTTGCAGCCCCAAGCTTTTCAGTTACTAAATTTTTGCAGATCCCGCAGCATGGGGTGATGGGAAAGAGGGCTTAGGACTTACAGATGGTAGCTGCCATCTCCCGGCAAGATAAAGTCAGCAGTGAAGCATGCCTACAGGGTTTATTACTGTCCTGTGACAGATGCCTTGGAGAATGAATGAAAGTCCCCCTTGGTCTCTCTCTGTACAGTCAGCTCCCATACTGCAGAGGGGTGGGGTGGTTTGATTTACCCCAAGGAGAACAAATGGTTCTGGTTCTAAGTTTGGGCTTGAGTTGCCCATTCTTCCCGATAGAGCCCTTCCCAAGAGAAAAACAACACCCATCTCTTTATCTTGGGTATTTGGAGTTTCCTGGTTGCTTGGATTCTGCAAAGAAGTCATTTCTTTTCTTACAACTTTGTCTAACCTAGGGGCTGGAGGTTGGTTCTGTGGTTAAGACCCCTTGATGCTCTTCCAGAGGGACCCTGATTCAGTTTCCAATATCCATATCAGGCAGCTTACAACCACCTGTAACTCCAACTCCAGAACCTAATGTCCTCTTCTGGCCTCCAAGGGCACTTGCAAGCATGTAACACCACACACACACACACACACACACACACACACACACACACACACACACACTCATACACTCACACACACTCATACACTCACTCACATGCGCACACACTTTTTTTTAAGTCTTAAAAAAACAAACACAATTTTCTCTAAAGTCAAGGACATTTCCCTAGACCCCTCTGGCAGCAGTTGCCCCCCAGTGGTTGGGCAGCAGGGTGGGTAATTCTATTCTCCTGGGTGCTTGCCTTCTTCAGCCCTGGTGGTTTCTGTATCCAAATGAGCCTTACCTAGGTGGAGCCACTGGACGACGCTCTACAAATTCACGTAGTCGGATGGCCGTCATGATAGAATCTGAAAAGAGTTATGGAGTGAATTTCATATTACACGTTTATACACATTTCCAGGCATTAGCTGTTGCTACAGTTTGGCTCTGGGTTGTCTCCAAAAGGCAGGCCCTCCCTGGGCAGATGGGCCTGGGCTGTATAAGAAAAGTGGCTGAGTCTGAGCCTTTGGAAGCAATCCAGTAAGCAGAGTCCTCCATGGTTTCTGCTTCAGTTCCTGCCTCTAGACTCCTGTCTTGAGTTCCTGCCTTGGCTTTCCTTCATGATGGACTGTAGCCTGTAAGCTGAATAACCCCTCCCCTCCCTCCCCAAGCTGCTTTTGGTCAGTGTCGTACCACAGCATCCGGGAAGCAAACTAAGTCATTCTGAAAACAGCTTCCTGGTTTTTGTGGCTTGTCCCACAGGCTTCTTCCAGCCCCACCCAAACCTGACTGTGCTCCCTTTAAAGCTCTCCCGTCTCGATATTGAGTCTTTCTCTATTTTCATACTCACCTTAAATCGTGTTGCTTTTTGCCTAGTTTTTATATTACCCTTGATTAGGTACTGGAGAGTATGGCTTGCCATAAGCAAACCAGTCCATTTAAATGTTCATGTGAGAAACTCCAGAATGGAGAGGAAAAGTGAGTGGTGGGAGACTGAGGTGGGAGAGAGGCCTGCTGTTGCTAGAGTACCATTGTGTACCTCGTAGACTACTCACACTGTGAATAGGTTGTCTACTCTACGTAAAGAGAACTGTGTCTCAATTTGTATGACCCTTGGATGGAGACCCCTGTGGCCCGGGTAAGTTATTTCTCAGCTCTGTATATTGATTATAATACCTCTCTATAGGGTTCAATGAGGCCACAATGTGCATAGGCATGCTCTGTGACTTAAAGGCATGCTTGAGGAAGGAGAAATATGAGTTTATTTGTGAGCCTGTGTAATATGTTCCAGGGAACACGCTGTAACTAAGAGGGTCCTTGAGGAAGGTCTGCAAAGTGCTGTGACTATTTTCCTCTCAAGAAAACATATGCTCAGATGTTAAGGAACTTGTGCAAGTTACACAGGATCTGTGGCTGGACTCCTCAGACTCAAGTGCATCCATCTTAACGACAGAGTCACACCAAAACAACCCAGAGCACCCAGAGACCCGAAACAACAGGGACTGTTCCAGAGGAAGGAGGAGGAAAGAGAAGCCATCAGGAGGAAGAAAGGGTTGGGGGAACATGAGGCCTCCTCTTCTCCTCTTACACTCAAGTTTAACTCACCCTCAGGCTCCCGCCAGCTCTCTTCTACCTCTCAGTGGGGTTTTCAAGTCAAATTTCTCAATAGCAGTACATGGTAACAGAGTGATTGGTGATCTATCCCGAGAAACCTGTTTATTGCATAGTACCTTTTCCCCCAAGAGACCTACTTTAAATTTTTTAGTTAATATATGCTAACTGTACATATGAATGAGGTTCAAGGTACCTTTTCCATACATGCATACAGTGCGTGCTGATCAAATCTAACTCCCTGATTTTTTTCACACCTGCCCACCCTCCCCAATCTCTATTCTATTTTTCAGGCCAACTTTGGTTCTTATCCTCCTGGATAAGTGGCTTAGCTCACTTCCCACCCCCACTCCACATCCAGCTCCATCCATTTTGCTGTATGTTGTATGATTCCACATGTCCTCATGGCTGAACAACGCTGTACCACGTTCGTATACCACATACCCTCATCCATTCACCCACTGCTGAGCCCTCGTGTGGAAGGGGTGTCTCAGCGACTGTGAACGTGGCTGTGATAAACATGGGTGTGCAAGGGTCTCTTCCATATGCATTTTTCTTTTTTAATGGGAGGAGGCTTTAATGAGCAAAAGAAAATGTAGGTTAAGTGCAACTGAGCTCTTGCAAAATCAAACTCCCAAAACCGCGTTTTGAGGTTTTTGCTTGCACACGTGATATGCTGGTGAGGAAGCCAGCCTTTAAGGAAGCCAGCTCTAACACATTACCCTCTTCTCTAGATGAGCCAATGCTTAGTACTTAGAAACTGTGAATCAGCATGATGGGAAAGAAACCTGTCATGGGTTGTCCTGCTTTGGCTAGGCCACTTAAATAAACATTTTTGGAACAATGGATTAAAGTCTTCCAACACTGGGGGCCTGTGAAGGGTATCTTGAGAGTGTGGCCACGTTTTCATCTCTCTCCTTATCCCTAGCCACCGTAAGGTGCACAACCTCTTTTTGTTTTTTTTTTAAGATTTATTTTTATTTATGTGTACATGTGCATATGTGTACATGTGTATATGTGTGTGTTCCTCGTGTACATGTGTGTCTGTGGAGGCAGGAAGAGGGTGGCAGATCCCTTAGAACTGGAATTAGAGGTGGGTGCTGTGGACCGACCGTGGGTTCTCGGCAAGAGTGGCAAACACCTCCCCCACTTAACCATTCTCCAGGCTCAAAGTGCACAGCTCTGCGCTGTCGTTTCCACCACACGCTACCAAAGGCCCCGAGCCACGAGGCCAAGCTGTCACCGATGAGAACCTTTACAACCGTGAGTGTCTCAGTCAGGCTGCCAGTGTGGTGAGGAGACACCATGACCAAGGCGAACCTTATAAAAGAAATCATTTAACTGGGGACTCGCTGGCAGTGTCAGAGGGTGAGTCCATGACCAATCTTGGCAGGGAGCGTGGCAGCAGGCAGGCTGTCGTGGTGCTGGGAGTCACATGGTCCTCAAGTTGTGGGCAGAGAGAGAGCCCAAGGCTGGGCCTGGTGTGGGCGCCCACGCCTTGTGACAGACCTCCAACAAAGCCACATCTAATCCAAGGAGACCACGCCTCCTGCTCCTTCCTAAACAGTTCCACCAACTGGGGACTAAGCAGTCAAGCACATGAGCTTATGGAGGCCATTCTTCAAACCACCACAGGGAGCCAAAATATAATTCTTACAAGTTGATTATCTCAGGTATTTTGTTGTAGTAGTGGGTAGCTGACTCAGACATCATAAAAACACTTTTTAAACTGGAAGCATAATATACTCAGAAAAATAATACTATGGTATTAAAGGCATCCATAATTATACCTGTTTTCATATTCCATGTATGCGTATATGTGTGTGTTTATATATTTGGAGCTCCATCATCTATTCTCTTGAGTAATGTTTGGTTTTCCTTTGACAATGTCACGAGACAATTTCTACATTGCCACAGTCATCCAGTTCTAATATTTAGTGTTCCTTGGGGTTGTCTGGTGAGGCCCACCTATCACCTCATCTATTTAGTGCTAGAAACTGAGTGCAGGACTCATGCATGCTGAGGTCTGGGCTCATGCATGCTGAGGTCCACACTCTGCCACTAAGCTGCACCTCTAGCCTCATCACCCCATGTAAAATAGGGTCCACATTTGCTCCCAGCTCCTCAGCTCTCCCTGCTTTATACTTTAGTTTTCCCCAGAACAAAGGCTGTAGGGGTAGACAAGATTGCTTCAGAAATCCTGGGCATTTTCTCCAAAGTCAGGCACCTGAGAAGTTTTTCCTAATGGAGACAGGCTTTCTGAAGACTTGGTTTAAAAGTGACTTTAAAACCAGCATTGACCCCACTCTTGGGCATATACCCAAGGAATGCTCAATCATACCACAAAGATACATGCTCAACTATGTTCATAGCAGCACTATTTGTAACAGCCAGAACCTGGAAACAACCTAGATGCCCGTCAACCGACAAATGGATTAAGAAAATGTGGTACATATACACAGTGGAGTACTACTCAGCAGAGAAAAACAATGACAGCATGAAATTTGTAGGCAAATGGATGGAACTAGAAAAAATCATCCTGAGTGAGGTAACCCAGACTAAGAAGGACAAACATGGTATGTACTCACTCATAAGTGGATACCAAATATAAAGCAAAGGACAATCAGACTGCAACTCACGGCTCCAGGGAGGCTACATAGCAGGGGGGACCTAGGATGACCATGGCTTATAATAAGTTTTGGTTTTACTCAATCACTGGGCAAGCCTCAATGAAACATTTCACTATTAGGATAAGAATTTGTACTCTATCAAGCTGATAATAATAAAAATAAATAAATAAAAAACCAGAATTAACTTCTATCACACACAAAAGTTAAAAAATAATATTGTTGTCTGGGCCTGGTGGTCTAAATGCCGGTGCTTGAGAAATGGATGTAGGAGGATCGCTGTACAACATGAGCTTGCCTTAGAAAACAGTATTATCAAATCAGATGTCGGATGCCCTTAGCACAATGTGGAATTAGTGACAATTACTTGGTAGATTTAACCAATATATGAATAAGTAATAAATGAATAAATGGCATGTTATCATTTAGTCTGTTTAGAGAAGAGGCAGGAATAAAATGTTAGAATCAGGGCCCTAAAATCTTCTCTAGTGTTTAATCCACCAAGATTTAGAAATCTCAAAGAATGGTCAGTGCATTGCGTTTCCACTACAGTAATAACGTTGCTGAGGCTAGGCGATTACACAAAGAAAATAAGGCTGTGTATCTAACATTTGTGGCTGTTGGAGCATGGCACCAACATTAGCAAGACTCATAGTGGAGACATGTCCGAGGAAGAAATCATGCAGTGAGACAGGAAGCCAAAACTCTCAGTGGGCCAGGATTTTTAAACAGCAATCTTAACTCAAGGAATCGCATGAGAACTACCTTCGTCCCAGGGGTAACCTCTTAATGCCCAGTGACCTCCTTCACAATTCCAACACCTTCTAACACATGAACCCTTTGGTGGCCGACTACATCCAAACCTTAGCGGTCAGAGAGTGGCGTTTTCAGCCGCATGTTAATAGTACTTGTTGATTTTCTGTTTGTATTTTGTAAAGTCCCTTTTCCTTGGAAGAGTTGAGTCTGTGCTCAGGCCATTCGAGGTGTCTTAGTCACGTGACACCATAGAGACCACATGGGGTGCTAGGCCCGCTCAGCCCATGTGGCTGCTGGCTTGCTCTGGAGCTGGGTGCAGCTCCTGGTTTGGCAGTCAGAAGCCCGTGAGTCTCCATGTCCTGAGAGGATGGTCAGACGGGAGTTTTCAGCGCTTGAATCGCTTTGATGGGGCTCTGTTGTTCTCTTAGGACAGTAGTCGCCACACTTCTGGAAGGTTCATCTCCCTTACTCCCACCCCCACCCCAGAGTCCTGATGTGAATTCTCTTGCCTGAACGTTATCCTTTCTTTTTCTTATCCTTTTCTTTTCCAATCTAAATCCAATCATGTTTCAAGGCCTTCTTCAGGACCTATAACATTTCTGCCTGATACCTTGGTCAAAGTGGCCCATTACCCACTTTGGACTCCCCAGGGCCATTGGTAAATTCTATAATGTGTTTTGGTTCTGAGTCTTTCTCTCTTTGGCTTATTGGTTTCTGTATTAACTTAAACATGTTGACATTTAAAACAATTTTTTGTAAATGGCAATTTTACACTGAGTCTTGGATAAAATCTAATTTCTTCAAACAATAGCAAAACATCTACGTTGTACAGTCTCCTTCCTTGTCCACCAAAATGTAAGCTCATAGACCCTGGAGGCCATGTTCCTAGGGGAGCCTCTGTGTTTGAGTTCTTATCTCACAGTCTTCAAAAGTGTTCCCCACCCAAGAAGGGCTTGAAACACACTTTGGAATAAATGAAAGAAACAATTAACTCGTCCTTGAAGCTATCTAATAACCTGGTTAAGTCTTTAAAATCTTAGTCTTCTTAGGTCATAGGTAAACCTCATGAAATCTAGGTATACAACACTTCTTTGACAATTCATTAAAATTAAAAAGGAAACGATTCAGCATCCCAAATAGAGAACTATTCACATTCTAAAATAATTTTTAGGGCCAGAGAAATAGCTCGTGGGTTATACGAGCTTTCTGTTCTTGCAGAGAACCAGAATTCTTAGTACTTGGGCAGCTAAAATTGTCTATAACTCCAGCTACAGGGGATCTGATGTCCTCTTCTTGTCTTGTTGGACACCTGTACTCATGTGCACATACCCACACACTGATATATACACAAACATAAAATCTGGGGCAGCAGCGGCAGTGGGGGGGGGGGGGGGCCGCGGCGGCAGAATTCTTGGCTTTGTGAAGAATTTCAATCATAAAGTTATAAGGTGTGAGCACCTATTAAAAATACAATCCTCACCAGTGCTTGAGAAGCAGAGGTGGGCAGATGTCTGAGTTTGAGACCAGCCTGCTCTATGGAGCGAGTTCCAGGACAGTTAGGAGCTAGGACCACTCAGAGAAACCCCGTTTCTTGAAAACCCAAAAGCAATCCTCTGATTAGTAATACAACCACTGAGCGAGGGGAGAGGCACACGAAACGACGGCCTTGCTGGCATTACCGGCTTGGGCAGCAGTGGGCAGGGGCCTCCTTGTTCTTCAAAGCAGCCCTCCTCTGAGGGCAGCAAGCATCTGAGTCACCGCCCTGTGTGGGGTTTGCTTCGGGAGCACATGGCAGAGCTGTGAGACTTGATCCCTTTACATCATTCAAAGAGGATTATGATGCACTGTGGGGCGGAAAGTTTTGCTAAGCAACGCCTTTCAGGCTGAGAGAAAAGAGAGTTTTGAAAATCTCTAACAGAAAGCATAGCTGTGCATTAAACGAAAGGGCAGGAGTTGTTGGCGTCAAAGGGAAAGCCGTCCAGGTATCCATGACCCGGACTATCAAATCACTAGAACTGGCTTTTCTGTAAACATTACCCCAAGGGTAACATAAGGTCAAGGATCTGGTGCTGTACATGTCCTTTGCAAGCTGGAACTGAGAAAGTGGGGTTGGCCCAGGGACAAAGGAACCCGGCCCTGTCTGGTCTAAAATGACACCAGGTTCCAGAAACCCGCTGCTGCTACAGCCATCGAGGAGGCTTTTAATTGTTCAGGAACATGATTCCAACCGATCCTCATGTCACAGCAGCACGACTACACGGAAAAGCAAGTCACAGCCTGAGAACAGAACGGCTACAGGATGGTCGCTGAGACCCAGCTACAAACATCTAGGACCCAAACAAACACTGGCGTTGTTTACCACAGGTCGGCCTGGAAACGGGGCACCTTCTCAGCCAAATCAAGTTTGCAAGCAGGAAGTGAAATGTTTCTGTGAGGCTCCAGATGGCACGTAGGGGGAGCCTGGGCCAAGGCTGGGCTCCCCCGGGGAGCTTAGCCCACATCACCACAACACAATCTAATACCAGAGTCTTGGTGACCTGGCATTTTGTTGAAAACAGACAACCATGGGAAATGTAAATATGAGGACAAAACAACATATCAGGTCCAAGGGAACGGAAGTGGTGCACTGAGTCTCATCCGGGAGAAGGACCCTCAGTGTTTGAGCTACCAAACACCTAACCATCCCAGTCTCTGCCACGACCCGGAGAGCCAAGCACCTCCATTTTAATAAGAACTAAGAGAAACCGAAATCCTACAACAGGGAAATCATGAATCTGGGATTTGAATCCAGATCAGTTTAACTTGGAAGTCCAGTTTTAATTTGCATTTTAACTAGAATATATCAACCTTTCTTTTCCATTACTTAAGACAAGAGTATCATTTTTATCTTAGGCTGGTCTTGAGTTCACTATGTAGCTGAGGATGACCTTGAACTTCTGTTGACAAGTCTTAGATGTGGGCTGCCCGAAGGTGGGGCCATAAACCTCTAATTCTAGTGTTCTTGCACGGGAAGTTATGGATTAACACGATCAAAAGATCATCACACACTCTCGGCAGACGTGGAGATGTAGTGCTGAGGGTGGGCCCCTGGGCGCACCATGTTCTCCTGCACTGGGTCCCTCCACCTGGGACTAGAGGCTCCTCCGTTTTGAAAGTCACCTTTAGAGGAGGTAGGGAGAGAAGCCAAAGAGGAGACCTGAGAAGTGGCAGGAAACCAGCCCCGGCTGGCTGGCTGCAGTTTCAAAGTTGGTGAATAAAAGGGATGTTTGTGGATGTCAGGGGAGGAATTCTCAGCACAGCTGCTCTATCCTAGAGTGAATTCTGACTAACGAGGCACCAAGACGCGACCCACTCCCCCAACAGTAGCCATGATTTAATTAATGGTCACAAATATGCAAACCAGTCTCTCTGGGTTGAAGATGGTACATTACGTTCCTCTGTTTTCCTCTGTTACCTGAATGGTGAGAACATATGTTGTTTTTAAGACTCCCTCCCATTTATGTAGTGAGGGAGAGGGGCATGCAGTCTGTATGCGGAGATCAGGGCTCCCCTTTCACCTTTATGTGGGTCCCAGGGATCGAACTCAGGTCTTCGAACTTGGTGGCAAGAGCCTTTGCCCACTGAGCCATCCTGTCAGTTTAAGGGAATATTTAGAGCTTCTATGCAAATGAGAAAAGTCTCTGAGCTCTCTAATCACGGCAGGAGAAAGGAGACATTAATGAAGAGAAGATGTCCCCAGCTAGTAAGTCACCAGCAGACGCTGGGGAAGAGTCATTTAATGATTAGGCTTCGACACTTGAAAACCTGAAGAAGACAAGTCGCAATTGCCTCGATGCTAATCTTCACTGTCCACTTGACTGAACTTGGGATCTCCTGGGAGACGCACCCCCTGGGCATGTTTGTGAGGTGTTCCCAGAAAGCCTTAACTGCCGTGGGAAGCCATCTTGGGTGTGAGTGACACCACTTCACAGGGTAGGGTCCCAGGCTAACTAAAAATGAAAACGGGAGCAGACCTCCTGTGCTCAGCGTTCGTCTCTCTCTGCTTGCTGACCACTGACAGGAAGGTGCCCAGCAGCCTGGCGCTCCGGTATCTGCTCAAACCAGGAGCCCGAATCGACCTTCCCTTAGTTGTTTATACCGGCATCTTGTCATAGCAACGAGAAAGTGTCAGACATAGAAGAGCGGAAGGAATATATCGAGAAGCACAATGACCACGATGCACCTTTGACCTTCTCTCACCAATCTTTAGTGGTTTGCTACATTACATAATTTGTCTTTTCATGCAGGAGGTCCGATCCAGCGCCTCTCACATGCCAAGCATGTGCTGTCCTGCTGAACTGTCTCCAGCCCCCCCTCTTTTCTTCATTGTTTAGATTAAATTTATTACCTGACAGCTTCATACATGTATGTGGTGCATTCTGAGCACAATATACCCCCAGCTCAAGATCTTATCCCTTCCCTCCCCCAAGTCTCCCTCCCCCAAGTCTCCCTCCCCATCAGCCTCCCTCCCATCAGTCTCCCTCCCCATCAGTCTCCCTCCCATCAGTCCCCCTCCCCATCAGTCTCCCTCCCCATCAGCCTCCTTCCCCATCAGCCTCCCTCCCCATCAGCCTCCTTCCCCATCAGCCTCCCTCCCCCATCAGCCTCCCTCCCTATCAGTCTCCCTCCCATCAGCCTCCTTCCCCCATCAGTCTCCTTCCCCATCAGCCTCCCTCCCCCATCAGTCTCCTTCCCCATCAGTCTCCCTCCCCCATCAGTCTCCCTCCCCCATCAGCCTCCCTCCCCCATCAGCCTCCTTCCCCATCAGTCTCCCTCCCCCATCAGTCTCCCTCCCCCATCAGCCTCCCTCCCCCATCAGCCTCCCTCCCCATCAGCCTCCCTCCCCCATCAGCCTCCCTCCCCATCAGCCTCCCTCCCATCAGCCTCCCTCCCATCAGTTTCCCTCCCCATCAGCCTCCCTCCCCCATCAGTCTCTCTTCCACTTTCATTTCTGGTTTTATTTATTTATTTATTTATTTATTTATTTATTTATTTATTTATGAATCAATGAGTTTCTTAAAAAAAAAATGAAGTCTTAAAGAACGATTGCTTTGTATTCAGCCACTGTGCTGTTTTCAGGGAGGCCCACTGCCGCATGGCGACAGGACCCACCCTCTCAGGGAGGTCTGCTGACAGAGCCTGGTGTCCTGGGCCAGCAGTGTAAAAGAGGAAATGTCACTTTAACTCCACTGCAGACTAGTCCTTGGACACTGCAAACACTTCCGCCAAAAGAAGGAAGGTGACCCGAGTTAGTCAACAGTAACACACGGAACCAGCAAGTCAACCCCCACGGGCAGATCCCGGCACAAACACAGCAGTGACAAGAAAAACCGAGACAGCATGTCTTCTCCAAAACCGATCGCTCCTATGGGAACCCCAGTGAGAGCCCCTGAAATGAAACTCTAGACAGAGACATGACAGTTACTGGGGCTGGAGAGGTGGCTCAGCACTTAAGAGCACTTGCTTGTCTCACAGAGGACGGGGGTTCAGTTCTCATCACCCACATGACAGCTTATAACAGTAACTCCAGTTCCAGGGAATCTGGTTGTCCTCTTTTGGCCTCGTCCTGCACCAGGCAGGTATGAAGTGCAGGTACCTAGATGCAGGCGAAACACTCATACTCATAAAAAAATAAACAAATCCTAAAAACCAAAAAGGACTACTGTGTCCCACACGGCTTGGGTCTGGAAACCTGACTGGGCAGCAAAGGACTGAAGGAAAGGCAGACACAGAGACAGATGTACAGAAAAGCCGGGGTCAGGTGGGCTGCACACACTCTGAGGAGTGGAACCCACTGTGGGGCAACTGGGAACTTCAGCACCCGGGGAGGGGTAGCTAGTCTCTCATAGGTCTGTAGGCCGGAGGAGGAAGCTGTGGTTGCTAGCTTTGGCACACACAGGTCAGTCATTTAATACTTGTACTTGCATACACTACCACCATTTGCCCTTGAACCTGACCCACATGGGGAGGGCTTTGCTGATTTCCCAGGAGTCTGAGGTCTTGGTCCTTGACACGACTGTGCCCAGGCCAACAATATGCGTGTGCTCAGGACTTCACTCACTCTCTGCAAAGGACAACTACAAATTTATAATACAATTATCAATATGTTCAAATAAGTTAAAGACAAGAATAAATTCTTGAATAAATTCCAAGAGAATATGAACAGCTGGTTGAAATTAGGATGTTAATTTGGGATATGAAAATAGAATTCAATAAGGAGATAGAAACACTATAAACAAAAACAACCTAACAAACTGAAATGATGACGGAAGGGAAATTTTTAATAAGTCCAATAAAAAGCTTAGAGGAAAGTCTTACCAGCAGAATGGAGTATGTGAAAGGACATAATATTAGGGCTTGAAGAAAAGATAGAGGAATTGAATTATTTCGTCAAGATAAAGGATAGTTTTTTTAAAAAAAAAAATGTGTGAATGGAGTATGAAGATCCTTGGGAAGCCATAACAGAAAAAAAAAATCTATGAATATAATTTTAAAGAAGAGGGAAAATAATTTCATGCCAAAGACATAGGAAATATTTTTAATAGTTAAAAATCCCAAGTCTAGGGAAAGAGATGTCCATTTAGATATAAGACATACACAGAACACCATATAGACAGGACCAGAAAAGAAATTCTGCCCAGGCAAGGTGCTGTGTTGCACGCCTTTGAACTCAGCACTGGAGAGGCAGAGGCAGGTGGATCTCTGTGAGTTCAAGGCCAGCCTGGACTACATAGCAAGTTCCAGGCCAGGCAGCCTTATACAATGAGACTGTCTCAATCAAACAAAGAGACAGTGCCCCCAATAAAGAAAACAACAGCAAAGAAGAAATTGCACATGTCATATTATAGTTAAAACACTGAATATACAGAGCGAAGAAATAATATTGAAAACCGCCAGAAAGAAAGATCAAGTTCATAGGAAGGCAAGCCCTCACCATGACAGCTGGTTTTCAATAGAATTCTTAAAAACCAGAGGGCCTTAGAGAGATGTGTTTCCAGTTCTCAAAAAGTTATCGGAACTGCTAACCGTGTCTGTCACGTCCAAGGGCAGCTATGTATGTCTAGTTGTGAGCAAGACCTGCATCTGGGGGTTTCGTGCCGTCCGTCGGAGGCTTCAGACTCTGTGTGGGGAAGACACAGAGAGAAAATGTGAGGTTCAGGCGGTGCTGGGAAGGTGTGATGGCGGCCACGCCCCTACAGCATGGTAAAACAGTACGTTTAAGGACATCCGGTGACTGCTTCCCACTGGACTCAAGCTTCCGTATTGCCTCTGTGGAGCCAAAGCTACATGGGTGCTGAGCAGGACGAGGCCACTGACTTTAGAGGGCAAACCCACTTTTGAGGACTTTTCTGCTTATTTACTTTCACTCATTGATCTATTGAAAAAATCTCTGACCTTGTCTACAAATGCTTCCTTTGTGGTCCTCTTAGGAAAGGGCAGGAACTCGATGAAGACATGGCCTTTGTCATCTCTTTCAGTCTCTCAGCCCCGTGTGCCCTTCGGGAAGCAGGACCAACTAATGTCATGGCTGCCACAATACAACCAGAGTGATGTCCTTATTACTATCGGGATTGTTTCTACGCCCCTCGCCACTCCCCACCCCCTACTCTACAGGAAGGCAGGCAAGTGTGAACACTTCTCCAGGCTCCTAGGACGCTCCAAGAATTGGGTCTAGTGTTAGTGAGGATCACTTGCACCCCAGCTTCTTCATATGCTGTCACTGGAAAGTAGCAAAACCTTACAAATGTCCAGAATAGAAGTCTGGAATATGCTGGGCAGTGGTGGCGCACGCCTTTAATCCCAGCACTCGGGAGGCAGAGGCAGGCGGATCTCTGTGAGTTCGAGGCCAGCCTGGTCTACAAAGTGAGTCCCAGGAAAGGCACAAAGCTACACAGAGAAACCCTGTCTTGAAAAACCAAAAAGGAAAAAAAGAAGAAGAAGAAGTCTGGAATATGGATCATTCCATACAATTAAGCCTATGGAAATAGAGAAATGTAAATAAAAAATAAAAAAATACAAAGAAGTTTACGTAAAATGTGAAATAAGATTGCTTGCTGTATAACCTCTATGGAACAGTTACTACAATCATGACATGGTTGTTGTTGTTGTTATTATTATTATTTGCATCCTAAAACTCCAGTTTGGGGGCTGGGAAGATGGCTTAGAGCATTAAGACAACTTACCACTGAGCTCACGATCTGAGCCTGACTCTTGGAATCCACACGGTAGAGGGAGAGAACTGACTTCTGCAAGTTGTCCTCTGACCTCCACATTTACACACATGTGCACACACATACACGTATGCACACATACTTTCACACTCTCCCCCACACACTCCTACTTAAACTCTTCTTAAAATGCTGTTTGTTAGGGAATCAGCTGAGCTCTGTACACATACCGTCTCTGGCTTACTTTTACACCATCAGTCAAGATAAAGGGTTGGTTAAGTCAGTACCGTCCATGGCCCATGTGCTAAGAAGTAGGTACTCAGCTTAATGTCCTGGGAAGTGGTGGATCTTTAAGAGGTGGGGGTTGACTAGGAGGTCTTAGGTCCTTGGCAGTGTGCCTGGAAGGGGCACAGTGGGACTCTGATGCCTTCTTCTGTTTCACATCCTGGCCCTGAGGTGAAAGCGTCCATGCCTCCCCACTCTTGACATGATGTGCTCTCTCCCGACAGGTCCCACAGCCACAGGCCAACTGACCACAGGCTGAAAGCGGCCCACTGTGAGGCAAGATGATCTTTTCCCCGTTGGAAGTCGATTATGCCAGGCGTTTTGGCACAGCAACCAAACACTAACGCTACAGCTCTGAACACACCTTTGTGTGACCCCCAGAGCCTCTCTGCTTCTGTGAAACATCCTCCAAGACCAGTGGGAAGGCAGGCTGTGGGTCAGAAACGCTGAGCTGAGTTCCTGGCTTCGCTCCCTGACTTGGGGTGTTTTCTGGCTTCCCTTAGTGAAGGGGAAGGCTGCTGTACAGTGGAGGGATCCTGCTTCCATGCTTCCCATTGAACAGGCTCCTGAGAGATGTGGAGACCCCCCCACCCACTACTGGGGGGCCAGTGGAAGAGGTAGTGCTGGGTAGGCTCTGGCAGAGAGAGGTGAAACAACATGCTCACCCTCCTGTCCTCTTGGGTTGGACTGCACCCTTGGTCCCAGAGCTGGGTGTTTCTGCACTGGCAGGAGAGAGCCGGCTGAGACTGAGGTTGCCAGAGGAAACCAAACAATTCTTATTTACCAAACTGTCAAAATCCTATCATTGCAATTAAGGAGACGGGCAATTAACTGTGTCTTAATTACAGCAGCTGCCACTTCTTCTGGATGCTGTAATTTACGGAGAGAATGGGAGGAGACTCTAAATTAATGTGTGTCTTTAAACAACGAAAAACACTGATGAGGCCTGAAGGAAACTGTCAGCGGTGGTCTTGGGGCCCCTCCCGAAAGGAGGCATTGTTGGGGGATGCCTCCAAGTGCAGCCATGATTTCCAGAGCCTTTGTTGCCTAATGGCTGCCATTTTTGATAAATGCCCAGTGACATTGTTACATCCTGTTTTGTGTACAATGCAAATTCCCACAGCAGCGGCATCTGTGGCCGCCGCTGCCAGTGCCTTCTTGGTTTGGTGGCTCTTAAACTTAGCTTTACAACAAAGAGATCGAAACAATGCATCCAGACACCCAGGCAGAGAAAGGAGCTTTTCTGTGGGGGCTGGTGAGGGGGTAGATCTGCCTCACGGCACTTTGTAGGAGAAAACAGAGGCTCAGAGAAAGGAGGGCCAAGTCACAGCACAAGCTACTCAGTGGCCAAGTTGTTTTTAAGCTCAAGCGTGACCCGCAGAGTTTGATTCTCTCCAAAGGCAGGCTGGCACCATGGTGTGTAAGGGAGGGATCCAGCCAGGGGAGATGACAGAGCCAGGGCACTGTTGACGGTGAGCGGCTCCGGGAAGTCCCTCAGCAGGGCTGGACCTCTGTAGCCTAGCAGATTCAGCACGCTGAAGACCTTGTGTTCAGTCCCCAGCATCAAAGAAAGAATAGGGCTGGGTTACAGCTCAGTTGGTAGAGTGCTTGTCTACCACCAGCAGAGTCCTGGGCTCCATCCCCAGGACCTGTAAGGTGACTGTGGCACATGTCTGAAATCCTAGCACATGGGAAGTGCAGGCAGGGGGATCAAGAGTTCAAAGTCATCCTTGGCTACATTATGAGTTCGAGGTCTGGGCTACATGAGACCTCAGAGAGAGTGGGGAGAAAGGGGGAGAGAGGAAAGAGGAGAGGAGAGGAGAGGAAGGGACAGAAGGAAGAGAAGGAGGGAGGAGGGGAGGAAGAAAGGGGAGGAGGGAGAGAAGGAGGGAAGGAAGGGAGGGAAGGAGGGAGGGAGGGAGGCCGATTGACATAGTGGCAGGAAAGGTAACTGGAAGCAGGTTTAGTTGTGGACTGGAGGCTCCAGTCCCTGGGAAGCCTGGGGCAGGGGACTTGGTGCTACCCAAACCCTCAGGCTAGACTGAGCAGTCTTCAAACCTGCTCTCTTCCAGCCGGGTGACCTTAAGAAATGCCCTTGTCTCGGAACCAAAGGAGCACGAGGCCTTTCACCTGAATATTGGGAGACTGCACGAGCCTTCCCAACTGCTGGAGAGACAAAAGGACAGCATGGCCTAGAGCCTGGCCCAGTGGCTGGCACGGGAGAGGCACTGGATGTGTGCCAACACATTTCTTCTTTCCCGGAAGGTGACTGAGGTCCGCCGATACCAAGGGATAGGAGGTGCTGGTGACCGAGATGCAAGGCTTTTGACAAGAGCTAAGTACATGTTGGGAGAGGGAGACTCAGTCTCAAGGACAAGGGTGGGTATCGGTTATCGTTATGAAGGACCAGACCAGTGCTGGACCACTGAGACCACCGACTTAGTGCTGAGTCCTGGAGAAACTGGCTTTGAGGCTGTCCAAAATAAAACCCAGAAGCCCGGCAGTGGTGGTACACGCCTTTAATCCTGGCACTCGGGAGGCAGAGGCAGGCAGATCACTGTGAGTTTGAGGTCAGCCTGGGTTACAGAGTGAGTTCCAGGAAAGGCCCAAAGCTACACAGAGAAACCCTGTCTCAAAAAACCAAAAACCAAACCAAACCAAACCAAAGCAAGACAAAATAAACTCCAGAAGCTGTGTGAGGGACTAAATAGCCAAGATGCATGGAGAGAAGAGATGTCCTGCTATGGAGCTGGGCTGACTCCATTCCCAGGATGCTGCACAGCTGAGTGGCCATCCTGGAACTCTCTCTGTAGATCAGGTTGGCCTCAAACTCAGACATCCACCTGCCTCTGCCTCCTAAGTGCTGGAACTAAAGGTGAGCGCCACCATGCCCAGCCTACGAAAGCACAACTCTTACCTCAAAGGGAATAAGAGAAGAATTTATTCTGAAGCCAAATATGAGTGGCCACGGCCTAGAAACACAGATTTAAGTTATCCCAAATGCCACATTTCAATATGGCAACAGCAGTTTCATGAGGCTTTTATAATTAGAGAATGTAAGTCATAAATCGAGGTATTTATTTTTTAAGTGCTTTTGTGGAAACACCACACAGATAGGTTATTGCAATGTGGGACAATCTGCAACATTCCAACACTCTGAAATCATGACCTTTGTAGACAGCCTTATAGAATTTTTAGCACAGGTGAGGCTTTTCTCCGGGGAACTTCATTTCACATGGGAGACTATAACTCCATTGCAAGCGCTTGGTGAGGAGTGCAGCTCTGCCCTGCCAGACACACCTCAGGCTGCTACATTCTGCGTCATCTAGTTGAGGTCTGTCTTCTAACACGATGATCAGCCGTTGCCTGTAAAAACCTTCACACGAGAGTTAACCTGAGTGTTCCCTGACAACCCACACGATAAAGGCAGAGCTGGCCAAGGGAGAGGCTCTGTAAGGGCTGAAGTTGACCTCTAAGCCCCACTTGCCTAAGGACAGACACCTCTGGAGATGCAGGAGGCTGTAGTTCATGTAGCAAGCCACACGGTTCCACTTCCCGAAACAAGTTTGGTTGATCCAGCTGCACTGGATGTGTTACAGGCGGGAGATAGGAAGGTAGGAAGTACGTCAGGACGCATGCTTGCCCCCGATTGGACAAAAGTGGGAAGTACTGTAGACTTGTGTGTGTGGGGGGTACCTTTATGAGCTCCTGACTGACCTAAACTGGGGCCCTTTTCTGGGAACTCCGGGTATGGACACCTGGGCAGTGCCCACCTTCCTGGCCAATATTAAATAAAGCTTGCTTTAATCGGATAATTGTGGAGCTGGTCTTTCTCTTATCTTGTCCTAATGGGCCCCGCATTCATTCTGTGCTGCTGTAACAGGATGCATGAGTCTGAGTAACTTACGAAGAACAGAAGTTTATTTGTTGGGAAGTCTGCGATTAGGCCACAGGCCTCTGGAGAGGGCAGCTGTCTGCTTCTAAGACAGTGGCATCCTCTGGAGGTCAGGAACTTGACCCTCACACACAGAAGGAAGAGGACAAAGAAGGACACATAACTGCTTTCTGAAGGCCACACCTCCCAACACTGTTCTTTGGGATTAGATCAAACTGCCGGCCTGCCCCTCACCCCTCTGACAGTGGCCACCACCTGCATTTAATGGGATGTGAGCTCTGGAGAGCCTGCCTCCAGGGAGCAAGCATTTTGGTATCTTTGTTTGTGATCAACATAATCAGGAGTGTTTCTCTGCCAGATGAATGGCAACAGAGTGGTAGCCACCTGTGCAGAGCTCCGGCTCAGGGAGTTGCCGAGCGTTTCCGGCAGAGGACAGAGGAGTAAAGGCTGATGATGGCACAGGGGAAGGCAGAGGTGGGGACCCAGGGGAAGATCCAGGTGCACCCCACTAGTCTACAATAATTGACTTTATCTTTTTTTTTAAATTAGATTTATTATTTATTGTGTTTACACATGTGGAGGTCAGAGGGCAACCTTCAGGAGTCAGTTTTTAGGGTTAGGGTGTGAGGTCCATTATGTGACAGCTTCAGGTTGGTTGCTAGGCTTGGCGAAAAGCACACTTACCTGCTGAGTCATTTCCCCAGCCCCAGGGTGTTTTTCAATGCCTGTATTACTTCAATCTCATTTGAATTTTATTTTATTTTCCAGTTGTTAAAATTTACCCATTCATTTACTTAAACGATCATCAAGTGTGGAAGATACAATTATGACCAAAATGTGTCCTCAGGAGTTACCATCGTAGGCATGTGATAAGCTTTCCCCAGATGACCCTTCCTACTCCTGGAAGGTGTCCAGTGTCCAACAAGTGCTCTGTCCTGCTGAATTTTCATGCTAAATTGTCTCATTTTCTTGTCTTTCTCTTCCCGTAAGTCAATACCTTTTGTGAGAGAGAAGGCTGTGTAGAGTGAGTGGGTTCTCTCTTTCCACTATGTGGGTTCTACGCATGGAACTCAGGTCATCAGCCTTGATAACAAGCCCCTTGACCTGTTAAGACATCTCACTGCCCCAGTTCCATTTCATTTATACACTGGAAAGCCACCTGCAAGGCTCCAGGAGTCAAAAGTGAGGGACCAGCTCCTTGCTTGACTTCTTCAGAGTCAACCAAGAGAGAACAGGGTGTTAGGATTCTGCCACTCCAGCTATACGACCGCACGTGTGCAGTTCAGTAGCTAAGTAAGGGGTCTTACCTCTTACGTCATCCGTGCGCTGCGTCACGCAATCAGCACATGCATAGCGTAGCTCCTTAAGCCCACGTGCACATGTGCAGGGAAACCCTTTATAAGTCAGTCACAGACTCCTCCTCTCTCTCCTACCCCCCCCCCCACTCTCTCTTTGCATGTGTCTCTTCCCAGGCCTGGTCACTCTCTTCTGTCCTCCCCATTTCCTCCTAATAAAGCTCTGATAATAGGTTTTGTCGTGCCTCATACAGTAACAGCGCCGCTTATTTGAAACCAATACAGGGCAGTTACAGGCACTGGATGGCTGCATTCCTCACTTATAAAGGAAGAAATATATCTATTAAGGACTGAAATACATGTGAAAGGCCTGCTGCTTTGCACTCTGAATTTATGTAAACAGGAGAGTATTCTCTTACCTGTTCCCTGGGGCCTGAAGGGAAGAGTCAGTTATGTTGGGTGACGAGCATGGCAGCTTAAATCTAAAGTGTCCCAGGAGAGCTCAGGAGTGGGAGGTTCGGTCCTTGACACGGGGATGAAGTCGGGGGAGGATTGGGGTGTGGTGACTGAATCCTGAAAGTCCAACTGCACGAAAAGATGCATTTATCTGTGGATTCCTAGACTAATGGTCTGCTGGGAGGGGCTACTGAAAAGTCCTGACCAATGCTCAGTTATGAATAGGTTCTTCATAGATCTGGGGAAAATTGTAATTTTCTTTATGGTTCTTCATAAGAATTTTTAAACTCATTTTCACCTCAAATGAAAATTATAGTTTTGAAAAAAATATATAGAGAGATGTAAACACATAATAATTGTAAGTGGCAGAGAGGGAGTATGTGTGTCTATATAGTCTTGAAGAGTGCTACATTTTCTTTTATTTATGTTTGTGTCTGTGTGAGGGGATACATGTGTATCCAGGGGTGCCTGTGGAGGCCAGAGTAGGGTGTCACATTCCTTGGAGCGGAAGTTACAGGCTTTTGTGAGCTGGCTGCTGTGAGTGCTGGGATCTGAACTCTGGTCATCATGACTGAGCAACAAATACCCTAACCTTAATGACTGAGGCTTGTCTCCAGCCCAAGATGTCTACGTTTTATGGAAAATAATACATATTAATTGCAAGAGAATATAAAAAAATCAAGGATATCTTTCTATGTATCGATGTATGCATCTATGTATGTATTCATGCATCTATGTATGTATCTAGGCATCTATGTATATATCTATATCTACATCTATCTATCTATCTATCTATCTATCTATCTATCTATCTATCTATATATAAGCATCTATGTATGTATCTAAGCATCTATGTATGTATATATGCATCTATGTATGTATGTATGTACCTACCTACCTACCTACCTACCTATATGAATTCCTAGGGCAGCCACCAAGAAGCAAAGAATTAGAACTGATGTCTGCTGCATAAAACCAAACCAAAGCCAAAGTCTTCTTACTGAAGTTTCACTTTCTACACTTTCAGTTACAATAAACAAGGCTCTAAAAATACCAAATGGAAAGTTCTAGAAGTAATCCAAAAGTTTAAATACCAGATGATTCTATTCTGAGTCCCATGATGGAACCTCTTCCCACCATGCTCTGTCCTGTCTGGTTTGAATCATCCCCTTGTCAGGCAGGCCCGAGCTGTGTACTCAGCCCATCCATTAGTCATTTAGACTTTAGTTCCTGGACCAGCTGTCTCGGCATCCCCATGCTTCTGCTCAGGTTACCTGTATTTGACTTCATAGTGACCACCAGGCACAAACTAGTGACATTAGCAGTTCAGCTAGCCAAGAGGAAATAGTAAATAGCTTTCTTTAAGTGAAAAGGTCGAAGTTCTTCCCCTAACAAGGAAAATTAAAATGTTAAAATGTTAAAAATGTAAACATGTCTACGTTCAATTAGATTACATGTGCTCAAATTGTAATGAGGCTTCTGGCTGAGACATGCAGGGAAGTAAATCATCTTGCTGTTCTTGTGATTGCTGTTCTAGGTGGCTCACAACCACCTGAACTCCAGCTCCAGGGATCCAATGCTCTTTTCTGACCTCTGAGGATACCTACATACACTTGTGTACACACACACACACACACACACACACACACACACACACACACACAACACACAAGCTGGAATCTGAGTTAAGAATGAATTTTGTTCAGTCGTGACATTGATGAGGAAAAGTGATGACCTGTGCTGCGTTTGCAGCCTCAGTGACTGGACCACGCTTTGTCAAGATTACTAAGTTTTAGGGCTCAGTACTTTTTGGGGATTTCAGCATTCTCTAGGGGTCTGGAATGCTCCCTGTTGGTAAAGGTAGACTATTTCACTCCCTCCAAAAGTGGGTGAAATGCGAGAGCAGAGGAATAAATAATAGATAAACACACACACAATTGCACACCCAAACCTAACACACACACACACACACACACATATAATGGACTAAAACACTCCAGTGAAAAGGCAGAGATTATGAGGTAGAAGGAAGCCACCACTGTCTTTCTTCTTTTATTCTCCGATACAGATAATTTCTATGGACACCAAAATGTGTTTGGATTTTTGTCCTATCAGCAATCATGTTTTGAGGGAAATTCTTCAGTGAGCATCAGATCAGTATCCTGTGATTCAGTTCAGTCCTAACACTACCAGAGATAGTACCAGATCCTGAAGGGTGAGGATTCAGCCCCAGGAGACTCTCCTGCTTCCCACTAGATTCTCACTGTGAAAATAAAATTTACAGTGGGAATAATGTTGAAAGAGCTTTTCTGATGGTGCCTGGGACCATTAGCGCCCAACTGATGCAAGGTTTCAGTTGTTGCCTAGGAATGGGAAGTTGTATTGCCTCTAGATTTTGACTGCAGGCAACAGGAATCTGCAGGAATGGCTTGTCTGGACGGTCAGGGTGCATGCCAGTGTCCTCGGAGCCCCTTTTTATGGTCACTTTGGTGTAGACATTATTTTCTTCCTCTTCTATTGCTCACACAGCCTGTTCCTTCTCAGCATTCCACCCCGTAAGCTCCCACTTTTCCTACTTACTTTGGGGGACTGACTCTTTTGAGCACTCCATGATCCTCAATCTCACCCGCCAACTCCAGTGAAGTCATTTTACTTCAGACAGTTTCTGACTTTGGGTTGACTGACATCACCCACACTTCGGATCAGTTAGCTACAAATCGGGTTTTCTACCAACGCCTCCTGTGAGGTCAGCTCACAGAATTTGGGAAGCACTTATGTACACGTGTTGATTTCTTACAAAGATTTTATAAAACTTTCAGATAAATACCCAGAGGGAGGGCTGTACAGAGCAAGGCATGTGGAAAGGTGTGTAGAGTTTCCGTCCCCTCTCCAGGGCCCCAACCCTCCAGGACCTCTGTATTCAGCTGTCTAGACACCCTCCATACCTGACACTTTTGAATGTGTATGGAAGTTTTATTACATAGACATGGCTGATTGTATCACTGACCTTTGATGATGTTTTTAGTCTATAACCCTTCTCTGTACCTGACAAGTTAGGATGGGAGATGGGAGTCTGAAGCCAGGGCTCTGATTCACATTTGGTTTCCCTGGCAACCAGCTCCCATCCATTCCTATCCAAGAGTCCCTAGCTACCAGTTAACTCACTAGTATACAAAGACACCAATTAGAGATTCCAAGGGTTTTAGGCATTACAAGAGGTATTACTCTTCTTGTTGTCATGATAAAACACCTGACAAAATCAGAATAAGGCAGGAAGTGTTCAGTCTGGCTCATGGTTTGAGGCTACAATTCATCACGGTGGGGAAGGGGTCCCCGGAGGCATGTGAGGCACCTGATCCAATGGCATCCACAGTCAAGAAACAGAGAGGAATGCCTCCCCCCCCCCCAGTGCATGGATGGTAACTCCCACTCTGAGGGCGGAAGTGCCAGAAGTGCCTGCTCAGAGGTGTGTTTCCATGATGATTCCAAATCTCGTCGAGCTCATAATGAAGATTAAGTATCACAAGAGTCAAGAAACAAAGGTTAAATATCTGTTTCACAATATCACAGGAAGAAAACACAACTCTACTCTGAGCTACTTACAGGGCACTTCCCCTTAAATATAAACACACAAAGAGAAAAGGAAGAGCCTAGAAACACACACACCAAACCAGAAGTTAGCATAAGAAGGCTGAAATAGCCATATGAATGTCAGATAAAATAGATTTTTAAAAAAGTGGGTTATTAACAACAATAATAATAAGAGTTAATAAATCAGAAAAGATATATTTGTGCATGCCTTGAGTGAGAGAGTTTCAAACACAGGAAGCAAAAAAATCAACAGGATGAAAGAGATATGTAAACAATGTTAAAATTGCTGTCAGAGGTTTCAAT
Source organism: Peromyscus leucopus (assembly GCF_004664715.2). NCBI lineage: Eukaryota > Metazoa > Chordata > Mammalia > Rodentia > Cricetidae > Peromyscus > Peromyscus leucopus. Next base: position 21,237,573 of record NC_051076.1, read on the forward strand.
TATCTTTCTCTTGGCAATTGATAGAACAATTAGTCAAAGCCATCAACAAGGACCCAGAAGCGCTGGCAAACACAATCATCTGCCTGATTACTATCTATTGACAGAACACCATGCCTAACCATGACAGGGTAAATCCAAGAGCAAACGATACACCCAGCGAGATAGTCTGGGTTCTAGGTGTGTGTTCTTTGTTGCTGAGATAAACTAGACACAGTTCAGTGTGTGGTTCAGTAGCTCCCCTGCTGTGGGCTCAAAGCAAGGTAGAACAGCGGCAGAAGTGTGTGGCACAGGAGGTGACCAGGACGGGGAGAGAGATATCTCTTTTGAGGATCACTTGAGACCAGGAGTCAGGGTCGAGACTGGGCGGCATCGACAGGTCCTTTCTCAAAAGTACAATTACAAAAATAAAATTACAAAATAAAATTGGAAGGAGGATTGAAAAAAAGCAAGGGCCTTTTTCAGCCTGTAAATGTACATGTTTTCCAACATCTGTAAAGCAGCTGTAGTACCAGGAAACCAAGCATGCCTCTACCACCAAGCTCCATCCCCAGTCCTGCCAGTGACATTTATCTAAAATCAAGAAGACTCCTACTGAGCATTGTACTGAATGTCCTAGCCAATGCAATCAGATAAGAAAAAGAAATGAAAGATGAACATATTGAGCAAGCAGAAATAAACAGCTACTAAAACAACACAGGTAAACACATGATCATGCAACTGACCTACAGTTCCACTCTTTGGTATTTATTCAAGAGAAATATCGAAGCATGCCCACACAAAGATAAGTACATGAATATTTATGATAGAATTATTCAGAGTGGTCCCAAACTGCAAACAACCCCCACAGCCAGGAATGCAAGGAGAGACGAACAATCAAAGTCGATCGTAGTGTGGACCACTGCTTAGCAACAAAATGGAGCAAATATTAACACACCTGACAACAGAGATAAATGTCAAGGACATTAAACTGACAGAAGAAGTCAAATGTAGAAGACAAGACTACACACTTTATGAATCTCCTGTGCTAATAAGAAAGCTCGTCATTGGTCTGGAAAAGGGATTGCCCATGAAAGAGACACCAGGAAGCTCTGGCAAGGGAGTTCCTGTGTTGTTAATTATGGTGGCAGCTGAACATCTGTATGCTCGAATATGGGACTTTTCATTTGTTTGTAACAGCTATAGTGACAAAAGAAAAGTCTTGCCTCTGCCCTCCAAAGGGTCCTGAAATGAACTGAAAGTTGGCAGATTAACTGGAGAAGACCATGTGTAAATGTGTGCAGGGGGAAAAAAAAATCACAGCTTTGAGAGCCATACACAGAGTATGTGGCTCTCCACAGGCCAGATAGATTAGGCTCAAACAATTCCCGGGTCCCAGAAAGGAATAGCGGTGTGGGTGGGATGGGTTTGGGGTATCCTGGGACAACGTTTGGGAAGAATAAGTCAGTTCTCAGATCCGGACAGATGGCTCAAGTGGGTAAAGGAGCACCGGCTACTCTTCCAGAGGACCTAGGTTCCCAGTACTCGGATGGTGGCTCACAACTGTCTGGAACTCTGGTTCCAGGGATACTTTTCTGTCTTCCATAGTGCTAAGCACACATGTGACACACAGGCATACATGCAGAATAAACACCTATCCATGTTAAACTAAAAATTTTTTTTTTTTTTTTTTTTTTTTTTTTTCAAGACAGGTTTCTCTGTGTAGCTTTGTGCTTTCTGGACTCACTTGTACCAGGCTGCCTCGAACTCACAGAGATCCGCTGCTCTGCCTCCCGAGTGCTGGGATTAAAGGCGTGCGCCACCAACGCCCGGCTTAAAATTTTTTAAAAGCCAATTCTTTCTTTCCACTATGTGGGTGACAGAGATTGTCAGGCTTCGCAGCAAGTGCCTTGAGCCTCTGAGCCATCCTGCCAGTCCTGAGCCCTAACACTTTAAAAAATTGTTTTGTTTTAAAAACTGGTCCAAAATTTGTTCACAACAAACCTGGTTTTGCTCATCACTTGCTGGAAAACTGACACAATCTTTTTACGTTCAGTTTTTGCTTGGGTAAAACCGAGACGTAAGTGCTGATCTTACAGTTGTTTGATGAGGACATGGGCTAATTACCTGCTACAAATTAATGCTCACCGAAGCTCTTGTGGGAGGAGCTCTGGGGAGGAGGAATGCAGGAGCAGAGCCTCGGCTGGGCAGAGGCAGAGAAGCCAGCCGGTGAGAAACAACTCCAGTCTAGTAGGAATAGAGAGAGAATTGAAGCTGTGGGGGCCAAGGGCTGAGGATGGTGGGTGGTTTCTGCCTGTCCTACTGAAGAGACTCCTCGAAGGCTTACAGTGAGTTTAGATTTTTGTTTGAAGTCCTGAGAGTAATGAAAACGACAGCACAAAGAAGTGCTTCATGGAGCTTGGGAGGCTGAATCTGAATCTCGTTTATACAACCAAATGCAATGGGTTCATTTCCTTGATGAGCACAGAGCCGATCTGCCCAACCAGATCAAAGAGTGGATGGAGAGAGAATATTCCTAGTACAGTGTTTCCCAAGCAGAGGAAAGCCAGGAGCTTCTTACGAGGGAAACTTGCACAGATTCACGCGAGAAAGACTTGTCATCACACGTAGGGGTGGATACATTCCCAAGCATGCTCAGATGGAGATCATGTACAGCGTTTTCAAAAACGTGGCAGAATGGAAACTCTGGGTGGAGAATTTCACACAATAATGAGCAGAATTGACTGCTCATGAGAGCCCCTAATTAAGTCGGCTGGTTCCTTGAGAGTTGCTGTGTTTGACCTGGAAACAACTCAATGAAAAAAAGGGAAGCCTGTGTTGGTGCTGGAGACGGCCCCGTGGCTCAACAGCATTGGCTGCTCTTCCAGGGGACCACAGTTCAGCTCCCAGCACCCATGCCGAGTGGCTCAAAACCTCTAGTTTTATGGGATTGTTTGCCCTTTTCTAGATTCTTTGGACACCCTTTCATGTGACACACACACACACACACACACACACACACACACACACACACACAGGGGGAGGGGGAGAAAAAGCTGAAGAACAGTAGAGGAAAACATGGAAGCTACCTGGAATTGACTTCTGACATCCATTGCACACATATGGGTACACATGTATATCGAAACACATACATCAAACACACACAATAAATAATAAAAAAATTTAAAAAGTGGCTTGGAAAATTTTGTTCTGATTTTTAATTTATATAATACAAATATATTTTAAATATAAGAAATACGATGTACTTTAGTGTGTAGACAGGCATAATCATAATTAGCTGGAAATTGTGGTGAGAATCATTTATCAAAGGCACATATAAAGAGCAATGAGATTGGGGCGGTTGGGCTTGTGAGACAGGATTTCACTTTGGTGCCCTGCATGTCCTGGAACTCATGGTGATTCACCTGCCTCTGCCTCCCAACACCACCACACCAGTTTTCTTTCTTTCCCTTCCTTCTCTTTTGAACTAGAGTCACCCACTCCAGCACTGAGTAACTTCATCCCGACTGCAGATCATCCAAGCCATTGAATGTGCATTTGAAATATAGAGCTGTCAGAACCTAAGAGATGGATGGGAAAAGCCAAGCCATGTGACAGTTGGCATGGATTCATTTACTATAAAGTACCGCATCTGAGAACTTAACTAAGGGACACTTGCCATTTCACAGTTCTAGATGCTACAGTTGGAGATAGAGTATGGACAAGACCGGTTCTGGTAAAGGCTCCCTGGGGGAAATTTGGAGAAACATCTGCTTATTCACAGCCTCCCCAATAGAGGTGCCAATATACCAAAGACAGGATGCCCTCTGAGTCTGTCTGGGTGAGGGCATGACTTCACAGGAGTTAATAACAGAAGAGCAGGTGACTCACAGGGAGCTGAACCAGCAGGGAGCTGCCTCAGTAACTGCTACACCTCCAACGGGTCCTGCCCCAGTCAGCTGTTAACCTCGGGTATAGTTCTGCCAGGCTTTCCTAAGAATTGCATGAGCACCATGAACTCTGTGAGCTTTGTAAAGAGCCTCCTCCCTCTCTCCTTGAGGGAATGTTAATAGGGTTCACTCACTGGATGAGTAATCACAGAAGTACTGATTCAAGATGGCAATGGTCATGCCCAACCCAGAGGAAAGAGCTACACAACACTTAATAGACGTGTCACTTTGATCTCTGTCTTTCTCTTCAAATGTCTCTTCAGAATCTCCCCTTCTCTCTCCCTCCGAGCCCCCCCCAGCCCGTGTGTGTGTGTGTGTGTGTGTGTGTGTGTGTGTGTGTGTGCGCGCGCACACGCAATTCTGTCTTTCTTGTCTCTCTCTTCCTTCTTCTCTGACTTTATCTTTGTATCTTCAACAACCCATTTCTAGATGAGGTCACATTTTGAAATATTTTGGGTTAGGACTTCAACATATAAAGTTTTAGGGGACATAATTTGTCTCTTGTCACTAATATGTGGGCCATACGGTGTGGCTGATCTGTGAGGACTGGAGGATGGAGGAGAGAAAGAAGTTAGGTCAGAAAGCAAGACCTTGAGAAGCCTTTCAGTGATGGGGGTGGTGATGGTGGTGATGCAAACACTTATTAAGCAGCTGTTCTGCAGCAGATATGATTCTCAATATCTTGTGTGGTTTAGAATAAATACTCTAGTTTCTTTCTTTGAAATAGGGTGTTGCTACATTGCCCAAGAAACTGTGGTTCTCCTGCTCCAGTCTCCAGAGTGCTGGGATTACAGGCACACACCATCACATGAGGCTGTATTAGAATATTTAATTCTTATCTCCCCTACCCCTGGAGCTGATGTTGGAACCCAGGGGCCTGGGCATTCGATGTTCATGCTCCTCCACTGAACTACACTCTCAGTCCTAATCCTCAGCATTTTTATAGATAGGGAAGTTGAGGCACAAGGATCTTTCTCAGCTCAGCTTTGTAACTCTCCAGACATTCCTTCCAAATGGATTTCCTTTTCTGAAAAGGTGAGAGAGCAAAGGAAATTCATGTCTAGTCACATTTTCTGTGTGGTTAGGGAAGCTAGCTCAATGGGACTCCTCAGTAGCCATCCTGAAAGTGGACTGGCCAGTGAACTTTGAGTCAGGATTGAATTACGGCTGCTCTATGTTTTCCTGGCAGAAAACAAACTGTTTTTTAAGCCTCCAAGGAAAGGTTTTTAAGGAAGTCGGTGCCCTCTAGTCATAGCTGGTTCAACTTCTTTACTTGTGAATGTTTTCCACATGATTTCCCAAGGTTCCTTACACTTAAGGTGGTTTTGTCTGATTTCCCGATGTTCCTTACACTTAAGGTGGTCTTGTCCTTTTTCTTTTCAGTGTGTGCCGGGTCCCCTCTTTAAAGGCCTTTTCAGTAGCTAATAATTTGCTGAGCTTCTAAACTGGGATAACCATAGCTCTCAGACTTCGTCAGACAAGTTTCTTTGTACAGTGGATGGTGGGCACTGAAGAAACTCACAGCTGGTCCAGTGCAGGGAATAAGTGACAATGAAGAGCTCAGCCACACACAGAGATCTGTATCACCACCCCCACATTCTGAGGCTCAGGAACCGCTTTGGAAGAGGATGTGGAAGGATCCTGAGAGCCAGCAGTCGGGGAGGACGAGAACGGAACAGTGTCCTCTGGACACGGGCGCACTCACAGCAGCTGTATTTTCCTGCACAAGATCGAGTCAGATCCTAACATGAAAGCAGGAGGTTCGTAAGCCCCTACCCAGCTGAGGAGCCATGCAAAGTTGACAGCTTCTAGGGGAGGGAGAGTCAGTTTTCTGTGAGATTGTGGCTCCTGGTAGGTCAACCATGCTCTAGTGGATGGTCCTACACCCAGGAGTACATGGATAACCCAGACTGGAGTTGATTGGTTATTAACAAAAAATAGACAAAAAGTTATGGTGATAGGGAGGTGGGGGTGGATGTGGGAAAAGTTAAGGGGAGGAGCTATGGGGTGAGTATGATCAAAATACCTTGTCTGAAATTCTCAGAGTTAATAAATATACTTTTAAAAATTTACTAATAACTCCAAAGGTTGTCAAACTGGTTCAACAGGCCTTTGTGCAAGATGTGAAAGGAGAGCCAAGTGTGAAGTCTGAGATTACTTTATGATTTTTAACGGGGGAGCACTGGCTTTGCAAGTCTGAGTGGCTCTGAAAAACCTGACAGAGAAAATGCAGAGGGGGGAGGGGTGGAGTGCCAGGTCCTTTCCGGATTTTAAGATTTTGTTTCTGTTTTCTGAGGTGCAGGAACATGACACGGAGATATTAATGATAATGATGGCTCTATCTATCTATATCTATCTATCTATATCTATCTATCTATCTATCTATCTATCTATCTATCATCTATCTATCATGTGTATAATTTACTTTTTGTCCTGGGGAGAGAACCCAAGGCCTTGCATATGGTAGACGTGTATTCTACTACCAACCTATACTTCCAGGACTTCACTTAAAGGCTTGGACAGCTTCCCCAGTTAGAACTGACCTTAGTGAATCACAGAAGCACGAGTTAGAAGCAACTTGGAGATCAACTGGTCCTTCCTACCACTCCCTGCTGGGAGAGACAGGAAGAGGGAACCACAGTGACTTGCCAAGGTCATGTGACTCCTTCTGAGTCAGAGCATACTCCTTTCTGTTTTCAGAAATGATTTATTTTTATTTTCTGTGTATGAGTATTTTGCCCGTGTGTGTGTATGAACACCACATGCATGGTACTCTAGGAAGTCAGGAAACGGCATCAGATCCCTTGGAGTCTCAGCTGGTTGTGAGCCATCATGTGGGTGCTGGAAACAGAACTCCAGTTCTCTGCAAGAACAGCCAGTGTTCTTAACCACTGAGCCATTTCCCCAGGCCCTCAGATCCTATATTCTTATCTGCATTTAAATATCACAGTGGAATGAGATTTGTAAACAGTAGAGTCTTAGATCTACAAGTTTTTTTTTTCCTTTTTGAAATACCACACAAATAACGCTCATGTATTATTTGTTTTCCAAGGGAAACAGATGATGTCTAGAGAGTGCGGCCACCACTGAAGTATTCAGGAATCAGACCGCCCTTTATGTGTTTGATAGACTTCACCATTATTTATTTATTTATTTATTTATTTATTTATTTATTTATTTATTTATTTATTTATTTATTAAGAGGAGTTTTATGTTTTCAGAGGATTTGTAGGTTGAATGTCATTGTTTTTATTTTTTAAAAAGAAAGAAAGGGAGGAAGGAGGAAATTGGGTCTTGTTGTATTGTCCATACTAGACCTGAGCTCCTAGGCTCAAGGGTTCCTCCTGCCTCAGCCTCCTGAGGAGCTGAATCCTGCAATCAGTTTTTGTTTTGCTTTGTGGTGCTAGGGATGGGACCCAGGGCCTTGAGCACCCTAGGGGAGCTCTCTGTCACTGATCTACAGCCCAGCCTCTAATCCTGCAGCCACTGTTTTACCTACTGTGGTTTGACATTACCCAGGAGGGCATGCTGGTGCCACTCCAAAAGGCCTGCTAGCTCCTGTGCCTTGGGATGCCTTCGGATCTGTAAAGGTCACTGGGGGCAGTTCTTTATCTGCTGTGACCAACTCCCTTCCTGCCAGACCTCCTACAGAAAGTCAATCACAATGGACACTTGCTCAACATTTTCAACTCTAGCACCACAGGTCAACATTAGTGTTGTCCATTGTTCACTGGGCACCAAGATGGCACAGTTGTCATACTTCACCCCCAATTCTCTTGGCAGCCGGGACAATTCTGGCGCTCTACTTTGTCATATAAATTCCACTGAAAGCTTATTTTTATGTACTGGGGCTGCCCTTTTGTTTGGTTGTTTAACTTAGTGCTAATGCCTCCTTTCTGGGTCTTTGGGCTCAGTTGTCACACACAGTCAGAATGCTGGTTCTCTTTTACAAAACCATTCACTCTTGAAACTACAGCAGAGTCAACAGATAAATACAGGGTGGCACACAGTAACTAGGACATACTTGTCCTAAAGACTGTTCCTTACCGGGCATTCATAGCTGCTTTGAATTAAACCCCAACATCTGCATTTTTATTTGCTAGGCTAGATTATGCGCTCCCCAAATAAAACTGCATGGGGCTCACATGCACCCCACAACCCCAGTTTCCTTTCTACTGTTGAGAATCTGGAGAAGCCATACTTTATGTCACGAGTCTGTAATCTCAGTCGTTTAGAGACTGAGGCAGGGGGATCACAAGTAGAAGGTCTGCCTGAGCGGCTTAGTGAGTGTCTGTGTCAAGCAAAACGGAACACAGCAGGCTGGCGCCTGTATTCGGAGGTAGTTCATGGCAGGGTTAGGAAGGCTAAAACTCCTTACCCAGCATTATGGCAACTCTGAAGAGCCTCTGTGATGGGTGATGGTTTTTAACTGTCAGCTTGCCACAATCTAGCAACACTTGGGTCAGTGTCTTAATGAGGAATTGTCTAGATCAGAATTGCCTATGGACCTGTCTGTGGGGTACTTGGCTGTTCATCGATGTAGGACGACCCTGCCTGTTATAGGAGACACCAGTCCACACGGTGTCCACAGGGCATCCTGGACTACATAAGGCAAGAGAAAGCCAGCTGAGTAGGAGAGCAAGGCAGGTGACGTGGAGGTATTTATGTCTTTACTCTTGACTGTGGGTGTCATGTAACTACCGTGAGTTCCGGCCTTGACTTACCCCCAGTGACGGACTGGAACATGGAATTGTGTGCTAAAGAATCCCTTTCCTCCTGAAGCTGCTTTTAGTCAGAGTGTTTTATCACAGCGAAAGAAATGCAACTAAAGCAGCATCCCAGGACGAGAGTACCCACCGAGCAATGAGGTCTTGGGTGGTACCGCCCCATCCAGGGGTCCTCATGATCACTCCTGCTTTGTCTCCAAGGGCGTTGACCCCAAGAGCTCTGTAACAAGTTTCTCTTGCGACAATCTTCATCTTGGTTTGTTTCCCAGGGAACCCATCTGTAACTGTTGACACCTGGGGTATCCCAAAAATGCAAAAGATGCTGGGATGAAGTTCTGCGGTCGGCCACCTGCTCCTGGGCTGATAGCGAGGACCTCATACCTGCCTCTAGATGGACGCAGCGTAGGCCTGGTTAAAAAGCAGCAGTGTAATGTCGAATCTTGGCCGCAGTGAATGTAGATTGTGCTTCAGCGGAGGGGAATCCAGTGGCAGGTGAAGTGCATTAGGCACTAGGGAAGCAAGGGGTGGGGGACTAGGAATTAGGACAATGTTATTGGGTGGCTGCTGCATGAGACAACCGAGGCTTTGAGACATGAAAGACTGAAGGTCCTTGTACTGCTGCACCTAGCTTTTTATATGGGTGACAGGGCTTGGCTCTTTACTTAGATGCTGGGGATCTGAACTCGGGTCCTTAGGTTTGCGTGGTGACTCAGTTGACTGAACCATCTCCTCAGCCTGTCCCCGCCCCCCCCCCCCCCGTATTCTTCATGATCCGTCCTTTGAAACTTTTAACCTGAGAGACTACACAGGAAGCTCATTTTTAGAGACAGCAAAGTCTCCTGGTTGCACAGCTACGATACCGAAACCAACCAATTCAGAGCCTGCGCCCTGAAACGTCTCCTTTATCAAACCCTAACACACCGGGTCAATGTGCCCTTAGCCAGCCCAGGGCCAGGAACTGGACAGCTAGGAGTCATCCTCACAGCCCACGGCCTCCTGACGTCATTGCTACTATTCAACCCTAAGCTGTACCTACCTGCCCTTGTCCCCGTGAGAATGACCCAGTCAAGCGCTCTGGAGAGTCCTCCCCTTGTCCTGCTCGCCTCCTGCTTCTTGAATCTGTGACAAGAAGTTTCTGACTTAATCGCAATTGTTCCCAAGCCTGCTGCCTCACCCAACCTGACTAAAATGAATCCTGGGTACATTTTTTTAACACAGGGGTGGACTATAAATTTGGGCAAAATGACACTTTTTTTTTTTAAGCAACCTGCACACTCTCCTGGGATATGATTAGATGTTTTGGTTAAGAACCAAGGAGAAAAAGAGAGGGCATATTGTTACTTCAGCTCTGAGAGGCAGAGAAAGCAGTGGCCTGAGCTCAATGAGGTAGAATGCCAGCACTATTGTGACAGAAAGTGGGGGGAAAGATTAGCAATGCACTTACTCTGGGAGGCTGGAAAATGCACAGCTACCCTGCAAGCATCTGCAAGACACTGCCTTTGCTGGTGTGGTGGGAAAGGAGCCAGGGCAGAGAATACCATCGTGGCTGGAAGTATAGGCGTGCACTCACTCGACGGACCAGCACTGACCAGGCTGTAGCTGAATACATGATGAGGAGCAGCTTGAGGGAAGGAGGGTTCCTTGGGCTCACAGTTTGAGGATACAGACCATCCTAGCAGGGGGGTGCGGTGGCAGGAACCACTCTCAGTTGTGGCTGGGGGGGGGGCGGCAGGGGGAGGGGGGCTGCTTGCTCACATCTTAGAGGGCCAGGAAGCAGAGAGCAGGATGCTGATGCTCAGCTGGCTTTTCTGCTTTTATTCGGTGCAGGACTGCGGCCCTTGCAGAGAGGTGCTGCCCACACCCAGAGTGGGTCTTTCTCCCTCTCTGCACAGACACACCCAAAGGTGCGCCTCATAGATGCCCCAGGTACTTCTTCATCAAGCTGACAATCACAGTCAACAATTACAGGAAGCAGCTGACCCAGATCCAGAGTCACCAGGAAACTGGCAAACTTCCCGTTTTGTTTGTGGAAAGTGTTTTGGAAGAAGATTGGTATGCAGATGGAAGAGCTGGGCTTGGGGTGGGAGGGACCCGTCCCGAAGATGGACAGCACCATCCAATAGGCTGGGAGCCCGGTGGAACAAAAAACAGCGGGATGCTCTCTGGTGCACTATTCACCCTGATTTTTAAAAATTAAAAAAAAAAAATGTATTTTAAGTGTATAGGTGTTTTGCTGACATGAACGTATGTGCATCATGTTCACGTCCTGGGAGGCCAGAAGGAGTCACTGGGACTGGAGTTATAGGCAGCGGTGAGTCATCATGTGGGTGCTAGGGATCAAACCCAGGTCTGATGGAAGAGCAGCCTGTCCTCTTAACTGCTGAGCCATCTCTCCAACCCCAGCAGTTTATTTTTTTTCTCTGTTTTTTTTTTTTTTTTTTTTTTTTTTTAAGCTGAGGATAGAACCCAGGGCCTTGTGCTTGCTAGGCAAGTGCTCTACCACTGAGCTAAATCCCCAACCCCATATTTTTAAATGTCTCACCTATATGTCAAAATAAGATTTCACACCTGTCTGCTGGAAATCTTCAATTTGAATGTTGTGCTTTTTTTTGGTATTTTCCAAGGAAGCCTGAAAATCTGTAGCAGTAATAAAGCATGCTTTTCGCCTGGAATCTTACAAATGTATATTGCTCCCCACCACTGTAGAATGTGTCAGAGGCCATAGTCTTCCCCCTTTAAGGGAGTTCTGGGACCGAGCTCAGCCAGGCTTGAGCTGCAAGCACCCTCAGCTGCTGAGTCACCCAGCTCTGAAAAACTTTCTTAAGAAAACATTAATCATTAGGAAGGAAGTCGCGCTCACGGTAAACTTTCCCTGACTCAATGACTCAGGGGAAACTGCTAAGCATCCTCCATTTTTGGAAGGAGAGAGAAACAGATTATGAAATACTGCGACGATGAAGTACATAAATCCTGCTGTGTAGCGTTGCTGGTAGAAGTAACGGGTACAGAGCCCAGAGACCAGGTCGAATTCTCAAAACATCTTCGTGGCGGTTCCCATTCTCCATTATTTATTTGCTCCTCGGTGTATTGCCAACCCCAGGGCCATTAGGGAAAAACCTGTGCAGGCCAGCCGAGTGCCGACCTGCCCTCTTGTCCCTGTATCGGGTGCTTCCCCTTCCAAGTTGTTCCCGGGAGTCCAGGAGTCATCAATCCTGACAGAGCTCCCGATTCACAAGTTTGTTGTAGGACAGATTTCAGTGGCTAGACAGGAAATAGGGATGTCTCCCACCCACCCTGGGAGAGTTCATTACTGAATGCCCGTCTCCCGAGAGAGCGCTTGTAAACCCAGTCCAGGGTCTTAGCATAGCCACCTCCCTGAAGCCCTTCCCAGGGGCCCTTGCTAATAGCAAGCTACTTTTCCAGCACCACTAAGCAGTTACTTCATGCCATTCTGCTGGACAGGCCTAGTCCCCTCCCCACCTCCCCGGCCTTCTGTTTTGGGTCACAGTTTTTGAATTTGAGCCTAGTTGCCTCTAGGTGGCAGCAATGTACCGTTTTCCGCCGCCCAATCTGCTCGGATAGAAGCCGTTTTTTCTCCCGTCCCGTTAATTTGAGAAACCAGTGCTCAGCTGAAATCTTCCCAGCGATGTTTCGTTGCTCAGGCTCTTTCGAGGCGTCTTGTAGTTTACTGCCCGAGAAGGTTGTCTGAGTGAGCAGGTGGGAAGGCAGGCTAGTTAGGGGGAGAGGGGGGGATGAAGTGACTCTGGGGAAGAACGGAAACAAGAGAGGTGGTAGCGAGGAAGGAGCCCCGGCAGGCTTTGGTTTCCGACCTGGCTTCTGCAGAGGGGCGGCTGAGGGTGGAGTTGCAGCTTCTCGAAGAAGCCCAGGGGCTCACCTTGGTGTTCATTGCCCAGGGAATAAAATGCACCACAGAGAGAAGCAAGGAGAGCTTTACTCTCGACCATGACCTGATGCCAGGCTGCCACACAGGGGCGACTGTGGCTCATTGCAGCTCTCAAATGGCTTCACGGACAGGGCACTGTAGCATGAATCTTAAGTGGTCTTATTAATAAAATCAAACCTGAGGCCAGGTATTGGGTGAAATGCTGGAAGATCAGAGAAGCAGAACAAGCCACAGCTACCTCACCTCACCAATTCCTCAGCTGATCCTCTTTCCTCAGATTGGAAGCCTCTGTGTCCTCATCTGAATGGGACTCAGCTGAACTGCTGCTCAAAGCCTAAAAGCTTCTAGTTCCTGGTCTTCATGCCTTATATACCTTTCTGCTATTTGCCATCACTCCCTGGTATTAAAGGCTCACTTCTTGGGATTAAAGGCGAGTGTCACCACGCTTGGCTGTTTCCAATGTGGCCTTGAACTCACAGAGATCCAGAGGGATTTCTGCCTCTGGAATGCTAGGATTAAAGGCATGTGCTACCACTGCCTATCCTCTATGTTTAATATCGTGGCTGCTCTGTCTCTGAGCCCAGATAAGTTTATTGGAGTGCACAATATTTCGGGGAAACACAATACCACCACAGAGCACAGAACTTGGAAATACTCTTTGTGACCCTGTGAAATAGGCCATCTCCCCACAGGATCCCACAGGGATCCGAGAGGATTTTGCCAAGTCCCATCCTCCATGAAAGACATCAGACGAAGAAGGGAACAAGACAGGGTTAGCGGGGCGGTAGGGGGGGCTGCTCATCTGCCCCTGCGCGCTGAAGATGTGGTAGCCATCTAAGCTGCTCTCATAGTTCCTACCACCCATGTCAGGCGACTCACAACTGCCCGTAACTCCAGTTCCAGGGGACCCGATGCCCTCTTCTGGCTTCTGTGGGTACCTGCGTGCACATGGACGTACCCACACACAGACCCTACACACATACACATGATCAAAGATAACAAAATAAATATTTTAAAGACAGCAGTATCGTCTCTATGTCAGCAGCCTTCATAGTAAATATTATTAATTGTGCTGGAGTTCTTTTACCTCTCCTTTGTGTGTGTGTGTGTGTGTATGTGTGTGTGTGTGTGTTGTGTATGTGTGTATATGCACGTTCTCACATGTCTGGGAGCTCATGTACGGGTGCACATCTGGAAGCCAGAGGTTGACATCCAGCTTCTTCCTTGATTATCATCCACTTTGCATACTGAGACAGACTCACACTGAACCTGGAGGTAGCTGGTTCAGCTTGACTAGCTAGGCCACTTGCCCTGGGCATCCTGTGTCTCCACCTCCCAAGCACTGGGGTTTCAGGTGAGCTCTGAGATCCAAACACCTGTCTTCACGCTGTGATTTGTCCACCAAACCCCATGCTGAACGTCTTGATCCTCAGGGACAGGAATCTTTAGCCAGACTCCAGAGTGGTAAGGACTTTTCTTTTCCCATGCTCCCCTTCTGAGGTGATAGGTCAAGAGGGATCAATGCAGCTCTCATGGGACTTGATTAGCTACTGTGAGTAGAGACTTAGGAAGCAAACCATCTCTGTGTTTTTCTTTTGGTGTGTATCCATTTACTTCCCTGCTTTTCTGCCACAATATTATGACACAGCCTGTGGCCAATGGCCTGTGTGGTTGCCTGATGTGGGACTTACAGCCTCTAGAACCACGAAACAAAGAAGTCACAGAGGAAGCGGAACCACGAAAGGAGCCGCGAGGAGTGTGGGGAAAACGAGACGAGTCTTTATCTTTTCCTCTGCCTTCTAGAGGATTCGTGGATTCATCACGTCTCCATCAGTCCATGTGGGAAGGTTTACTTTCTGTGGGTCTCAGCTTAGCGCATGTGCTCAGTGGCTGGCCTGAGCACCCACACCATGCCTGGCTTGGAGGAGGAGCCCAGTAAAGATTGGCCAAGTGTGAATCTATGGCAGGACAACAACCCAGAAGCTATACACATGCTTCCAGCCTCATCTACTTCCTGGATCATCAGGGAGTCACCACCGTGGGCCTCATTCTAAACACGTTGTTGACCCTCAAACTGTGCTGGGCTCTGAAGGGGAGGCAGATAGATAAGAGATGATTAAGAATAACGCTTGACCTTTAAAGTCTAAAAGGGAAGAAAGGATGCACCCATGAATTAACAAAACTCTTCTTTGGCTTTCTCCAGATGAGAAAATCTTGCAGATAACTTAGTGCTTTGGAAACAAGCATGCATGGCATTTAATGAGGGAAGTATGTACAAAAAAGAAAAATGGACATTAAAACATGAAACCCTTGCCCCACTCCTCAGCGGGTACAACACTTGGGGGAGTGGGCCACAGAGCAGAGCTCACCTGGTGGCGTGGGTGCTGGAGAGCGGCTCCAGGGGCATGAGCTCTGGAGAGCCAGTCTGCCCCTTGTCAGCTGTTGCAGGCAGGAGAGCTAGCCACACTCCTCGCGTGGGCATGTCGGGAGATCTGGCCCTGGTGACGCAGGTGCTGGAGAGCGGGCTGGTTGACCACCTCAGCTACCACCCAGTCCCAGATCCCGGGCTTTGAGTTGGCCCACCCCGACATCTACCTCTTCCTCGTGAAGGGAGCTGGCCGTGCAGAACCAAAGCTACAGGATCTCCATGACACAGGACAACAGGTGGATTTGGGAGAGGCGTCCCGGCTGAGGATCCAGTATTGATGGTGTAGTAGAAGTCAGAGGCCTCGAACCAGTCCGATGGCTCATTGCCATGAGCATTGGCTGGTAAAGCAGTTTGGGCAGAAAGGTATGCCGGGTGACACAGTGTGACACACTACAGCTTCCAGGGTGAGAGCTGTTTGTTTTCTTTTGGAAAGGAGGTTGCAAGGGCAGAGGGCAGATATTGAGGAATGGGGAGATGAGTGAGACTGGGGTGCATGATGTGAAATTCAAAAAGACTCAACAAAAAGTTAAAGAAAAGATATAAACATTTCTCCTAAAAAATGGAGAGAGTTGGATAAAAATGTTTTCAGAATCCATCATTTTAAAACATCCCAGGCCATACTCCATGTTAGTTGTGATTTCACTGATGCTTAATTTATTTTACTACATAGTATAGCTCAATTAAACACCAGATAGAAGCTAAAAAAAAAAAATTAAGCTCTCCTTTGAAAACACACTTAATTTTATCTTTTACCTTTCTGAGCTACCTCATAAAGCCCAGTTTGGAACTTATTTCTAATTTCCTGACAGTGTCCCTCCTAACAACGGCATAAAGTACCCACTTCTTACATTCTTATCCTGGATATTAACTAGTAATCAAGATTTCCCCCAGGATTATTTCACAAGGCCCTGGATTCCATTCCCAACACCACACACACACACACACACACATACACACACACACACACCTCTCTCACTCACTCAGAGTCCCTAACAGCTTAAACAGACATCTAACTCAAGAAGGGAATTATGAACAGCCGATTACCCTGGCTTCCCTAAGGGCTTCCACCTTCTGTGATGAATGGCTTCTCCTAGCTCACTGTGAAGATGGAATAGATAGAAACTTTGAGTTGAAGACAGTGCTGATTTTGTGCATTCCATGTAAATGCGGCACTCATACATGCAGATCCATAATGGATAAGAAATTGGCTGGAAGTAAACAGACAGAGCAGCAAGCCGACTTGTAGAATAGGAGGAAGAAGCGAAGCGTGAAGAACAGCCGGAGGGGTGACTCGGAATCGCAGTGGGCCCGGAAGAGACATCCTGACAGCTGAAGCCGTTGGGACATTCACGGGGTCAGGGAGACCTGGGAACGTCCAGCCTGGGGTATCAGGCAGATGACTGAGGCATCTGGGATCACTCAGTGACCAGGATCAGAGGACCCTTGAAAGCACAACTCTGTCGATGACATTGAAGGTCGCTGCAGCTTCCTGGACCCAAAGTGTCTTCTGCTGCCTCAGACAGGTAGGCCAGGCAGTGGCTTTCACACTGCTGCAGACTAGTGTGGCCTGGGAGGAGTACAAAAACAAATACACACACACACACACACACACACACACACACACATACACACACAGACACACACACACAGACACACACACAGACACACACACACACACACACACACACACACACACACACACACACAGACACACACACACACACACAGACACACACAGACACACACACACAGACACACACACACAGAGACACACACACACAGACACACACAGACACACGCACAGACACACACGCACACACACACACACAGACACAGAGAGAGAGGGCAGGGGGAGGGAGGGAGGGAGGGAAGGAGGGAGGAAGAGTCCAGTCCTTAAATGCACCAATTTAATTGGGGTGGGACCCAGACAGGATACATTTTAATAGCTTTCTTGAGCTATAGTTTATATGTCATAATCTACTCCTTGAAAGTGTAGAACTTGATACCTCTAGGCTGTCCTCAGCCACCATCACCTCTATCTAATTAGAGAACATCTTCATCACCTTAAAAAGATCCCAATGTACCTATTGGCAGTTGCTCCCTATTGCCCTCTTCACCAAACTCTAGGCAACTGTTCACCTACTTTCTGTGCATAGATTTGCCTGCACTTGGCAATGGCTAATTGCTAGATGATACACATTTTTCTGATTGGTGTTTTTTTTTTTTTTTTTTTTTTTTTTTAATTAGACATAGTGGCTTCATGGTTTGCCCATGTTTGTAGCAAGTGTTTGGCTGTGGTGGTTTGAATGAGAATGGCCCCATTGGCTCATATGTTTGAATGCTTGGTCACCAGTTGGTGGAACTGTTTGGGAAGGATTAGGAGGTGTGGCCTTGTTGGAAGAGGTGTGTCACTGGGGTGGGCTTTGAAGTTTCGAAAACCCACTTCATTCCCATTTAGCATTCTTACCCCACCCTGCTTCCCTTCCCTTCAAAGTGTGGATCAGGATGTAAGCTCTTAGCTACTGCTCCAACACCGTGCCTGCCTCCTCCCCAGGATGATGATCATGGACTCTAGCTGGTTGTGAGCGTTAACGAATGGTTTCTTTTATAAGTTGCCTTGGTCATGGTGTCTCTTCACTGACACAGGAAAGTAACTAAGACGCAGTCCTGCATCTCTGTGTATGACCAGCTAATATTCTCTCCTGTGCCATAATTTGGCTGGCTTTGGAATCTCTGAGAAGACACACTTGTGGGTGTGTCCGCAAGGGTGCTATACAGACAGGCTTAACTGAAGAGGGGAAATCCACCGTGAATGTGAACGGAACCATCCCCGGGCTGGGGTCCTGGACTGCATACAAAGGAGAAGAGGGAAACAGTGAGATGGATACCAGCATCCATTTCTGTCTGCTCCCTGACTGTGAACACAGTGTGAGCCGCAGCTCTGCTCTGCACTCCTGACATCCTGCTTTCCCTGCTGTGACGGACGGACGGACGGACAGATGGCACCCTCAGACTGTGAGCTGAAAGGACCATTCTTCCCTCAAGTTGCTCGGTCATGCATTACACGACAGCAATGAAAAAAGTGACAAAGAGTTTTAAAGAATTCCAGGGTTGGGGTGTGTAGCTCTGTGTTAGAACACTGACCTAGCGTGTGTGGGGCCCTGGGTTTGATTCTAAGCGCTGGGGAAAATATCCCAGAAGTTCTAATGTGCTGCTCTGATTAAGAACCATAGATGGGCTGGGCGGTGGTGGCGCACGCCTTTAATCCCAGCACTTGGGAGGCAGAGGCAGGCGGATCTCTGTGAGTTCGAGGCCAGCCTGGGCTGCAGAGTGAGTTCCAGGGCAGGCTCCAAAGCTACAGAGAAACCCTGTCTCCAAAAACAAAAACGAAAAAAAAAAGGGGGGGGGAACCATAGATGGTTCTTACTAAGGCCCCACTGGGCTCCTCAGTATCCATCCATGGGCTGGGGCTGAACGGATGACCAGGCGAAGTCAGTTGCCAACAGTACTGTGCGGTGCCTCTAGTGTGCAGCTCCTGGGTTGTGGTTGCTTCCCTCTGAGGAGCTGGTGGCGTGATGCACCAGCGAAGGGTGGCAGAGAGTGAGGTCCCAGCGGGTAGAGCCCCAGAGTTAACTGACATCTGGGCCAGCGAGGGAGCCACCGGCTTGCAGTAAGTCCCGGAAGTCTTTCCACCCTGGAGAACAGGAAGAGGTGAGGAAAAAAAGACAGATTCAGTCCTGAGAGACACCAGAACGGGATTTCCGAAGAAGCCCGTTTGCTGGTGGGTAGAGGTCTCTCACAGCCTCTCCGGGGCTTTCCACCTGTATTCAGCAGAAGAGCCCAGCTGGGGCCCAACCAATTAGACAGGTTGGCGTTAACCCCCTGAAACCGCCCGTTTGCTGGGTAAGGAAAGATGGGCCCACCTGTTCCCCTCCTGTTTGGAATCTTTATTGCACCCTGGGGCAGCTCGGCAGCTGTGTGGGCCATTGACAGGAAGCAGGCAAACACTTCTGTCCCTGTTTTCTTTCTCCCCCTTTTTTTTCTTAAACTTGGGAATAAACTGATTTCAGCAGTGACACAGGACTGAACTTCAGCAGATGAAGGAACAAACCCCACAGCTGTACCCGAGTTACGACCCCCAGCCCCACCTTCTGAGGCCTCCTGGTTCTGTCCCGGGTCCTTACACTTGCTGTTGATTCCATTTCCCCAACCTTCACATTCATGAGTCCTGCCTCAGTTTCCCTGTCTCTTCCTCGGAGACACACCTCTTTTTCCTGCACTTCATCTCAATGGGGGCCTAGTCCCACTTCTCACGTGGCCTGGGATCCCCTCACCCACCATGATACAGTTCCGGGTCTGCTCCATTCCCCCACGTTGTTTAACCCATCTCCCTTCACTAGCTGGGAAGGGTCCGTGCTGGAGTTCTTCTTACCGTTTTCTTCCACAGAGAGCCTGACTGGGATGTTCTCAGAATGTTTTTTGGGGGCACCATGAGTGTGACTCAGGAGTAGAGTGCTTGCCTGGTGCATAAGAGGTCCTGGGCTCCATCCTTAGTACACGTGTAAGCACGCAGACGCAGTTGATGAAGAGGTGCTCAGATGCGCGGATCACTGCAAGAATTCCTGCAGCCATTCCCGTGCCCCTTACCAGCCACTCACCGGTGCTGGCCACCTGTAGCTCCCTCCACGTTCTCTCAGACGTGCCTGAGGAGTCAGCTGCCTTTTGCCCCTGGGAATATGGCACCCGATGGGCAGATGGAGGTTGCTCTTAGAACCCGGGCCTCCCGGTAGTTAAGGGAACATTCACGAAAGTGAAGCGCCTTGCTCACGGCCACGAAGTCAGTAAGTAGCTGAGCCCGGACCCAAGATCATGTTTCCTGACCTGGGCATCTCTGTTCCTTTTCCATGGCCCTTTGTCACCGGAGCATGTCACAATGGAAAATAGTAGTAATCAAGTCCAGGGACACCAAGGTGGTCAGGTAGGGGTCAGGACACACACAGATGCGCGCCTGTCTTCACCAGGAGAATAGGATACAGAAGCTGCAAGCTGTTGAGAGAATCCCTGCTTGTTTCGTGGGGACTGGTTTGGAGAGGTGTACAGATCATTCTGATCACAGACTCTTGTCCGAAGACTTTCATAGCTCTACCCCCCCCCCCCTTATTTAGCTCTCAGGCACAGAGGTATTATTATCAATGTCCCTACAAGACTTTGTGTGTTTATTCATTTATTTTTGTGGTGCTGAGGATTGAACCCAGTACCCTGTGGGTGCTAAGCCAGTACTCCACCCACGGAGTTACATCCACAGCACCTAAAATAACTATTCTCTTCCCTGAGTCTTCCACAATCCCATTGCCCCCTCTTCCTGCTCCAGAAGACTTACACGTCAACACATCTTTTTTCAGTCCGCCTTCTACTGCACAAATGCATGCTTATTGCCTCAGTTTTGCATAGCTGTTTAAAACTTTTTATAAATGCTATTATACTCTAAGTGTTCTGTTACATGTGTGGGCTAGCAACTTTGAGATTTGTCTGTTCGTGTGTATGGTACTTCTGTGTTTGTGTAGATATGTGCACACATGTGCAGGTATGCATGTGTGTAAGTGCATATGGAGGCCAGAGGTCAACACTGCTGGCTTCCTCGGTCTCTCTTCACCTTGTTCTTTGAGACACAGTCTCAACCTGCTGAACCTGGAGTTCACTGATGGGCTAGGCTGGCTGGCCAGCAGGCTTTAGGAACCTGCCTGTCTCTGCCTCCCCCTCCCCCAGCACAGGATTACAGCTTTGCTGCTAAACCCCAAACCTGGGTTTGCATGGGTGCTGGGCTCCCCACTCGACCCCACAGGCTTGTGAGCAGGAACGCCATGGGCTGAGCTGGCTCCTCAGCCTGGTTCCTGTGTTTTCTGTGCTCGTGATGACCCTTCCTTCTGTCTATCGTAAAGCGTTCTGACAGATACAGGTTACTTTGTCCATTTTTCTGATAAGGACCCCTCGGCTGCCCCAACTCTGGTATCAGTACACTCAACTCTACGATTCCCTTCATGTCCATCTCTTTGTAAACTTGGATAACCTGCCCAGGGGGTATGCCCCAGATTGCTCTTCTGAGCCCTGGAGAATACTCTAGAAAACTCTCTTCCCATCTAGCCAACATCCCCATCGACAGTTCATACTTCTCATGTTCTTTTTTTCTCACTTGACAAACGGTGAGCAATGTTTTCAGAGGGTGTCGGGTCATCCCAGTCTCCCTTTTCACCCCAGGAAAAGGCCAGCCTGTAGACGATGTGGGTGTATTTGGCGAGGGATAGCTGGGTCTCCTCATGTTCATCGGCAAGGCCTTGACAACCACACTTGAGGTTCCCAGATCAGAGAAGGGCCTTAGACTGTGTCTAGCAAGCTCGCCTGTGAGGTGAGACTGGGTCTCCACCTTTGTCATCTGGTGGCTGTGAGACCCAAGCTATGTGCTTCAGTTTTTAAGTCTCGGGCTTATTCTACAAACTTCCTCACGGGATTATTGTGGTGATTAAACACGGTCACTAGTGCCTGAAAACTGCCCACAAGGATTCAGTTTGTGCCGAAAAATTATGTAAGAAGAGCTGTGTGATTTCCCGAAAATATTAATATTCCTAATGGCTTTGGAGGGTGTGAGTCCTGGGAGATGTCACAGCCTGAGGAGGGGAATGCACAGACAGCTACATCATTCAGAGTGCTAAGACCCCAAGTGGTTGGGAATAATCTTGCCATCTGCCCTCCCCCTCCTGCAGGCCAGTCTGGCAGAGCATCAGGAGGCCTAACTGTGGCCAAACCCTCTTTGGCTGCACCTCTCTTGGTGACCCCAGCATTAGACAAAAGTCCCTGCTAGGTTAAGAAGGTTTAAGTGCTCAGAAGGGAATGGAATGGCCGTGGAAAAGAGGGCAGGA
This sequence comes from Peromyscus leucopus, assembly GCF_004664715.2. Classification (NCBI taxonomy): domain Eukaryota; kingdom Metazoa; phylum Chordata; class Mammalia; order Rodentia; family Cricetidae; genus Peromyscus; species Peromyscus leucopus. Next base: position 21,259,472 of record NC_051076.1, read on the forward strand.
AAAGCAGAAGGAGGTCCCAAGAACAGGTCCGAACCTGTCTCCTCACCGGAAAGTCTTTGTTTTGTTTTTAGACAGGGTTTCATGTAGCTCAGGGTGGCCTTGATCTCACTACGTAGCTGAGGTTGCCTTTGAACTTCTGGCCCTCCTGCCTCCACCTCCCAAGTGCTAGGATCAGAGGAGTGAACCATGCTGGCTGCTCTGAAGGTTCTGAGGGGCCGGGAGCCTCTTCTTCCTGCACTCTATCTCTGGTTGACTATTTTGCTCCTGGAGAGCTGCGAACAGTTGTTTGAAGGGTAAGGAGGTTAATTGTTTTAACTTGAGCAGAGCAAACTTGGAAAGTGAGAAATCCTCCCCATTCCAATAGGTCTCTGGTCCAAATCCACACCTGGCCTCGCATCCTTCTAATGATAGTCCCCACAGAGTTCCAGGTGTTCAGCCCAGTGACTGATTACCAGCCCTGCAGAGTTCAGAGGGACAAGATGGAGGCTATATATAAACCTCACAAAGTTTCAAAAGGTAGAAAGATGCATGACCGATGATGAAAGTTTACATGGCTCCAGGAGACACTTTTATTTCTGCCCTGGTGGACACGGTGTCTTTGTTGCTTTTTGGAAGACAAGGGGATCCTGGGGCCATAGTTCCTCATCTGTGAAATGGGGTGAGATTATCCACCCTGTGGAAACTCGTCTGTGCAAGGCCCCGTGGGAGGTCCAGGGTCTCAGGGCAACCCCAGTCTGCAGACATGGTGCCAGTATTCCCAGTGGCAAAGGCACCGGGGCCAGCTGATGCCCCGGGCTGGTCTGAGAGGCTGTGGAGGGAGCTGGAGGTGGGCAGCGCCTGTGAGTGGCTGGCAGGGTCATGGGCACGGCTGCAGCCCAGCGACAGTTGGGGAGAGCGAGGTCAGCAGGCAGCCCCTGCAGCAGGCAAGGCTGTGGGTCTTGGAAGGTGATGCCTGGCATCCGGCTCCGATCCGTCTCTGCTGTATTCACCGAACCACACAGACGGGCAGAAGGAGTCTGATGCAGGGTAATGCCAGGAAACAAACTCACAAAAGTCAGGCAAGGTGAAGCAGCCTCCTCTGGAAATGCACTCTTTGCAACGAGGAGGCAACATGTTAGAGCTTGTACTCCCCTGGGCTGGGAAGGCAGAGACAGGAGAATCCTGGGCTTCACCATTTGGCCAGCCTAATGTATTTAATGAGTTCTAGGCCAGTGAGAGACCCTGTCTCGAAAAAAAAAAAAAAGCTGGACAGGGCCCAAGGAATGACACCTGAGGTTATTCTCTGGACCTCACACTCCAGGTGTACACATGTTCACTCACCTCCCCCAACACATCATGCATGTACCACACATGTTATACACACATCATATATACATCATATATGTGTACCTGCACACACACACACACACACACACACACATACACACACACACCAGATTTCTTGAGTAGTTCTAGAGTCTCAAAAGTTGGCCAAACAATAGTAATTTCTTTTGTTTTCCTGTTAGGGTAAGCACCTTTCACATCATCAGACATATCCAATTCTCTTAAGTTTTTTAAAAAACTACATGTATTTATCTTGTGTGTATTTGGGGTATATGTGTGTGCCAGAACACACATATGGAGGTCAGAGGACAACTTGCAGGGGTTAGTTCTCTCCTTCCACCCTCTGGATCCTAGGGATCAAACTCAGGTTGCCAGGCTTGGCAGCAAGTATCTTAACCCACAGAACCATCTCCTCAGCCCCCATTTTCTTTTTAGACAGGGTCTTATCTTGAACTTTTGATCCTTACTTATGCTTCTACATTTCAAGTTTGGGATCAGCTGCCATTTTTCATTTGGGCAAGTAAATGACACACACACACACACACACACACACACACACACACACACACACATTCTCTTACCCTATACTCAGATGATCACAGTCTGTCAGTGCTCAGAGGCACCCCAAAATCCTTGGATCTCTCTTCACACGGCAAGGTGCTGGAGGGTGAAGACGTAACTGCTTTGACAGGACTCCTGAGGCACAAGCGATGTAACTTGTGTGGATTCTGTGTGGTGACCTGGTCCCCAGTGTTACCTGTGTGATGTTCTGGGAGTGTGATCCTATTCTTTGGCAGTTTAATTGAGAGGATGAACTGGGGCTGTCTGTGATGGGGCACTACACTGAATGCACTGCCTGGCCGACCCAGGAGGTCTAACAGAATTTCCTTCTCGGATTTTAGATCATAATGTGTCATCCATCAGGTCTCACTCTACTTTAAACTTGGCACCAGGGAGGCTTGAAAACCATTGCATTGCTCTCTGCTGTGACCCTTCATCAAAGGGGGACTTCAGGAGGAGGGACCGGAGGTCAAGGTCCCGTGTTCATCCGTCTTTATTCACACCAGGGAATTCATGGAAGACCCAGAGGGTGCTGCTACTTTCTGCTACATGTTCACACAACCAGGTTTTCCCCAGTATGGCTGTCACACACGTCCACTTGCCAACTTCCACCTCTGCCTCTTGGTAAAGAAAACTAAGAGCATGCGAAGTTGAACTAGGAAAAAATGGCCCAGCAGTTCAAAGCCCACTTCAGCCGAGACAAACCACTCAACCACTGTTCCTGTCTCTCCCTACTTTCTTGTTCCCGTCCTCTCTTTCCCTCCGTCTTTCTTCTTTCTCTCTCCCCACCTTCCCTTCCCTCCCCCCATTTCTCACTCCCTCCTTCTCTTCCCCCTAACAAGACCTGAGATCCCCTAAAAGTGGGAAACAAATTTCTGCTCAACAAGTGTTGGTTGTGTCTAAACACGTGCAAATAAATTGTGTCCTGCTCATCTCTCCCAAGGCATTGCGAAGGCAACTCAAGCCCAGACAGACCACACCCCCACACCCCAAACTGTCATGGTTTTTCAAAAGGTTTTGCTCATGGTGGAGAGGTCTGAGGTCATGTGGAAGCAAAAGCAGGCAGATAAAAGAGACAGGCCTCTTAGAATGTCCTAACCTGTGGTAAAACGGTTGCCTTCTTCTTGTCCTTCAGAACACAGAGTTGAAACAGGATAGAACCAGACAAATGACCAAAAACCCTAGTGTTAGTTGAGACATTTTGAAATTCTTTTCTTTTCTTGACTGTATAAAGAGGGGCTTTCCTCAGGTCACAAAATATTCTTTGAAAACATAGTTTTTATGCATTTATTATGTTACTATGTTTTCCTCCTTTAGTGGCATGTTGAGTTTCATTATATTTTCATGCACGTATATAATATACTTTGACCATATTCTGCCGCACCCCCCATTGCCTTCTCTTGTTTCCCCTTCCCCCCTCTCCAACATTTCCTTTTCAGTTAACACACATATTTATGGACATATTTACAGGGTACCATACTAATTTTTTGGTTGTTTTTGAGACAGGGTCTTACTGTGTGGCTCTGGCTGACGTGGGACTCACTATGTAAACCAGGCTGGCCTGGAACTCATAAAGATCGACCTGCCTTGGCCTCCTCAGTGCTGGGATTGAAGACAAGCAACACCATATTTTGAGACACACACATACATTGTGAAACGTTCAAACCAGAGGAAACGTGTTTCTCCTCAAATATTTGTCTTCAGTATGAAAATACCCAAAACCCTTCTAGTTTTCTTTCTTTTAACTAGGAAGCACATGAAAATGTAAGTATCTCTTTTTTAATTGGAGGGGCTGTGGATGGAACCCAGGGCTTCCCATATGTTAGGCAAAGTGGCCTCCTCCCCGCCCTGGGGACGTATTTTTCTTGGTGACATGATTACCTAGTATCTCCTCATTTAGCTCTTCTTTGATTTCTTTAACCGGATCCCTGCTGTCATATGTGTAGGTTTCCAGTTTTCAGCGTGCCGTGTAATTGTATGATAAACAGTCCAATTTTAGATGTCACCCGAGACTGTCCAGGTGACATTCTCTCGAGCCCCCAATTCTGGGACTGGTGAGAACCAACGAGCCCCAAGCTACTGTCAGTGGATGGGTCTGGGTCTCTGGGCTCCCTTGCTGTGGGTGTGCCCCCTCCTGGACAGTGTGTGCTCTGACTTCCTCTGCCTTGCGTATAGGAAGCCTCGCACAGGGAGCAGCGATGTGTTGGGACCCTGGAATGGCGATGCTTTGTGCCTCTCTAGCTGCTCATACCGGTCCAGTCTCCCCTGTGGTTATTCAGAACTGTGATCTTGTCTTTGGCCGCTTGTGAGGCCACTCAACACCTAAGTCCTTGAAAGTAGAGCTCATCTACACAACCATTTTTTGTTTTATTTCTTAACAACAACAACAACAACAACAACATGTTACCAATTGTTACTTTTCAGACTTCCGAAGAGATCACTGCTAGAGAGCGAAGGTCTAAGGATCAGAACACCAGGCACTGGGAGGGGCTAAGGGCATCAGATATGGGGATAAGAATATAAATGATGGGCTGGGCACTGTGGAGCACGCCTTTAATCCTGGCACTCAGGGGCAGAGGTAGGCAGATCTCTGAAGTTCAGGCCTGTCTGGTCTACACAGTGAAGTTCCAGGTCATCTAGGGCTAAACAGCGAGACCTTGTCTCGAGGCATATAACAGTGCAACTGTCTCTGCTAATATCGCCAGACTTTAGAAGCCTTATTTTATTGTGAACAGCCAGCACTTGCCTATCCACAGGGGACTGTTGTCTTTTCACAAGTTTTTATTTTTAATTTTTATTGTACTGGATTACATAAGGCCAATTTTAGACAAGTATATGATGTTCTTTGAACATCTGCCTCTCATATCCCGTTACCCTCCCCCCTTCCCCGCGCCTCCCCCTCCTGTTAGTCCCCTGTGCCGTGTGGAGGTACAGGAAGCTCAGCCTGGAGAGAAGATAGCTGGAAGTCTGAGTCATCTGTCCTCACCACTCACCCAAGGAGCTGGTGTCCCTTTCGCTGGGGTGAGACTTCCTCTGTGTAAAACTATTGATCTTGCTGTCAACCGCACCCTCAGCTCACCGCATGTACCTCGGAAGACCCTCTGAGCTCCGGGGAGTACCTTGAGTGCTATCCGTAGACAGGGCAGTGACTAGCCGGCCCATTGACCCCAGCAGAACTGAAATTTGGCACAAGGGGAAGTCTATACAATTTGCATTTCTTTACCAAGTTCCTGGCTTGACAACAGTTCTTGGCTTCCTCCACACAGCTGCATAGAAGCCATAGGCAAACTCATGTTGCATTTGATGATGAGTCATCCTGCGTCACCCACGTGGGACAGACACCCAGGAGCTCCTGGGGCTGCTGTGTTGGTGTGTGCTGCTTTTCCAGAAGACGAAGTAGAGGCCGGGGTGAGACGCAGTGGTAGAGTCCATGCTTAGCACTTAGTACACATTTAGTACTTGCAGGACAGAGGTTTGATCTCCAGCACTCCCAGCCACACCAAGACTCTACTCCCAGCCTTGGAAACAGAGGACACATAGCTGAAATCTCAAGCCCCAGGACCAATCAGACACTGTGTGATACTGTGGTTTAACTTCCCAGGACTCCTATCCATTCCTCATTGTTCACTTGCTGGCCCCAGGTAGAAAGACCAAAGAAACTGGTTGTACTTACATCACAAAAAGACAACGGAGAGGATTTGGCAGTAGGTATATTTAGGAAAGCATATGACTGTGTGAATTTGTTCTCTTTATCTGTTCTGAGGCCAGGGCTTCATGCTATATTGGGGTTAGGATCAAAACGGGTTTTGAGTGTTTGAAGAAGTTTAACCGAGTGTGAGTATAGGATCTACTCTAGGGATCCTTAGTGTTCTTATGTGTATGTGCATTAAGAATTTAAATGTCATATTTTGTTTTATTTTGGTTTGGGTATTGAGAATTGAACCCAGGGTCTTCTGCATACTGTGTATGGGCTCTAGCCCTAGATACCCCGACTCTTAATAGTCACTTTTGTTTGTTTGTTTTTGTTGTTGTTTGTTTTTCAAGACAGGGTTTCTCTATGTAGCCCTGGCTGACCTGGAACTTGCTCTGTAGACCAGTCTGGCCTCAAACTCCTAGAGATTTGCCTGTCTCTGCCTCTCGAGTGCCTAATGGTTACCTTTTATTTGTCTTATCTTATGTGAACCTCAGAAAAATGTAATAATCGTATTTATCATGAACTCCATAGAAACCAGCCATAAAAGTGAAGCGATTTGTTCAAGTGAGAGAGACAAATGGTTGTTTGGTGCTCAAATACGTTCCTGTCTGTGTTTTTCCCAAGAAATATTATATAACCTCCTGAGACGTCTTAAACAAAATGCTGTTGAAATATTTTCTGAGAACCTTTCGAACATTTTCTGTAGCCCTCCCTGTGTTTTGTGAGGGTCAGGTTTGCCTAGACTTGCATACCCCCAATTTGGCCACAAGATGTCAGGGTAATCTCGATCATTGAGAAACCGGCTTCATTTAGGGCACCGGGAGAGGGCTGAGGGTCCTCTTTTGCTGAAGATAAGTGGAAGCCATAAATAAATAAATAATAGCGAATAAATGAATAAATAAATAAAACAAATAAAAACTGAGGAAAAAAGAAAAGAAAGCAAGGAGCCCTCCCGTGGCTACGCAGGTTAAATAGAATGGTGCAAAGTTCATGCTACTTTTCTTCCCTTTCCATTTTAAATCAAGCCAGGGGAGCTCAAACAAGTCTCTGTGTCACCTCTGCTGGCTCATGGAGGCAGGAGGTCAGGACTTGGGCCAGCCCCTTAGCATACATCATTCATCTGTCCCGCTCCAGCTCTGGAACAAACGTGAAGAAATGAAGTCGCTTCTGTGGAGGGTAGACAGTGTTGTTATTGTTGCTGGTGACGGTTCTATTTGCCAACAAGCCTAAAAACATACTTTGGAACCCAAACAGGCTTGTCAGAGGGAACTTTTGTTCCATGTTTGGGCTGGGACGCTACCAGGGCGAAATCGGGCTGGCATTTGAACTTCGGGAGGCCAGGAGAGAGCTGTGCACCGCAGCCACTGACCGGAAAGGCCGGCCATCAGCTGCAGTTTTCATCTGGGTGTTATTTGGCTGCCAGCTGGGGTCACTGCTCTGAATGAGTACTACGGGGGGGGGGGGGGGGGGAGCAGGGTTCTGCGGTCCAGGATGGGGGAACTCGGCCACAAAAGGGGATAAACAAGCTTAGGAACTTGAGGTTTTTGGAAGGCTGGTCCTCATTTTAGGGCTTTGGAGAGAGAAAGTGGTCCTGATTCTGCCGGGTTTATCTTCTGTTGGGTCTCCGTTACCCCCAGCTCGCTGGCAACACCTATAGGATCCCTTCGCTGCGTGGATTGACTGTCCTGGGGACAAAGCCATCTTTGCTGTGTGTGTGTGGTGAGAGTCCAGGGCAGGGAAACTCTTGGTAATGCCAGTCTCAAGAAGCATAATTCAGAAAGCCTATCTGCCTTTCTCTGCTACTGTTACATAATTCAAGCTGAAGGTCCCATCCGCAGCTGTCGGGCGCCTCCTCCCTCTGCAGATGGGAGAAGCTCGCTGGATGGGCCGGCTTACACTAATCTATCTATTTGGAAAGCGGGGTGGTGATAAATTATGACCATGGCGAATATCATTAAAATGCGCTGGAGCCAGCAGCCCTTTTGAATGTGAATTCCCAGTTCTCCGGCACAACTCTGCAAGGCTGTCTAGGACATCACTGGACATTTTAATTTCACCTTGAACTCTCAGGCTAAGAGAGGCTCCTAAGAGACTCCAGAACCCAAATGTCCCTGTCTGGAGTCACAAGCACCCCCCAGGAGGAGCCTGAGAGTTTCAATAAATGGATGAGTCTCTTATTTTGTAAATAAAGTAACAGCTCAAGGAAATGAAGTGATTGCCCCAATTATACACCTAATTGGTGGCAGATTAGGGACAAGAGCACAGCCCATTACTGCTGTTTCCTATTCCACTTTTGCTGTCTTGAATTTAAACACACCTTTAGCTTTATTTTAACTTAATAAATTAATTAACTTACTGCAGAGCCGGGGCTGGAACTCAGGTACTCTGAGCATGCTAGGCAGGCACTCTGCCACTGAGCTGCATTCCTAGCCCGGTTTATTTACTTTAAAAAGCCTTATTTTAGACTCCAGTTTTTTTTTCTTTCGACAGTCAGGCCCAGAGGCCACCCAGAGCCATCTCTGCTTCCAGCCTCCAGATTCATTCCCGTCTCAGCCAACAACTACCATGCCTTGTAAACCTTAGCTGACTCTAAAGCTAAAAAGTTAATTTCCAGCATTTAACCTTGGATATGTGGGCATTTAGGATGGAATAGGTTTCATAGTGAGCACGGCCTGGCAGACTTTTTCTAGAAAGAGCCAGATAGTCAACATTTTGGGTTTGGGGAATAATACCTTAGCTAACGATTTTAGATGAAAATGTCTTTGTCGTAACTACTCAAATTTGAGTTCCCAGCAGAAAACAGCCGAAATACGTGAGGCACTTGGCATATAGGCTCATGTATGTAACACCAGCCCTTGAGCGGGTGAGGTACAGGAGGATCATGAACTCAAGATCAGCCTGGGCTGTACAGTGAGTTCAAGGCCAGCCTGAGTCTCGTGAGACCCCGTCTCAACAAAACAATAAACAGATAACAGAAGAAAAAAAAAAAGGCTACACAATATATGAGGTGAATGAGCATGGCTCCCTGGGGATACATTAGGCCCTCAGGACAAAATTTGCTATTTTTACAGTAATAAACTCATTTTGAGTTTCTTTTCTTCAGCGTATTATGGTTGAGCTCCGTCTTTATGTATTGTTCGACCTGCGCGTGTGAGAGGATGTCTCAGTCAGCGTGGGCTGCTGTAATAGAAGACTGGCTGCCTCAAACACCAGACATTTTCCACAGTTGCAGAGGCTGGGAAGTTCGAGGTCAAAGAGCTGGTAGATCCAGGGTCTGCCTGGCTTTGTCGATGGCTGTTTTAGAATTGTGTACCCACGTGGTGTGTGCTCGAGTAATCTTCCTCCTCCTCCCCCCACGTCCTTTTTGTTTTTGGAGAGAGTATCTCCTTGTATAGCCCAGGCTAGCCTGAACCTCACTGCATAGCTCAGGCTGCCTTGGAATTTACTGTGTAGCTCAGGCTAGCTTGAAACACACCGTACTCCTGCTTCAGCCTGTCAAATGCTGGAATTACCGGTGTGAGCTGCCATACTCAGCATCTGCGTTTCTTATAAAGATATTCACCCCATTTAGGGGTGCCCCCTCCATGGCTTGCTCTAAGCTTAAAATCTCCCTCAAACTCCCCATCCTTTCACTTGGAGGACAAAGGCTTCCGTATGAATTTGAGGTGGAGGACAGGCATACAGGTTCATGCCCTAGCAAATGGAACTGTTAGCAAAGTCCAAGAAGGAAAAAGACTGAAGGGAGGAACCGGGGAGGGAGATTAGACTGTCTGGTGCATGTCAAACACCGATGTGCAGGGCCTTGGACCACAGCGTCTTTTTTTTTTAAACCCTCACGCATCCAGGAGGTAAGCACTAGGCTTAAAAACATGCTCAGGTCTTGTCAGAGGCCGGGCTGTGTCTAAAGTAGTGCCACTGACTCTAGTCAGTGATTTTCACCAGTCAATGGCTTTTTAAGGAATCTGCTCCCTGGTGGGCACGGGATGGACTTTGGGTGATCGCCTATGCTGAACTCCCACGTCCTCATTTTCTGCCTACTAAATGGTTGTTGAACGTTAAATGAGTACTTGAAGGGATAAGGACTTTTATTTGTACAGTCATCTAATGTTCTCTTTAAAAATAACTATTTTTAGAGGGGCTGGGGATTGGGTTCGTGGTGGAGCGCTCGCCTAGCAGAACCGCAAATCAAAACACAAAACAGAAGCGAAACTTTCCACTCTTGTCTCAAGTCAGCGTGCAGCCCAGATTGAGTTATTAGGTGTAGGGGTCCCCCTGACTCCGCAGGACGTCAGGAATACTTGTGGCAGTGTGGGAGTCCTCCCCAGGGCGAAGGGTCCTCCAGCCTCTCCAGGGCAGGCGTGGCCTGCCCCTAGTGGGCGTGGCCTGTCTTTGGGCGGAGCCTGGAGAAGCCCCTCTCTGTAGTCTAGGAGGGGTAGAGGGATGACCAGCTCTTTTGGAGAAGTCCCCTCCCTTCTCCGTTTCACTTTCCCGAGGGAGGAGGGGTCGGACAGTCCCTGTGGCCTTCAGTTAGAGGAACCTGGGACTACGGTGAGCTCTCCTAGGTGAAGTCATTAGCTGAAAATGTGAGCAGGCCCTGGCTTCTCGGATGATCCGGAGGCCTTCCTGGGTGTGGAAACCCTGCCACTCTGCGCCACGACTTCTCCTTTTGCAGGCAGAGCTCAGCTCACCCTCACAGAGGGATCTGAGTAAAACTTTCCAACAGGTTTGGAAGCCGCAGTGTAGGCAATGCACTAGAGACGACTCCCAACCCCCCGGGACCTGGTAGTGACGGGGTTTAGGGCGTGGGACCGGGGAAGCTTTTGAGCACGTGGCTCTCCATCTTCGTTTTTTGCTTTCATGTCTGTAAACTGAGGCCTGGGAGTGACCTTTTCAAATACACACGCCCTTTCAAAGTCTTAAGAGTCAGGAGGGCTAGGACGTGCGGGTTTTGTTTTTACAATGTAAATCAGTGGTTCTCAACTTGGGGGCCAAACGACCCTTTTACAGGGGTTGCATATCAGATATTTACATTATGATTCATAGCAGTAGCAAAATTACAGTTATGAAATAGCAAAGAAAATAATTTTATGGGTGGAGGTCACCACAACATGAGGAACTCACTGTATTAAAGGGTCGGGGTATTAGGAAGGTTGAGGACCACCAACAGGATTCAAACCCTGATCACGCTTGTTTCTGAGTTATCCAGTTTTTGTCTACCTTTTAATTTAATGGCATGTTTTTACATACAGACCTCTTAATGTTGTTGATTACAGAAAAGCTCTTGTGTTATGGTTGTTTTAAACCTTTTTAATGCTTACACAGGCCTTTTCTTTCTCATACAATGATCCGGCATCCTTGCACTACTTTTTAATATTTTTCTTCTTTTTAAAAACATTTATTGGGCTGGAAAGTAACAGAGCAGCAGAGTGCTTGCCCACCATTTGTGAGTACCTGGATTCAATCCCCAGTACCACCACCGAAGATTTACTGGTGTGTGTGTGGGGGTGTTGGGGGCCAAGGTTCACTGGTAGAGATCAGCAGATAACCCTGGGGACTCTGTTCTCTTCCATTGTGGAGGTTCTAGGATCAGCTGATGTTTTCAGGCTTGGTGGCAGGCATGGTTAGCTGCTGAGTCATCTCACCAGTGGTTTTCTTCGGTCTTCACATTCAAATTTAAAATGTTTTTGTTTTTAAAGTTCTACGGTAATGGATACCCATTTAAAAGACTTAATTAGCAAGTCTAATACGTGTGCGTGCGTGCGTGCGTGCGTGCGTGCGTGCGTGTGTGTGTGTGTGTGTGTGTGTGTGTGTGAGAGAGAGAGAGAGAGAGAGAGAGAGAGAGATGGAGAAAGAGATAAGATGTTAAAAGGCTGCACTGAACCCTAACTGCAGCTTCTTCCTCAGCCGCAACCACTGTTGGGAAGTGATGCATCAATTGTTACCATGTTCTCTGAACTTGTGACATGTCTGTGCACACATGTGTGTGTACATATGTGTCAGTTTTATGTGTGCCTTATAGTACCCCACAGCTTAGTTTTTATAGGACTTCAGTTCTTCATGATCTCTCCATTGCAGTCTACGTAGTTTCATGGGATTCTTTGTAATTGTGTCATATTCAAGACGCTGGAGGTCGATGCCCCTGGAGTTACTCTGGGGTCACACACTGATAAACCAACTGAAAGTTGGAAAGGCATGTACCACACACGCAGCCTGTGGACGACCGTAGCTTACTCAGCTACACAGCCAATGTCCTGGAAGATGTCTCAGGTTCACCTTTGTGATAGTGAGGCGACCCAGACCTGCACTTCCCTATCGACTGCCCATCACTGGAAGACAGTGTCCTGATAGCGGTAACATTCTTCAAACCCAGAGAAAGATCCAAGGGCTTAACGTGCCTCATTTCTGCATCACCAGAAAGTGCAAAAATCCTAACTCAAACCATTGTAAGTCAAGGATAGTTTGTGCTGTATCTTACGCTTGACCTTCATCTAAATTTGTTTAGTTAATGCTGTAAGATAAAGATCCAAACGATTTCCTGCCTTCAAACAGCTACTTTCCCAGTGGTGGCCCTTTCCCATGTGTGGGGGTGGGGAAGTTTTCTAGGTTGGGGCAGCTGACAGTACATTTTAGGAACAAGATGAGAAAAAAACGATACGCCTTCTCCACTCTAAGAAGCAATTTCCCATGAGCACACATTTCAATTCCACCGTGTCTCGAGGACATGGGAAGTGTTTTTTTCCTCTTTGACATCTGAGTAGGTGAGGTGGGAAGTGAGAGGTCTGCCCAGGCTCCACAGCTAAGGATCAAGTCTGGGTTTTGCCTCCACCGTGACCGAGAACTTGAGGAGTTTCGGTGGTAAAGGAGAGTCCCTGTCTGCCTTCCTACCAACTGTTCTTCCCCTTCCCTCCCCGACAGCTGCTTAGTGAGCCCTACTGTGGGGCAGCTGTTGTGCTGGGCTGATGATGGTAAAGAAGCCTCACAGCCTTCAGAAAGAGTTGCTCTCAGCTTGAGCCTCCTCGTCCGAATTTATGAGGTCTATTTAAGCTTTCAGAGTCTGCCCAAAAGACCCATCCATTGAACGAAGAAGATGCATTCCAGAAGAACCTGCCATTCTGTTTTGAGAACATCACAGAATCCTAGCCCTCAAAAGGAGTCTGTCTGGTTGGCGACCTGTCTGGCCTCTTGTCCAGACAGGTAAGTGATACATTTTTAGAGAAATACTGAATAGTCTTTCTCTTCCCCCCTATTCTTGTGGTAGATTGAAGACAGCAAACGTTTATGATCACACAGTCTTGGTGGGGTCAGGACTCCCAGCATGGAGCTGTCCATCTCAGGCTCAGGCTGCTGGCAGGTGACGTCGGTTCCTGCCGATGTGGGTCTCTTCACAGAGCAGTTCACAACATGGGGACTGACTCCATTCACAGCAAGCAGGAGACACTGTGTCAGGGTTGCCTTAGCTTTTTGGTACTCCTTGAGAAGTGAGGTCCCATCACCTCTGCTGTAGGAGGGGGGGACCACTGAGAGTCACCATTGAGGGTGTTAGACACTGTGGGAGCTCTGCTCATCAGCTGGGGCGGGGTGGAGGGCGGCAGGTGACTTTGCTGAGTTAACACAAGAGGAGGAGGATGTGTTGGATGATAAGGCTGGTGGCCTGAGCTCAACAGGACTGTGCATTACCTTGTGAGGACAGACTTCCTGAGCTGAGGATCAGGACGCATGAGTCATGGGCTGGAATCTCTGATTACAGCTAGGCATCTCAGCTTTTTTCTTTCCCGTTGCTATGATTGTAGACTCTGATTAGAGAAAAAGCTATCGTTGTTTGATTGTTGTAGGCTGTGTGGTGCCTTTCCTTTGTCTCCCCCCCCACCCACACACACACCGAGACAGGGTTTCTTTGTGTAGCTTTGCACCTTTCCTGGAACTCACTCTGTAGACCAGGCTGGCCTCGAACTCACAGAGATCCGCCTGGCTCTGCCTCCCCAGTGCTGGGATTAAAGGCGTGCGCCACCACCGCCCGGTTCCTTTGTCTTGAATACATACAACGAATGAGTAAAGGGCAGCGACAGAGAATGCGGTGAAGACGCAGTTGACCGTCGAGCAGGGCGTGTTCCACACGCATCCCTCCTCCAACCCGTTAGCCACGGTTCTCTTACCTGTGACGGACTCTGACAGAGACAGCTTGAGAGAAGAGAGGTTTATTCTGGCGCATGGCCTACCCTCTGCTGACGCACTTCCTCCACCTAGGCTCCACCTCCTAAAGAGTCCGGCACCCCCTAAAACAGCACCGTCAACAGGGAGCCAGTGTTCAAAGATGTTAGCTTGTGGGGGTCATTTCATACTTTAATCTTTAACATCCGGGTACTTCACGTCCCCTCCTCAGCGGTAGCCTCCAGGAACACTTTCTTAGGTATCTTTTTGGAGGTACCGGATACACATATACGCTGGTAAGAACATTTTTTTTTTTTTTTTTTTTTTTTTTTAAATGGTCTTTAGAACACAGACAAGAGTAAGAAGTCACTATTAGTCAGGCTTCTCCGAAGGAGCAGAACCGACAGAGTGAATGCACATGAAAGGGAGGTCTTCCATGTTGGCTTACATGGTCTAGTAGTCCAACAGTGGCTGCTTTCACACTGGAGAGGCTGTAACCACTCCAGGTCTGTGGGGCCAGTCCAAGTCTGGTGCTGAAGCCCTGGAGGATTCCTAGAGAGAGCCAGCCACTGGTCTTCAGTCCACGCTGGCAGATCAACACGAGCAAAGAATGGCGGTGGCGGCAGCAGCAAGACGCAGACGGGGTAGATGAGCTTGCCGGCGATGTGTGAAGGCAAAAAGCTATATCTATATATATCTATATATATCTATATATCTATATCTATATCTATATCTATATCTTTATCTATATCTATATCTATCTATCTATCTATCTATCTATCTATCTATCTATCTATCTATAGCTTTTCTTTCTCAGACTTCCTTTAATTGGGGCTCCCGCAGAAGGGTATGGCGGGTCTTCCCATGTCAGTTCAACTGATGTGCCCAGTGGCGTCTCCGAGAGTTGATTCTAGATCCAGTCAGGTTGGCAGCATGGATCATCATGGCCACCCACAGAGAAGATAAGGACCCAGTATGTCGTGAAAACGAAGGGACAAAACATGCCGGAGAAGCCAAAGAGAAAGAGATGGGTGGCCTACAGAGACACTTAGCAGAGAAGAAAGCTACGTGACTGCTGGACACCTCCAGATATGCAAACAGTGTGGTCATGCACAAAACCGCGAGACGCCACCGCAGTACGCTGGGGATGGGAGACAGTCTCCGCAACGTGTGACGCAGCCCTGTTGACACATGGAGCTGCCCCTTTATTCTCTTTCAGCCACCCTTGCAGGGGTGCAGCCATGTTCCATGGGCTGCCAACATGCTTCTCTCTAACACTGTTAAAGCCTAACATCCCCTCAGGTGCTCAGGAGCCTCTGTAGACCGTGGAATGTCTTCCTGTGCCTTTAAAAAAAAAATGCAGTCAGATTATCTGCCCTTCCGTGGCTGAGTTTGGGGAGTTCTTCATGTACCAGAGATTCAAAATGCCTTTGTGTGAAAAGCGCTTATATACACACCCAGTCCGACTCCCAGCTTCTGGTCTATCCTTTTTCTGTTTGTCTGTCTGTACCAGCACCACACTGTTGCAAGCACAGCAAGTTAATAAACATTTTTAGCATCTGGCAGTGCACCTGTTGTCCTTCTTAGCACTTTATCTTCAAAGCTGACTTTATCTGCTCCTGGTCCTTTGTTCTGCTGTATCAATTTGTTTGGAGTTTAGTATATGCAGAATTGTGGGGCGTTTGTGGAGAACCGACACCCATGGATGTGATCTAATTCTCTACATATTTAGAATTGCTTTTGTGCCTTTGGAGAATATTGTGTAACTTTTTTTTTTTTTTTTTCCACGAAGGGTCATGCAATGACTTGGATCTTAAGCATTCCCAGAAGGTCCATGTGGTGGAGGCTTGGCTCCCAGCTTGCCTCTGTGAGGAGGTGGTGGAAACAGTAAGAAGTCTCATGAGAGGCTTCCAGGTCACTGGAGCTGGAGAAATGGTCCAGCGGTTAAGAGCACTGGTTGCTCTCCCAGAGGCCCCATGTGGCAGCTCACAACCTTCTGTAACTAAGTTCTAGGGAATCGATGCTCTTTCCCGCACCAGGCAGACATGTGGTGCACATACATGCATGCACACAAAACACCCAGACATGTGAAATAAAAATTAAAAATTTTAAAAAAAATTAAGATGAACCACCCCTGAGAAATGATATCTGAGGTTTGCATCTGGTCTTCACATGCATGTACATCCCCCCCATGAACAGACAGACATGCATGAAACACAAACACAATTGAAGATTTGTGCAAAGACTCACGTGACCCTTTACCTAGATTTTCTAGTTGTTTACATTTTGCCTAATTTGCTCTACCTAATTTACACTCATACCTGTGCACATTACTTGTTTTTTAAACAGTTATAGAGATCATTATATCCTCTTACCCATAAGCATGTATATATTTCCTTAGAACATGGTATTTTTATATATGACTTTAACTCAGCAAGGCTAAGGAATTAAACACTAATACCGCTACATTTTGAGAGTGCCACGTCTCCCACAGGCTCATGTATTTGAACACTTGGTTCCAGATAGTGGCACTGTTTTAGCAGGTTGTGGAACCTTTAGGAGGCGGGGCCTAGCTGGAGAAAGTGGGGAACAGGCCTTCCAGGTTAGAGCAGGGACCTGTTTCTGCCCAGGGCGTTCGCTCTGCTTTGGATCCACTGAGATGTGAACAAACAGCCCGGAGCTCCCCCGACTCCAGTGCGGTCCCTCCCAGCCACAGTGAACTGCATTCCCTTAAACAGCCAGATAAACCTTTCTCCCTGCAGGTTTTTCTCTCTGGTATTGTTTTCAACACAGTGAGAAAAGTAATTGGTACAAACTCCTTACTGTTCACATATGCAAATGCTAAGCCTCTCTTGTGTTCTCAGAATAAACTCCATTTCAATGTGGTATTTTATCCTTATTGTATTGTTCTGGCTTTAGATAGGTTTGGCCTCCCTCCCTCCCTCCCTCCCTCCCTTCCTCCCTCCCTCTCTCCCTCCCTCCTTTTCTCTTTCGGTGTTTACAAGAGAGCTTGGCCCATCCATAACTCCCCTCTTGGTAATAACCTTGCTCAGTCTTGAATGGTGAATGGGTAGTATTCACACTCTTTTCCATGTCCTGGAAAATCTGTGTAAGAGTCTACTATGTATTCCCCAAATATTATAAAGAACTCACCTCTGAAGGGCTTTGGAGCAGCTGTAAGGCTGCGTTTATTTTCTTTTCTAGTATCTCTTTTGCAAATAATGCCTTGAAAAATGGCCATTTAACCCAGTTTTCTTATTTATTGTAAAAAAAAATTGCTAATAATAATAGTGTCCAATTATCTTTTTACTGTAAAGAATGAGTCATGTCCTCTTTTTGTTCTTCATGAGTTTTTTGTATGTTTTTCATGATTAATCTTAATAATTTCCTTAGAATTTTCAAGTGACTCACTTTCTGTTTTGCTGACTCTTACACTCTTGCCTTATATTTTATTAATTTATATTTTTATAGTTTTACTTTCTTCATTTTTCGCCTTTGGGCTTAATTTGCCCTAGGCCCTCACTTCTAGAGACAGATGCTTGCAACATCAAAATTTTGGTCTTTCTATTTTCTAATCTATCCATGTAAGATTACAAATTTTTCTTTTTTTTTTTTTTTTTTTGAACAGTTTCTCTGTGTAGCTTTGCGCTTTCTGGAACTCACTTGTAGCCAGGCTGCCTCGAACTCACAAGATCCGCCTGCCTCTGCTCCGATGCTGGATTAAAGCGTCGCCACCCCCGCTACAAATTTTTCTTTAGGTGCATCTGGCAGCCTTTCTTAAGTTTTGAAATGCTGTGCTCATAATTTCAAAATACTTTTAACTTTCATTGGTATTTTCAACTCCTTAAATTTTTTTTAGTGAGATTTTTTCATGTAGTATATTTTGAACATATTTTTCCCTCCCCTAACTTCTCCCATACTTTGTGCTTTTCCCTGTCTCTCTAAAATAACAAATCCTACAATCAAAACAATCAAACAAAAGAAAACTCGTAAGATAAAAAAATGCTAAAATAAAACAAAACAAGACAAAAAGTACATAAAAAACACAGAGTCCATTTTGTGTTGGCCAACTGTTCCTTAGCATGGCGTCTGTTCTGGAGTGTGGGTGGTATACCCAGTGTCACTCCTTTGGAGAAAACTGATTTTCCTCTTCCTAGCAGGTGTCAAGGTGTTCACTTCGCCTTCTCAGTGCTGGGGTTTTGTCGGGTTTTGAACCTGTGCAGGTCTTGTGCATGCCACAGTCTCTGTGAGTTCCTATGTGTTTCCATCATGTGTCTGGAAGGTGCTGTTTTCTTGGGTCTTCCACCACGCCTGGCTCTTACAGTGTAAGTCTCTGCTGCTCAACTCTCAAACAGTGTAGAGACTACGATATAACTTTTAAATATTTAGGGAAATAGTTTATTTTATTTGTTTGTTATTTTTGGTTTTTCAAGACAAGGTTTCTCTGTATATCTGTGGCTGTCCTGGGATTAGCTGTGTAGACCAGGCTGGCCTTGAACTCACAGAGATCTACCTGTCTCTGCCTCCTAAGTGTTGGGTTTAAAGGTGTGCACCACTGCTGCCTGGCTAGTTTTAGTTTTTATGTGATTGCTTTCTAGTTTAACTTTATTGTAGTTAGACAATACACTGTATAGGATTCCCATAGTTTCAAAAATGTTAAGGACTTGCTTAGTGGTAAATAGTGGTAAAGGCAGTAGGTGTACTGAGATGGAACACATGTCCTTTAGTTCTTGGATGCAGCATTCTAAATACGTTAACTAGTTCATTTGTTAGTCATGTTGTTCAACTATTATAGTCTCATCATGTTTTTTTCTTTTCTTTTTTTGTCTTGTCCACAGCTCCCAGCTATGGAGAGAGGGATATTATGGTTTCTATGATCTGGGGTTTGGTTCCCTTGCATATATCAAATTTGGCTATCTGTATTTGGTTTTGTAATCTGCCACACAAATTCGCGAATGTCCTTTTCCCCTGAAAATTAAGATTTATTTATGGCTGAAAAGATCCGATCTGATTGCTTTTATTTTTTGGTCATATTTAATCAGACTTCAGATTGCGATACGCTGTTTCCGAGCGTTCATCTCCTTGCGCCTCCCCCACCGCACTGGATCCTGTTGGGGAGGTCCCTTTCCCGAGCTTCCCTCCTGCGCCCTTTTGACTCAGCTGGCTTGGAAGTCCTCAGATATCCATCCATCACGCCCACCACTGGTTTTTTTGTTCTTGTTGTTTTTCTCTGTAATTATAAACAACAGTAACTTTACCTTTTAAGTAAAAAAATTAGACTTTATACTTTTAACTTATCGTGGTTGATATTCTAGCAATTCCCATATACTCATTTTTTTTCATGAATAATAGTTTAATGCATATATTTTTTATATTCAGGGCTAGGGATGTGTGTGTGCTGTCTATAGTGCTGGGACTCAACATAGGGTCACATGTATGCTAGGCAAGTGCCGTATCTGTTACCCTGAGCCCAGCAACCTCCATTTTTGTATGTCCTCGCACACCTTTACATCACCCCCATTGTGAAAGGGTGGATCGTTCGGCTCAGTGCGTCACTCTAGCCTGACAGTTATTTCCCTCAGCATTTTGATGCCAGCAGTTATTGCCTTGTGCCTCTTTGGGGCTAACAGAAAACATGCTAAGCACCTAACTATTGTTTCTTGTATGTAAGTTTTCATCTCTTTCTTGCACTTTGCAGTGTTTTCTCTTTGTCCGTGTGGTTTCAGAGTTTCACTATGACGAATCTAGATGGAGATTTCCACTAAGAGAGGCTAACGACTTTATGATTCTGTGTCTTTCTTTAGTTATGGAGACTCTTAGCTCACAACCTCACAAAGATCGCTTTCTGCCATTCCCCAAGTATCCATTCATTTTACTAAAATCCTGTGAATGAGTCTATGAATTTCTTTATCTAAGCATTATATCTTTTAAGTGCTGTTTGGAAGAAAAATGTAATATTATACATATGTGTGTGTATGTATATAAGTGTATATGTTTTAAGTTTAAATTTGCTTTTAAATGGTTATTTTCTGTTAAGACTTACTTTTTTCTTTGTGTGGGTATGTGCATGGGAGTGCAGGCATGTAGCTGAAGTTTTCCTGCCTTGCCCACAGTCAGGACAAATCTCGGCCACCAGCCTTTCCCACAGCTGCTCAGACTCAACCAAGTAAACACAGAGACTTATATTGCTTACAAACTGTATGGCCGTGGCAGGCTTCTTGCTAACTGTTCTTATAGCTTAAATTAATCCATTTCAATAAATCTATACCTTGCCATGTGGCTCGTGGTTTACCAGCATCTTCACATGCGGCTTGTCATGGCGGTGGCTGGCAGTGACTCCTTCCGCCTTCCTGTTCTTTCTTTTTTCCTCTCTGTTAGTCCCGCCTATACTTCTGGCCAATCAGTGTTTTATTTATTGACCAATCAGAGTAATTTGACATACAGACCATCCCACAGCACAGGCGTCTTCAGAGCCCAGAGGTAGCAGACTCCCTGGAGTCAGGGTTATAGGCAGTTGTGAGACACCTGAACGAACTTGAGTCCTCTGCAAGAGTAATATGTGCTCTTAACTGCTGAGCCATCTCTCCGGGCCCTTAAATGTACTTTTAAATTCTCTATAACAACACAAGTTGCTATACTCAATTACGGGATACTCTATGATATTTAAGAGATACAATGTTTAAATCACACTAATCATCTATTTCCTGAAATATTTATAATTGTTTATACTGAAAATTTCAAAATATTTTATTTTAAATTTAAAAATTATGTTATTTATTTTGTGTTCATGTGTGTGTTTGGGGTGGGTTTCATGCACGTGTGGAGGCCAGGGGACAACCTGAAGGAATGGATTCTACCATGTAGGTCCTGGGGGTTGGAGTCATTTAGCAGGCTTGAAAGCAAAGGTAATTCCTTGCTGAGCCACCTTTCTGGCTCTCTTTCTGAAACATTCACCATATTTTTGTGATCTAGAGTCCCTTTATTGCACATAATGTGTGTCTATATAGATTTGGAGTGTTTTGTCCTACACTGTGTTCTGGAGAATTCTTCAGTACTTCCTTCTAATTAGCATATTGTTTCTCTGTATCCAGTTTGGACTAGACTCATAGACAGACTTTAAAAAAGGAGTCTATTTTTATATTTTAAGCTTTCTAGATGATCCTTTTTCTATACATCTGCTTCTGTTAGTTTCCTCTCCACATGGCCTCTGTTGGTTAAAATGAAAGTTATTGTTTCATTTAATGTCATTGTCACTTTCAACATCCTCTAAAGTTGGTCTAATCAGAAATCAATTGGCCCTCAGATTATTGATTTCATTATCATTAAGTTTTTCTTGTTTTGGAGATGTTTCCTATGTTGCTCTTCACCTCCCTTCCTTCTGCGGGTTTTTCTGTCTTTACTAATGATCTCACAGTTGTGTAGAGGGTTAATACCCTTGTCTCTAGTGACGGCCGCCTTCTCCTATTTCAGGGCGGTCTTCCTTTACCGGTCAGGTTCTTCAGAGAAACAGAGGTCAGTCTATAGACGACAGAGGCAAATGGCCCTTGCTATTATGGGAGACAAGAAGCCCCATGATTTGCCATCTGTGCTCTGGAAGAGCGAAGCTGTTGTTGAGCTCTGGGACCCAAGTACAGGAGATGGACACGCTGACCCAGGCAGAGGGAGTGTCCAGTTATTCCCTGGCCACCTTACTGTTCTCTTTTGGTCCTCAGTGGGTTGGATGCTGCCCACCCACACAGATGAGAGCCACCCCTTCACTTTCTTCTTCTGATTGATGATTCTCTTCAGAAGCACCCTCCCAGACACACTCAGAAATATTTTACCAGCTCCCCAAGTATTCCTTAGCTTCGTCAAGTGACACGCAGAATCAACAGTCACATGCCGTAGCGATCCTGCAGCTATCTTATCCACTGAGTTTAATTTAGTTTCTTTGCCCCAAAGGCTTCCCCTAGTCTTCTGTCTCCCTAGACTGTGAAGGGGAAGACCTGGAGACAGACTGGTAGCAGCTTAGGGTTCAGATTTCTTCCCTGAAGAACACCTATTCCAGTGGCTTCCTCTACCAACAACTCCTCTCCCTTGGAACATGACTGATCTTCCCATTCCACGGGAGTCAAATTCTAGAGCGTTCCTACCTGAAGACCCGTGACTCCTGTTGCTATCAGTTCCTATCTGTAGATGTAACCAACCGTCTTATTAAATAAGAAACACAGAAACAATGTAAAAGAGAAAGCCGAGAGGTCAGAGCTCAGAGCTAAATCTCACCCTTCCTTCTGCTGTCCCAGCTTCGCGAAAAGAGACCTACTTCGTGTCGGTTCGTTTTTTTTAAAGTATGTTGTTCTGCCTTCTCATTGGTTGTAAACCCAAACACATGACTGCCTCGTCACTGTCTGAATGTACAGCCCCTAGGTCTTAAAGTATATGTCTCCAATGCTGACTGTATCCCTGACACACAGAGATCTTATGGATTAAAGCGTGTGCCACCACCGCCACACTCTTCTATGGCTCTAATAGCTCTGACCTGAACACACAGAGATCTTATGGATTAAAGCGTGTGCCACACCGCCACACTCTTGCTATGGCTCTAATAGCTCTGACCCCAGACAACTTTATTTATTAACATACAATCAAAATAATATTTCAGTACAATTAGATTACCACCACACCTATCCTTTTTTTTTTTTTTTTTTTTTTTTTTGGTTTTTCAAGACAGGGTTTCTCTGTGTAGCTTTGCGCCTTTCCTGGAACTCACTTGGTAGCCCAGGCTGGCCTCGAACTCACAGAGATCCACCTGCCTCTGCCTCCCTAGTGCTGGGATTAAAGGCGTGCGCCACCACCGCCCAGCTCCTCTCCTTTTAATTAATTAATTAACCTGGAAATTGGGGCCTTACATGTGCTAGGCAAGTACTCTACCACAGAGCTGTATTCCCAGCCCAATCTCAACTAATTTAAGCCCAGCAGTCTCAAATGTTCCCAAATGTACAGAAACTTTATGTGAGGACAATAAAAATTCTTGTGTAATTGACTATGAGAAAAAATCAGAACTAAAAATTTTTACTGTATTTTTCTAATATTGGTTGTTTTAAATAAATTTTCCGTAAGGAGAATTTGAAGGTAATTCATACATTTGAACAATCTAGTCTTGGATATTAATTAGCTTTGAAATTTCTGTGTACATATGTGCATGAAGCATATATGTATGTGTACATGTGGTTCTGGTGCAGGCACCTGCAGAGGCCAGGGGAGGTTGGATGTCTTGCTCTATCATTCATAGCAAACCTGAAGCATTCAGTTTGGGCTAGGCTGTCTGGTCAGTGAACTCATAGGATTCACTGTCTCTGTCCTGGAGTCCTGGGGTTTGCAGTCACGTGTAGCCATGCCCAGCTTTTCCGTGTGGAGCCAGGGATTCGACCACAGGTCCTTGTGAATACACAGTAAGCACAGTTATCATTGAGCTACCTTATCACCCCCGTTCTGAGTTCTAAAGAGAAGATTTCCAGTAAGTTTGCACTGTAACCGAATGTTACACGGTGTAAAACTATTTAACAAAATAATCTAGAAGTTGATTATTATTATTTTTTCCATGACAAAGCTGAACATCTCAGGTCATTCGATGTGAACTTTCTCTTCACAGTCTGTTAAAAAACACACCGTGGAGGCAAGCTGAGTTGTGTGTGTATGCAGATGTAGCTCTCAGGGTTGAAACCTCAGTTTCTCTGAATTCTGTGAGCATGTGGCGCCAGCCCTGAGCCATGTTAATCTCCCAGAAGATTTCAAAGAATTATCTTTTGAAAAGGAGAAGTTTGAGCTAATGAAAACCAGGATAACCTCGGGCAGTCTCATGGAAAAGAATAGAAACAAATTACTGCTGGCTTGTTCGACATTGTTGCTGGGGGCTGTCTTTCAGTCAAAGCAGCCGGCTTTGTTTTCTTGATTCCAAAAAGGGAAGCTACTTCAGTGATGTCCTGGGAGAGGTAAGACAGCCAAGTCATGCCGAGTGCTCATCTGGGTTCTTGTTTAATGATTTTGTTTGTGTGTATGTGTGTGTGTGTGTGTGTGTGTGCATGAGTGTGGGTGCCTGTGGAGGCCAGAGCCATCGGATCCCCTGAAAAGGCAGTCATAGATGGTTGTAAGCTACTCCACATGGGTGGATGCTGGGAACTGAACTCCGGGCCTCTGCAAGAGCAGTACACACTCTTAACTGTCAAGTCATTTCTCTGGCCACACCCACCGTCCTTCTTAGGCTCAGCTCTTTGAGGGAAGTGTTGTGAGGACCAGAGGAACTTGACATCAGCAGGCCCTGGGTCTGAATTCCCGCTGAGGTGGTGTGAATGAGATGTCCCCATAGCCACAGACATTTGAATACTTAGTCCCTAGTTGGTGGCACCGTTTGGTTAGGATTAGGAGGTGAGGCCCTGCTGGAGGAAACACGTCACTGGGTCTTGGCTCTGAGGAGTCCAAAGCTGTGTGCCTTCCCCAGTTCACTCTCTGTGCTTCCTGCTTCCGGTTTAAGACCTGAGCTCTCAGCGGCTCATGCCTGCTGCCGGGCTTGGCTGTCATGATGGCGATGGACTCATTCCTCTGGAACTGTAAATCCAAACGCTTCCTTTTATAAGTTGCACCAATAGAAAAATAAGTAATACATCCAGTTTGTCACTGGTCACTTGCCCAGGGAAGCCTTGGGGATCCTGCTTTCCTAACGCTGAGCTTCAATTTCTGTAACAATGAAGCAGGTAACGAGTGCTCCCACCCGAGACATGATGATGGAGGTTTGCATTATGGGAAGGTCTACAATGCACCTGGTACATAGTAAATACTGGAAGTTTTATCCTGATCAGCTCAGCTCTTCACTCTCAGGCAGCTATTCAGATATGCTGATTTTTGTTGTTTTGGGGGTGGATGTTAGGGATGGGAACCGTAGCTGGTCTTTGAGCTGCACTCCTAACCCCAAATCACACCAGTTTTATAAGTAGCTGATTGCAAGTGGTGGCCAGATGATTCATACAGATTTTGTGTAAGAATTCAAAAGAAAACATCAGGTATCTATTAGCTGTAGAACAAGTTATATCCCAAACAGCTTCAAACGACCATTTTACTGAGCCCCTCAGAGTCTGGAATGAGAAAGAACTCTGAGGTCCACTGCCTTATTGAGTAGAATTCAAGGCTTAGGGGCTCATCACCTGGAGTGAAAGAGTTACCTAGAAAAATCCTTCCCTGACTTCCTAGCTATGAGCCGGGACTTCACATTCAGGACACCCAAACATGGCGTCTCCTTATAACTTGGGGTCCTCACCACATTGCAACCCTATGATTTTATACACAGCAAACAAAGACTGAAGGGAAGTTTCCCAAGAGAACCAGACCAAAAAAAAAAAATGTTCTAACCTTGGAAGAAGTCACATAATGTCGCTCATGGTCCTCAATCGCTACCGAGCTCTAGGGGAGGGAACATAGACCATACCTGCCGTCGAGAATTCCCAAGTCACGTTGTGAAACTCGGGGAATGGGAGAGATTGGTCTGGCGTCTTTAGAAAATAGAATCTTCCCCACAGATGAGTCAAACGTCCTCAAGACAGGCTGGGCAGTGGTGGCGCACACCTTTAATCGCTGCACTTGGGAGGCAGAGCCAGGTGGATCTCTGTGTGTTGGAGGCCAGCTTGGTCTACAGAGTGAGTTCCAGGACAGCCTGGGCTATGTAGAAAGACTACTCATGCCTCAAAACAAAACAAAAAACAAAACCGTCCTCAAAGTGTTTGACTGGCTCCGGCAGGAGTGTGGTGGTCCGAGAAAGGCCGCCAGGGGCTGCTCAGTGAGTTGGGGGAAAGGAAGGAAGGCAGACCAAGGCAGAGCTAGAGAGGATGGAAAGGAGGTCGAGGGAGGAGACCCCACCTCTCACACAGGCAATGAGGAGGAAAGGGGGGAAGGGGAATCAAAGAGCTCTGAGGTTTAAGCCTGAGTGTCAGCAGGGTGGAGCTGCCATGATCTGAAACTGGGAAGTCACAAAGAAAAGCAAAACCCTCCTTGTTCCCTCTCCACGGACCACATGTGCACATACAGTCTCCATCTGTTTTGCATGTATGCAATTTTGGTTTCACAACTCTTGTGGTGGCCCAGATCCTGAGCCCCCAGGGAGCCCCTAAGGGGCAGAGGTGTTGACTCCCTGAGAGATGACATCAAGGGTTGTGTGTGGAAATGAAGCCGTCTATGAGTCTCACTTTGGAGTCCAAATCCTGTGGTAATGGCAGGCTTTCCTTGTATTACGGGAAGAAAAGGGTAGGATGGTACGACTGGGCAAAATGCTGTAACACCGTCATGAAAACCTGTGATCCAAATATTTGCTGGAGGGTGATCTGGGGCTCCTTTGCCGTGCTCGGAGGTGAGGCCTCCAGGTCTCCCTCCGTGACTTTACCTTCGACATCTTGGTCTGCTGTCCAGGGCACAGACATGGCTTCCTCACACAGCTTCCCTTTCATTCCCCAGAGTTTCCTTCACCGGAGAGGTTAGGGGGTCATTTTAAAACCTTCTCAGTGAGTGCTCCTCCCTTCTTAGTGGGGTCCTCAGAGGGACACTGAGCATGCATTCCCGTGAAACTGCCATTGCTTTGCCATTTTAGGAACTAGCTTTTGGGAACTGCTGTTAGAAGGGTCTGGGACGCGGCTCAGCTGGCAGGGTGCTTGCCTAGCAGGTACAAAGCCCTCCTAGGTTGGATCCCCCGTACCACAGAAACGGAGCGTGGTGGTGCGTGCTTGCCATCCTAGTACTCCAGAGGTGGAAACGGGAGGATCACAAGTTTGTCATGTTCAGCTCCATAGCCAGCCTGGGTTACCTGAAACCCTGCCTCATGCTCCCCTGCCCTCACCCATGGAGTTTCTGTTTGGGTCATTTGGGAAACATCATCATCGTATGCCCCATGTACATCAGGGATCTTTTATTTCTAAGTGACAGAAATGAACCCAGTTAAAACGGAAAAGCAAATTCCCGATATATACGCCCAGCTCCAGTGTCTGGCATTGGACATGGGATCAGTGTGTCTCTGCTCCTTTCAATTCTCATTGTAGAATCGATGACCAACTCTGAACATTGGAACTCGGCTCCCATTGGAATTGGCCCCTCTCCGTGCACAGCCAAGCTGGACCCAGGAGGTCTGTGTTTGTGACTCTTTAAAGGTCACTGTTTCCTTCTAGTTCCTTCCAGTGATCTTTAAACCAAGCTCACAACCACATAAACAAGCACAGTGTTCCTAGCTTGGGTTCATGGCTGCCAGTTCCAATGGAACCCCAAGTCCCAGAGTGTAGGGTACAGGGTACAGGTTCCTTGGGTTTGAATCCTCTCTTTGTTACTTATTATATGCAAATATTGGGGGGAACTACCTAACTTAGGTCTTCTCAATGATAAAACAGGGTCAATGGTGGGATCGTTGGGATCATCGGTGGGACGGTAAATGAATTGTAGAGGGAGAGGTTCCCCCCACCATCATATTCTGAGTACTTTTTGTAGCGTTTTCCTGTGCACTTTATTCCATGCTCAGAACCTGGTAGTGCCAGCAGGAGCTCCTAGGAATTCAACTCCACGTGACGTTTCCCCTCCAGCTGCCGCCCGGTAAGCAGGCACATTCTAGTCACATAGGACGAATACAAGTTGACATTATTTTAGTCTTGAGAACTTTATGGCATCTTTCTCTTGAGACGGTTGGAGACATCCCAGGGATTTAGAGGAGAGCGGAGTCACCAAGTGATTTAGGGCTCACGATGCTCAGATTTGGGCACCGAGCATGTTAGTAGGAATGGAGTGCGTGCTGGTCTTCATGAATTCCTTTCAAGTCCCCATGGCTACCATTAGAACTGGTCTTGCCTTGTGCACCGCCCTGACGGACTCTGGAGACTTGTGTCGGTGACCCTTTAGGAAGCTCACCTCACTCCCTTCAGTATTCTAAGAACTAAGCCCATGCTCACACACGCACATATTAGGTTCCTGACTTGGGCTCATTTTTCCTTTATTCCTTGGCCATCGTTCTTCAGACCCCCATCTATGGAGGGCAGGGAGCTTATGCCCAAGGGGAAGTTAAAATCCTGGTTTTATATGTTATCTGTCTTTGCCTGTACTCACTTGCTTGGCCATCCTGGGAAGCAGCATCCATGGAGCCCCCCACCTCTACCCCCATCCATCCACTGCAGTTTTTCCGTAGACTATTCCCCAACTACTTGGAAGGCGAAGAGTCTGCAGTCTGGGTCTGAGTTCCCAGCTCTTTTCTTCCAGCTCCAGGACCCAAGTGCTCCAGTCTCATGGACACACTTACAGGGTTGTCTGAACTCCCATCTCAGGAGCCCCGTAGCTTAGTGAGTGATGTAAATTTGAGTGCACCAAAATTCCTGGAGGGCTGTGGCGATCTGTGCTTCAAATGTTTGCACATTTCTTCATTGACATTGTTTCCTGAGCACGTTCTGGGCCTTTCTTCTTCACTGCATTACCCAAGTAGGGCTTCTCCTTTCAGGCAAATCAACCTGTGATCCACAGGCTGCATGTGGCCAACGATAGTCTAATGCAGCTCAACACAGAATCACAAACTTTCCTAAATCACTAAGAGTTTTTTTTTTTTTTTTTAATTTGGATTTTCCTTTTCAGTAACAAAATTGTAAGATTCTTGAGCAAAACCTTTTTGATAACCATGCCATGTTGAAGTGTCGAAAGGTTTGATATGCCTGTTGGGCAGTCTACACACCAGCCTATCTGCTTCTTGTATCTGTTTAATAGTGTGAACCATAATACTGATTCTCCCTGAAGTTATTTTTCATACTTTGCCTGGACCAGGGCAGCTTCTTATGCGACCTAGCCTGAATTCCTTTAGGCCTGCAGGCTCAGGTATCTGAGGCCTGTATCTGTCCAGTCTCCCTCATGATGGAAGTACTGATGGCAAGCTTCGTAAAGGGCAGGGAGCAATCTGAAATTTCTGTCTCCTGGAGTCTCCTAGGGAGCCGTCATTCACTAGGTGACCTCAGGCAGGACAGTTATCTGCTCTTCATCTGTGCCTAGGGGAGATTGTTACTCAACTCCTAGAACAAACAACCCACCAACTTGATGTGTACATAGTTCTCTCCTCACTCTGTGTCCCCTAGATGTTTACTTAAAAAAAATTCCGAATGAACGCATGGACAGATAGGTACACATAGATTGGTTTCCTTCTATTCCAGTGTGTGTTCAGCCATGGCAATGCTTATCTTCATTAATTTCGGTGACATAATTGTTATGTGAAAGACAACAGGGATGTGGACTATATTCCCCTCTTGGTGTTGTTAGGGCTTCAGGCAGGATCAGAGTAATTCAATCTATAGGAACACTGGCTTTTATCCTGTGGCGAGTTCCATAACCTGATGGAGAAAAGGTGATTCCATCGCTGTTTCGGCTTTTATTTCTCTGACTGCCAGTGATGGGAAGCCCTTGGGAAAAACTATGGGAATATTTGTGCTGAACCACTTGAATGTGATCGAACTGCTCTGAGACAGCAGACATGGTGTCTAAGCGCGGCTGGATATGAAGGCAAACATGGACCAGATTCCTGAGGCTCCCCAGGCTGAGGAGTCTCACAGATGGAAACAGGTCAACTGTGTGGGAACGAGAGCAGCTCCCAGGGGAGTCTGCAAAGTGCTCCTGTGACTCTCTGCCCGGCCCAAGCTGTTCTCTGTCCTGGTCAGCAGCCATAGGGCCTCACGTCTTGCCCCTCCCATCTCTTCCCCAAGTCTTACCTATGGCCAGGCTCCTGAGCTCAGCTTACCTGACTCACTGGAGACCTTGGGAGCATGTCATTTTTGCCCAGTCACTTTGAAGTGTCTATCATGTAAGAAACAAGTGCTCACTCATTACCTTTGGACAGAGTCCCAGGCTGAGATGACCATGACAGCAAGTGTGTGGGTTCTCAGAGGGGAATGACCTTTCTCCAGCAGAGCTGGCCTGGCTCTGGGTTTCTCTAAAACAGTCCTGAGGAGTCAGTGAGCTCGGAGAAGCTTCATCAGTGGCTTTTGTGGAATGATTGACACAGGCTAGACCATATGTGTCTGCTCTTTGTAGGGAGGCTCACTGACTAAGGTGACTGTTTCTTCTACCCTGCACCCCACTCTGCTGTGAGCCACCACTGGGGAGACCAACAACAATAAGAAGTTAAGAACTGAAAATGGTCTTTGATTACTGAAGAACAGACATGATTCCAAGCGATGAGGCACAGCCTTTTGACCAAGGAGCCAGAACCTGCCTGTCCTGGAGCTAGATCTTGGTTACACCTTTACCTATTGAAGAAACCCACAGAAGTGTTTTTTCCTACTATAAGGGAGTAGAGATTAATGGAAAATTCATGTCTTGAGGTAAACTAATGCAAAATAAGAGATACCACCTTTTCCCTAGCTTGTGTCCTTCAAAATTAGGTGTAGATAGATAACAGATAGATAGACAGATGGTAAGTAGGTAGGCAGGTAGATAGATGATAGATTGATTAATAGATACAGGTGATGGAGGTATACATGATAAAGATGATTGGTAAATATGATAGAGATAGATGGTACAGATATAGGTGACAGATCAAAGGTATAGATAGATGAAAGGGGTTAGAGATGATAATCCATTAATGGAAAGATAGATAATAGAAAAATGCAGATGATAGAGACAATAGATCAATTGATATAGATGATAGAGATGGTTGCTAGACCCAGATACTAGACCCAGATGTAGATGATAGAGACATATGATAGATATATAGGAGACAGATAGGTAGAGCTGGGTTCCGGGTGGGCTCCAATTGTGGGCTTGGACTGGCTTCTTCCCTGTCTCGTCTGGTGGTGCCTCAGATAGCAAGAAGCTGGACTCAGAACTCCTCCACAGAATGCTGTCACCTGCAGGGTGACGACTGCATCGATGTGAAGGAGTCAGGCATCTCAGGCGACAGCTCGGGCTTGCAGGATGGCCACAGGTTAGCACCTTGCCTGACCCTATTCTCCAGGGGCTTACCCTACAGCAAATCTATCAGTCAAAACCTGCGAGTGTCTGGGGCTGGAGTGATGATTCAGTGGTTAAGAGCTCTTGCTGTTCTTGCAGAGGACCAGAGTTTGGTTTCCAGAACAAATAATTGGCTGTCACTGATTATCACTCCAGCTTCCAGGATCTGATGACCTCTTCTGGCCTCCAAGGGCACCCCACTCATGTGGCATACACTCAGACAGACAGACACGCATGTGCACACACACACACACACACACACACACACACACACACACACACACACACAATCTAAAAAGTGTCTATGAAGAATTAGGAGAAATACCAAAAGAGAAGGAACAGCCGAAACCTAGCATCATTGTAGTTGGGGGGGGGGGGCGCGGAGAATAAGCAGTGACCTGTAGGGTAGGAAACATCCATAATCACTGTTTTATGGGGAGCACTGTGGACTCGGAGCACCACCTGGATGAGGCTGTTTAACTCTTCTATGGGAGGACTGTGGATGGCACTCGGAGCACCACCTGGATGAGGCCATTTGATGTAATATTAACTCCTTGGTAGAAACCCTGACTGTGCTGAGCAGCTGAGTGACCTTCCGCACATTAAACTTCTATGAGTCTCAGTTGCTCCCATTGGGGCCAACAATGGCTGCATCTTCAACTGCACAGGGCTGTGGAGGGGACCAAGCGAGGTGACACATGTGCTTAGGATGTGACTGCATCCAGAGGAAGCTCCTTAGAGGTTAGTGACAGTCACTACCACCCTGTCTTTGGCTGTGGCTGTCAGGTGACATAGACTCAGACTCACATGGGATGTGCTAGTGAAGGGCAGGGGTGGCTGGTCAGAGACAGTGTAGTGTTTTCCTGCGGGAGGCCAAGGAGCTAGCAGCCTGGGCTCTTCTTGGAGTTATTTTGTTGTGAAAATGTCCAACACACAAAGCCAGAGGGATAAAAAGCGTAGTGGATATGTGTCAACCCATTAGGTGGATACATCAGTTGTTAACATTTTGTAATATTTTATTTATTGCACAGGATTTGTTCATAAACTTTCAAGTAACTTACAAATATCATGTCTCAGTCCCGAGTGCATCTTTGAACCACCAGCACGTTTTCTTCCAGGACCGCCATGCCATTGTCCCAACTAACTAATTAACAACTCCACAAACACCCAGGCATCTTGGAATTTTTTCTAGACTTTAAAAAATTTTATTTTTTGTCTGTGAGTGTTCTGTCAGACATATGTATGAGCACCCTGTGCATGCCTGATGCCTTCAGTTGTCAAAAGAAGACATCAGATCCCCTGGAACTAGAGTCGTAAATGGTTGTGAGCCACCATGTGGGCGCTGGGAACCAAACCCAGATCCTCTACAAGAGCAACAGGTGCCCTTAACCACTGAGCACTCTGTTTAGCTCCCATATTGGAGAGTCTTGAATCACCTTTTCATTTCAAGATGTATCATGCTGAGAACCAGACCGTTCTTTAGACGCGAGTTACCACATGCAGGAGAGTTGTCCCAGACGGCAGGACAGAGAGGGCCAGCATCCTTGGTGTATGTTCACTCTCTGTATACTTTGGAAGAGTGGAGCCTGGCCTGAGATCCTTAGCATGGATGAGCTCATTACAATTTGCTTCTTTCAAAAGGAGGAAAACATGTTTTTGAAGGCTGCTTGACAGACAAGGAGGATATTAATAAATGACATGCAAATTTCTTAATTTCGCTTTGGCTGGCTATGTGATTGTGACTTCTGCCGTACAGGCTGCTGATGGAACTTCTTCTGAGCTGTGAGTCGGTATTAGGCTGTCTGGCTGAACTCGCTAATAACCAGAGGGCAGGGTCGTTCTAACTGCAAACGGCAAGATGAGGACACATCTGATGAAAATTGGCCGGGCATGAGAAGTTGAGAGCTTAATTCTGAAGCTGTTTCTTGGGCGGCTACTCTGCAAAGCCTTGCCTGAGAGGCTGCTTGAAGTTCTTTTTATAGCTCCATGGCTCACACACGACAAACAGTTTCATTGATTACTGGCCTCCTGACACTTCACTTTGCCATGTTATTGGTTTTTCTGTTTTTCCCTTCGGTTCTATACAGGGATGGGGGGCATCTGTGTCCTATCATGCAGGCTTGTGAGCCCTGGGCTTCTCGTTCATATCATCCTTTCCTTGTCTCCTGAAATCACATGTGAGGCCCTTCCTCAGCATTTCACAGGATGCCCAGGGCCCCTAGAGTCTCACTGTTGCCTTGATTGTTACCTGGAGAGAACCCAGCGGTGTAAGACAGTAGTTAAGAATGTAGGTATTGGAACGAGACTCCTTGGGCCGAGAACCTGCTTCCGCCACTCACTGCTGCTTCCTCTTTTCTCGATGGCACGATGGATCCTGTCCTTCAAATGGAAATTTCTGTGAAGAGCTGTTCTTTACTGCAACAAAATACCCGAGGCAATCGACTTATAAGAAGGAGGGGTTTGGGTTCACAGTTTCAGAGGTTTCAGAGCATGATCATGGGGTGCTGCTGATTTGGGGCCGTGGCAAGGCAGTATGACACCACGGGAGCCTGTGGTCGAAGACAGGCTCACCTCATGGTAACAGAGAAGTGAAAAGAGAGAGGAAGATGAAAGACCAGAATCCCACTACTGCCTTCAGATGCATGTCCTCAACAACTTAACTTCCTTCAACTAGGCTCCACTTCTGGAAAATTCCACTGCCTCCCAGTAATGCCATTCTGGTAACTAAGCTGTCACAGGCCTCGACAAGAATTAAATTCTAGACTATGCTGTCATTCTCTTGCATTTATTCTTTTGAGAAGACTTTTTTTTTTTTCTGGAAAAGATTGTCCTCCCCAAGCATGAAGGAATTAAGAACTTGTGTACTGAAGAAAAGTAGCAACCGTAAATTGAAGGCACATGGTAATGCAAGTTGCCTATTTGTGTCTTGTCAGGTGAAGATGGAGCTCAAGTCTTCTCTCCTCCTCTTTGAATACACAGGGTTTTGGATTATGTGTGTGTGTGTGTGTGTGTGTGTGTGTGTGTGTGTGTGTGAATTGCACGTGGCTTGTGCTTATGTAGAATAAAACACAAATCACACTCTCCCAGTTCCAAGATGCAAAAGTGACTGGTTTCATGAAGGAGCCCTTTTATAAGATCTGAAGGTCATAACCAAGCACAAGCTAGATACAATTTGATTGTCCAGCTCTTACTTAACAAGTTGCCGACACTTTGAACCCACTGCTGGGGGTTCATATCATACTGTGCAACCTCCCATAGATTTAAAATAATACCACCAACTCTAAGCAAGTCCTGAGCTTGGAATTACTTATAAAATAGTTTGTGGATGCCAGGGCTGACTTTGAAATATGTGAATTTTGAACCTCAGGCTCTTGCCTGTGGACACTGCTCAGAAGTCTAGTGAGTAAAGAGCCCATGTTTCCTGGGCAGAACATTCTCCAAAGAGGAGATGACCAGCATTGCCAGGGAACATTTCTAGATACTTCTTTAAGCTGGCTAGTAGAATATGAGTGATTTAAAAGCTTGAGCGATGGGAGTAAGTGTTGGGAGCTTAAGTGGTTGGGAAAAGAGGAATTAGATAGCCTTGAGTAGCACTCAACATGGGAAGAAAGAAAAGAGAAAAGGAATCTTGTCCTCTGCTGAGCCATAAGCAAAGCTCTGTATTCAAACACGAACTGTGCGAATGATCCGCCTGCTCATGGTCTCATTAAGCAGCATTGAATTGGAATGGGAAGATAGCTATAACCTCATTCTTTTCCTCGCTCCCATCACTGTTCAAGTGCTTGTGTTACGGTAGTCATAGGCTGGCTGTGAACTCACTGAGACGCCATCAAACTGTGCTCAACAGGATGAACGCTAACTTGTACACAGGCACAAAACTTGTTGGGTCTTGGCTGCAACTGGGGCAGATGTTCACTGAACATCTGTCTTCTGTAGGTGTCGTTGTTGAGTACGCCCATTTTCATAAGGGGTTAGCAAGACCGCTGACTGACAGTAGTCCTTTTTCTGCTTTCACACAGCTGGGGATCCATTTCTCTGGTCATGAGCCCAGGGAAGAGACTGTGGACAGCATGCACCTTTTAAAGCAGTAGGGAAAGCTTTACAAAGAGAAAACTCTCCTTTCCACACTTTGTCCTTCCCTCTGGCTACAGTTTGGATTTGCAATGTTCTCCACCCCCCAAAGCCAATATATTAAAGGCTTGGGGTCCACATGCTGCTATTGGGAAGTGATGGGACCTTTGGGAGGTGAGGCTGACAGGTAGACTAAGTTATCGGAAGTGTTCCCTCAGAGGGCATTGTGAGACAGTGGTCTGTTTATTTCTCTTAATTTCTAGCAGTGAGGTGAATGGATCTGCCACAGTGTATGCAGCCACCATGATGTGCTGCACAGGCCCTAACCAACACAATCATGAACTGAAACCTCCAAATCCGTGGGCCGAAATAAACCGCTTCTCTTTATTAGTTGACCCATGTCATGTGTTACAGTCACAGAAGGCCAATGTCAAAAGATCCAGGTGGCATCCAGCAAATGTGCAGGAAACCCTGACTATGTTTAGAATGGAGTGAGGGACAGAATGATGGACACAACCTAGGTCCCCCACAGCATCAATGATGCTCTGTCCCGGCCCTCATAGCCTTCACGTCTTATTGTTGGAAAAGAAAGGGGCCCTGTTTCTCAGCCACTCTAGCTCTGTTTTCTGTGACTTGTAGATGAAAATTAAAAAATTTTATTACCTTAGTTAATTTGTGTGTGTGTGTGTGTGTGTGTGTGTGTGTGTGTGTGTGTGTACATACTGCTGTTCCATGGTGCATATGTGCAGGTCAGAGGATAACTTGAGGGAGTTGGTTCTCCTTCTGCTGATGTGGGTCCCAGGGATCGAACCCAGGTTGGGTGGTCAGGTTTAACAGCAAGTGGCTTCTGCTGAGCCAATCATTAGCCCTGAAGGCATTTATTCCTGACGAATTGTGATCCAAAGGAATGCTCCTCCAGAAACCACGAGCCAAACGCACTTAGTAATCTATTAGCATCTTCCAAAACAGTCTACTTGCAGCTTCAAACTATAGCATAGATGATTTTTTTTCCTAATCCATGTTTCTTTCGGCTAAGTCCAAGCAATTCCAGCTATCATATCCTGCAAGCGTGGGAGAGGCAGAACTCAGGACCTTCAATGACTGCATCTCTCCTCTGTGTTCTCTCTTTCTCCTTCCACCCTCCCCCTCTCTCTGTCAGAAGCAATTTGTATTTTCTTTGTCTTGTTGGGATGAGGTCTTGCTAAGTTGCCCACACTAGCCTCGAACTCTTGGCTCAATCCAGCCTTCCACTTCATCCTTCCTAGCATCTGGAGCTATAGGCACCTAGTCCTTCTGTATTGACCACTCAAAAACCAGCATCCCTGGGCTGGGCGGTGGTGGCGCACACCTTTAATCCCAGCACTCGGGAGGCAGAGACAGGTGATCTCTGTGAGTTCGAGGCCAGCCTGGGCTACAGAGTGAGTTCTAGGAAAGGCTCAAAAGCTACACAGAGGAACCCTGTCTCAAAAAAACCAAAAACCAAATAAACAAAAAACCCCAAACAAAACAAAACAAAAACCCCCAGCACCCCTTTGGGGTGCTGGATATGTTTAGTTAACATAGCATGGCTTTGACCTGTGTCAGATAGAAGAAAAGCATGAGAAATAGCTTCATGAGTGTTTCCTTTATTTATCCCCAATATTTATTTAACACATATAAATTGACTAGACTTGTTGTAACTGTCTCCTCAGAGGGTTAAGCAATTCCAGAGGAAGTTTGCTCGTCCTGAGGCCTGCAGCAACTCTCTAAGCCGAATTCCAGTGCAGTGATTACCTGTGTCAAAGTCCATGAAACCTTGTCTGGATCATTCCTCAGTGCAACTGGGCCAAACCAGTCCCTCTAAGCCTAAAAAAGTTCACCAGACCAGGCATAGGATGAAAACTAGAAGGGTGAGGATGCATCTTTTGGGGGGGCGCTCTTGCTTGGCATGTGAAAGACCCTACATTTGAACCCCAGCACTACAAACCAAAAACCAAGACCAAAACAAAATTGTGGAAGGCCAAAATGCAAGACTTGCTGAATAAAGGGAATGGATTTGCTTTTGCATGTGTATGTGTGTGCATTTATATATGTATGGATACATGTATGTGTGTGCAAGTGCAGGTGCGTGTATCAGACTCCGGAGTGCGGAGTTATAAGAGGGCCACCACACCCACCCAGCATTTATGTGGTGTGGTGGTTTGGATGGGAATGCCACCCCCCTCCCCACAGTCATGTGTTTCAGTGCCTGGTTCCCAGTTAGCAGAACTGTTTGAGAAGGATTAGGAGGTGTGGTCTTGTTGGAGGAGGGGTGTCACCGAGAGTGGGCTTGAGGTTTCCAAAGCCCACCCAAGGTCCAGTGTCTCTCTTTCTCTGCCTGCTGACTGTGGATTAGGATAGAAAGCTCTCAGCTACTGCTCCAGCACCATGCCTGTCTGCTTCCTGCCACGATGATCACGACTAACCCTCTAAATCTGCAAGAAAGCTCCCACTTAAATGTCTTCTTTTATAAGAGTTAGCATGGTCATGGTGTCTAGGGGATTCTAACTCGAGTCCTTACACTTCATCAGCAAGTGTTTTATCCACCGAGCCACACCCTAGCTCCTGGAATGGAATTCTTAATAAGCCTACCAGTTTCTAGACCAGCCCATCTTGAAGAATTTTGATGCATCTGAAATGGGACCATTTTAACTTTACCTGACTAGCATGTCCAAGTTTAAGGAGCCGGTCATCCTTTACCAGAACCTTCTGCAACTGGGAGAGGAGACTGGTAGAGATTCTAAAGAGTTCCCAGGATCCTGATTTGGATTCACTGTCACCAAAGCCCAACAGCTGGGTGTGAAGATTGCCACAAGATGAACCTGGAGCATTTCTCCAAAGAATTACTTCTGCCTGATAATAAATAACCAAGACACTTTTATGTTTAAATAGTAGACTGTGGAGTACTACTAAATGAGACGCGTGTGATACAGAGTCACACAAGGCTCAGGCTGAAGTCTGAGAGCAGTGCGTAGGTGAATCAGGCTTTCCAGATGTTGAGCTCTGCACAGATGTCAGTCTTAGGAAGTGGCTCCCCTAGGAAGGGGCCCTGTGTAGTTTACCTTCCCTTTCTAGGCATTTCCCCTACAAAATAGAAGAGAATATGGATAAAGGAAAACACATCTATTCATCATCCCCCCCCCTCTGGGGGCTCAACAGATGACATAGGGCGAGCATCAGGATGCCCTCTTTTAAGAGCAATTCATTAATTTTATTTCCTTTTTATTATTTGAATGTGTGTGTGTCTGGGGATTTTTGCAGGTGACTGCTGTGGTCATAGGAGACAGAAGAGGGTGTCGGAGCCTCTGGAGCTGGAGTTATAGGTGACTGTGAGCTGACTGACAGGCTGGGAACCGAACTCAGGTCCTCTGCAAGAGCAGTAGTACATGCTCTTAACCACGGAGCCATCTCTCTAGTCCACTCAGGAACCCTCTTGATACACATCTGCAGTACATGCAGGGATCCTCTTTTACATGAAAGAGGATCCTATTTGTCTATGTGCTTTCATGGTACACAGGATAATTTTTAAATAGCCGGATAAATTTGATTTAACTTGATGCAAATAGATTGAGACTTTCAGACACCCGCTTACAGCAAACAATATTACACATTATGGTGAATACACTATTAAGATGTGTAAATTCTCCCTCTCCCTCTCATTCTCCAGATCCTGGATATACTCCCGTCATGACGGTGTCCGAGGCTGTGAGTGTATACTCCACATCCTACAGGTCAGAGGGAAACGGTGTTGATGAAAACGACTCTGGGGTCTTTCTGGCTCTGAGCCTGGACAGATTAGAGCATCAGTTCCACACCTTAGTAGCCTGACCACTGCTGACACCTCGCGTGAGCCCGCGGTGGCGAGAGGAGAGCCCCGCTGACCAGCTCAGTGAGAGGAGAGCAGAGCCCATCTGCTGATGTTGATGGGGCTAGATGTGACACAGCCTGCTGGGGTGGACGTGGGCCAAGAGTGGCCAACAGCAGGTGGCCCCGCACATGGTGTGGTGAGTCCAAGTGAGTGATGTGGGGCGGACAGGCAAGCAGAAGATGCCCGGCATGGACGCCCTGGGTACAGCTGCTGCCCCATGGCTGGTCTGGACACACCTGCCCAGCCTAAGGGCGCAGGCTGCTGTGAGTGGAAACCTTTGTTCTGAGAATGACTTTACAGTGTGGCTCTATAAACAGAGGCAGGACGTGGGATGGGGACAGAGTCCCACACCCCTTCCTTTGTGTGCCCTGCTGGGTTGGGGGGAGGGGGCAGCTGGCTCCAAGCTCTGTCCAGACTTCCAGAGACTGTTTCACGTTGCTTCCCTTCTTTTTCCTTCTCTCCCTCTTTCATCCCCCCCCCATGTGTGTGTGTGTGTGTGTGTGTGTTTTCCCGTGTGTGGAATGCAGGTACACATGTGCCACAGCACACATGTGGCATTCAGAGGACAACCTCAGCTTGTTAGAGACAGGGAGGGTGTCTTCACTGTTTGCTGCTTCCCCAAGGCAGTTGGTCTGCAGACTTCTGGGAACTCTCCTGTCCCCCCCCAGGAGTGCTGGACTCACCCATGTGTATTAGCGCAACCCAGCTTTACCTGGGTCGTGGAGATCCAAAACCAGGCCTTCGTCTTGTGCAGACATGCTTTAAACCATCTGCTCTGACCAGACACCGGGTTTTGAATCAGCCTGAACGTGGCCTGAGCTCTGAAGTCTCTAAAGTCTGAGGAGGCCCCAGCCCGCCTCACCCCTATGTAAAATAGCGTTTTCTAAGGATTAGGACCAGAACTCGATGGTGAGTTCCCGGCAGAGTGCCTGGGTCAGTGCAAGTACTCAGTAGTGCACCAAATCCTCTCCATAACAGCACTATCCAGTACACACACACACACACACACACACACACACACACACACACACACACACGAGAGGCACACCCTTCAAAGGCTCTCAGAGCCGAGCACTGCTCAGTAGTAACCCTTTGATGTCCTGGCACGTGCTCTATCTGCTCTGCAAACCTCTTCCCGGTTACAGGTCGATCCTGCATCTAACAGTCCATTCTCCTCTCTCTGTTCACTACATAGGTCTTGGCTCCCCATTTGCCTTTATTTATTCATTTATTTTTTTTAAAATGAAACCTTGCTAGGTTACGCGGGCTGGCCTCAAACTTCTGGACTCCAGCAATTCTTCTGCCTCAGCTTCCAGAGCAGGTGGGATTTTGATGGGGAGGGGAGGAGTTTGCAACCTGCTCCTACTTGACTTATACATAGGCTACGAGTGAGTTATGTTTGTAGATCCCTGGTGGACTCCAGCATTGTGCCCCGAGGTTTGAGCCAGCACCACATTAGGCCTAGCACCTCAGGGTTTAAATTCAGATGGAAATTTCCTTATTTACTTTATTTATTATTTTATTTTATTTTCTCAGGACAGGGTTTCAGACTATATCCCAGCCTGGGACTTGAACTCACAATGTCACCCAAGCTTCAAACTCATTTCTGCCTCAGCCTTCCAAGTGTTGGGATCATAGGCATCCATCACCAAGGCTAGCTCAAAAATGAGCTTAAATTCCAACTCAGATCCTACCACCTAAGCGATGGGTATCATGTGCCTTACAGCCTGCTTGGTCTCTGCTTCCTGAGCAGTAACATGGGTGCGATAAACAGCATGAGAGGGTCTGATGAGCTTAGCCGGGTAGCATTTGAAAACATTGATGAAGCCTGTGGAAGACACTTCCGGAGTGTTAGGCACTGCTCGTTTTACTAATAGTTTCATCAAAGATGCATGCAGCGATAGCAAGAAGACACAGCCAGTTTAGAGCTCAGGGTCTTTCATAATGAAGACTTCCCTTGCTACTCTGCCCACAAGCCTGGCCACATCCCAGGCTCGTCCTTATCATGAAGGCAGGGAGAGAGAGGGCAGGGAAGCCAGCTCTGGCCACACAGGGGGACAAACCCCTGTGACTCACAGGGACTTACCACTGCTTCAAAGCTCCCATTGTTGCCTCGGGCAAGTTCTGCTTTCCATTGGCTGGATACCGTCTAGGGCGCTTTGGGGGGAGGATATTAGATTTACACACAGGTTAGAAATAGAATCACTGTTACGATGAGGAGGACACCCTGAGCTGTTCCTCTGTCTTTCCGATAACATTACTTTCTCTTTCTTTTTAAGATTATGTGTGATAAAAAGAAAACAAAAACAAAAACAAAAACAAAAACAAAAACAAACCCAACTCACTTGGTTTCTTTTCTTCTCTTGTGTCTGTCTGTACCCCGCCACCCCATAAACACAACCTCTGTGGTGTGAGAGCTCATAACTCTGTAAGATTCTCCTTTCTCAGTCCGGAACCCTGTGGCCTTGTGTATGCTGGACAAGCACTCTACCCAATGAATCGACCCCAGTGCTTACCCCCGGGACTGTGAACTAGCCCGGGGGCCTTCTGCTCTCGCCGGTTATTCTGTTCCAGTCAGCCTGGCTGCCTGGAAGTGTCGTGAGCCTGCTGGAGCAGACATGGACCAAGAGAGCCCAACAGCTGGCATCTCCCCATGTGTCCTTCTGGCACCATTTCATACTACATGTGGATCCGCAGACAGCCAACCCGGGCTTGCGTTTCCTCCCCTCTCCCCAGCCCGCCTCCCAGCAAGGCGCTAGGTTCAGGCTCGAAAGTTCCTGGGAATGGACAGGTAAACTGGCCCTAGGGGCTGAGGTGGTCGCTTGGTTAGCTTGAGTGAATCTGAGATCCACACAGCACCGGAGAAAGGTAAGATCAACTACAACAACAAAAAAGAGCCATATTGGGCAGACACAAAACAAAGGTGTCGCAGGCTGGTGGTGTGATTTTAAATATCTCCTTTTGTTTTTAGGAGGCCCAGAGGCTTGGCACAACAAAGCTCAGCGTTCTGTGGGTTTCTTGCTCTAGTCCTTCAAAGACCTCACTTCCTTCTCATGCTGTCCCATCATTGAACTGGTCAGGATGACTTCTCTTCGCCGGGCCATGCTGCTGGGTCAAAGCGTGTCTCTATTATTAACCTGTCTAACAGCTGGGAACAGTGAAGTACCCCGAAGCTACGTGACCCACCCAGGATCACGTGGCAGAGGCGTGGCTTGGGCTCCCACTTCTGATGATGGTGCTGCCCGCTGCCTGCCCTTGGCTCAGGCAGAGCTAGCCACAGACATTCAGCAGCTCACATTACACAAGGGGTCAAGGTCTCAGCAGAGGCCGCCCCCCTTCCCCCGAGTTCAGGGTCAAAACAGCAGTAGAGAGAAGCGACGTGGAACCTTGGTAGCTCTGTCCTGGAGAGTCTCTTGTGGCAGAGCGTGGGGGCTGTTGGTGACATTTTCATTAAGTGTGGCGTTCTCCTGGTTGGGTTAGGAGGTCCCGGGTAGGTAACTGAATAGTTCACAGTGGCCCTCCGCTGACAATGCTGTGTTCCAAAGGGCACGGCAGCTGTTCAGCCTGAGGGCTGCGGAGAGAGGCAGGGGCAGGCAGGCCGGAGGCTCGCTCTAGGGAGTGCCTGCCACGAGCCCGGCACCTTAAGGGACCTCCCTGGGATGCTTTCCTCAAGACTTCTACCCACCCCAGAACCCGTGTTGGTTCTGCCGTTAAGCCTTCCATTGCCAAACTGCTGGTGAGCCGTGAGCCAGGAAAAACTTTTGTGATTAGTCTCTTTAGAAGGAGAACTCAACTCTCCTCTCCCCTCTCCTCCCCTCCTTTCCTCTCATCTCCCTTCTTTCTTTTCTTTTTTTTCTTTTTTCTTCTTTCTTTTTTCTTTTTTTTTTTTTTTTGGTTTTTCGAGACAGGGTTTCTCCGTGTAGTTTTGGTGCCTGTCCTGGATCTTGCTCTGTAGACCAGGCTGGCCTCGAACTCACAGAGATCCACCTGGCTCTGCCTCCGAGTGCTGGGATTAAAGACGTGCGCCGCCACCACCACCTGGCTCCTCCTTTCTTTTCGAGACAGAACCTCACATTTGTAGCCCAGGCTCCCAGGCTGGCCTCCAACCCCAGCTATCCTCCTGCCTCAGCCTCCCAAATGCTGGGACTGCAAACGCGGCTCCACTCGGAGCTGAGAAGTCTTTCCTTGAAGGGGCCCTTCTAAATCTAGCAGCGATACCGCACTTTCTTCTTTCTTACCCAATGAGTCACGCAAGGAGCGACTGCAGTCAGGCTTTCCCTCTGAAGCCCTTGCTGGGTTTCCCTCCCGACAGGCAGGGGTGCGGGGGCACCATTTTGGCTACAATCCCGTGGAGTTTCATTTTCACGTTTTTATTGAAAAATCGAAATCCGGGGAATTAGAGCCTTTCCATATTGATTTTCCAGGGGCAAGTGAAAATTGCATTTTGTATAAGACCAAGGCAGTGCCACCTAGAGTGGAGACGGGGCGGACACCGGAGATGGCGAGAGACCAGGGGAACCATGGGGCTGGCGGGGAGAGTCTCAATAAAATTTTGACATGACAAAACCAAGAACCAAGTTTGATCCATGTGATTTGATTTCCTGCATTATAATATTAATTTCATTTTGTTTTCAGTGGACAGGAGAGAGAAGCGGGAACTTTGGGCATAGAAAACTCAAGTTTCTCCTCTGGGCATGTTGGGGTCGGGCATCAAGTCTGTACACACACCCACACTTCAGCCAGGCAGGACGCTCTAGGACAATGCAGAGACCCTGCCAGAGTTCCAACCAGTGCGTTCACTTTGAGGCCCACATCTGCGTTCTGAGTTCAGATCCTGCTGTTAAAGCACTTTGAAAAATTAGTTAATGTTTTTGAACCTCAACTTTTCATCTATAGGTGGACGATAATAATAGCAATATTAAGTAAGATAGTAAGACTTAGGTGATTAATCGAAGAAATAAATATTACTTGGCTGACCTAATGAATAAGTAAGACAGCTGTTGTAAATCATTTGAATTGTTAATTTAGGTATTTTCTGGGTACAATGACAGTCTTTTGATGAGATGGAAATATTACTTATTTTTCTTAAAAATTTAAATTCTACTAGTTTATGGCCGGGCGATGGTGGCGCACGCCTTTAATCCCAGCACTCGGGAAGCAGAGCCAGGCGGATCTCTGTGAGTTCGAGGCCAGCCTGGGCTACCAAGTGAGCTCCAGGAAAGGTGCAAAGCTACACAGAGAAACCCTGTCTCGAAAAACAAAACA
The DNA here is from genome assembly GCF_004664715.2 of Peromyscus leucopus. NCBI lineage: Eukaryota > Metazoa > Chordata > Mammalia > Rodentia > Cricetidae > Peromyscus > Peromyscus leucopus. The sequence continues at coordinate 21,303,397 of NC_051076.1, forward strand.
AAACAAAACAAAAAAAAAATTCTACTAGTTTAGTGTGTGTGTGTGTGTGTGTGTGTGTGTGTGTGTGTGTGCGTATGATGTAGTACACGTGTAGAGGTGAGAAGACCTCTACCTGTGTGAGATCTCTTCCTCTACTACATGGTCCTGAAGATCAAATTTAGGTTGTTAGGTGGCAAGTGTCTTTCCCTACTAATCCTTGCTAGTCTCAAGACTAAAGCATCTTTTGATGCACTACGAAGTATCACAGGGTTTGTGACATTGGGGTGACCTTGTAGAAGGTGTGCTCTGTCATGTTGGATTTTAATGTCTTCTGCCTATCAGGCTCAATGCCTTATCGTTGACTGAGAGTGAAAAACTATGATGCCCCCACAAAGTTGCTTTCTGGGAAAGACATTTTAGGAGTTCATATGCAGGAATAATTGGTTCTTCGTTTGCTACATCTTTTTCTGCCTACCCTTTCTAACACCTGTACAATGTCCCATCTCCTACCCCTTCTAACACCTGTACAATGTCCCATCTCCTACCCCTTCTAACACCTGTACAATGTCCCATCTCCTACCCCTTCTAACACCTGTACAATGTCCCATCTCCTACCCCTTCTAACACCTGTACAATGTCCCATCTCCTACCCCTTCTAACACCTGTACAATGTCCCATCTCCTACCCCTTCTAACACCTGTACAATGTCCCATCTCCTACCCTTTCTAACACCTGTACAATGTCCCATCTCCTTACTTCCTCTCTTACCCTTTCTAACACCTGTACAATGTCCCATCTCCTACCCTTTCTAACACCTGTACAATGTCCATCTCCTACCCTTTCTAACACCTGTACAATGTCCATCTCCTCCTTTCCACAGCAGGCTGGTCATGAACATCCACCAAAGCACTCAAAATGATTCTGGCAAGAAAATAAACATGTCTCTGCAAAGCAGATGAAAATCCTGGGACTTGGAATAGAGTGGGTGGGCAGCGGGGAGACACTGAGCCAATCACAGGATACCCCAAGGTGTTCCCCGGGCACCCCAGCTTTCAGGATAACCCACAAACGTTTCAGCCAGATGTGCGGTTCTTGGAGTAAGAAGTTAACAACTGCTCTGAAGATGAGAAGCACTCGGAGCCTGCTAAGTAACTTTATTGTTGCCTTGTAGTGTGTGTTGCTAGGAGAGACATCAACGTTACTGCTGGGGAATTGGTGAGAGGCAAGCTCAGCCGGAAATGCTGAGGGCCAAAGAAGAGAAGGAAATGCTGGGGTGGGAGGGAAGGGTGGGGAAGGGAAGACAGGGGTGGGTGCCTGGGCGTTGGAATTCTTCCTCTTCAGTGGATCCTTTTCCAACCTGCCCGAGTACAACAACTGGACATGGCATGTGACAGGCGCCACAGATGGATCACGTTTCCCCCACGCAGCTGTAGTATCTGGCACACAGGTGTTCGGTTGTCCGCCAGCTGCTCCGCAGTGGCCTGCTTCTCTGCTTGGGGGACAGGGGAAAGCTCCACACTTGTTGCTGCCGAAAGGATGGAGGGGCCTGGGAAGTCCGACTGCCACCGGGTACTCAGGATTTGAATTAGTGTGTGGGTCTCCACCTGGGTCTGGAACCTGACTCGGAGGTGTCGGGGCCTCTGCCCACAGACTTACTCAGGACAGGCTACAGGCAGGGGTGTGGGCATGGGGTGGGGTGGGGTACCTTCAAGCACAGCGGGTTCGCCGCCAGAGGCCCAGGGAGCCTGGCAGGGAGGTGGTGGGTCCAGGGATATGAGACCACTGGACTCTTAAGTCAGGTCTCATCTCCTCTTTTGAACAACTGGAGATCTTCTGCCAGGTTACTGACTTGGTCTACCCCTCATTTCCTCATCTGAAAGCTGGGTGTGTATTACCCCATCCTCTACCTCCTCACAAGGACTCTGTTAGGCAGAGTGTAAAACGTTTAGGGAAGCCCTGTCCCTTACTCCTGCTCTTTGCAGCTGGAGAAGGTAGGACAGGGTCAAGGGCTTGTCAGGCTCCTGGGACAGGGCCCCGGGTGCCTATTGTTCAAGCTTGGCTGAAGGGATCTGAGGTTCCAGGCTCAGATATCAGGAGCCTCCCAACCTGGATGACTGGTTTCTGGCCCGCCCCACCCCCACCCCGCCCCATGGAAGTAGAAGGCTGGCTTTCAGGAGCAAAGTTATGGAAGAAAGGGAAAGGGGAGACCCACGTGATGGCCTGTACCACAATAAGCCAGATTTGGCCGCTTGTCCTCAATAAGCCAATTGAAAGAACTAAATTAATGGTGACAGGTAGAGAAGGGAAGTTCAGTCAACGTGGCCACACTGGGCAGAAGGTCGACGAGATCAAGCAATCCTCCTCCAAAGCCTTCTTCAGGGTCCTGTCATGAGGGGAAAGCTTAAATAGAAAGCTAGAGACAGGAATAACCAAGCAGGTCACCGAGGTGTGGCTCTGTCCACTGTTGTCTAAGCTCTAAGTCTCCTGCAAGGTCCACGGACCAGCTGTAAATCTTTCTCCAGGAGACAAGTTCCTCCTCTGGCGTCCCCTGGATTTCAGCCTTTTCTTTTCCTGGGAGGCCATTCCTGGGGGAAATTCTAATTTCTTAGGGTCCATTGCTGGGTCATTACATGTGATAGCCAAAGGGAAGGACACAAGTCAGGCCCTTGCTTGCATTTCCACCACAGCTCGTCGGTCTGGCCCTTCGCCTGAGGTCTCTCTTTTCTCTTCTTAGCACTTACGGGTTTGAGTTCTTCATGGTTGCTGTTATTCAGAGCTCCTCGGCCACTGTGGATGCTCTGGAGGCCCTGGGTCACCTGCCTGCCCACTTGTCTGTCCTGGGCGTACGGAGAGGCTTGGGTAAGAATCTGCTGAAGACTCAAAGGAGGGAGGGCAACAGCAGAAGGATGCCCTCACTGTCCGCCACTCCCAGCTCTTCCAGTGGACAGGCATGGTTCACATCTGAAGCATGGCCCTGTGGGTACACGTCCCCCATCTCCTGTACCTCGACCGTGGGAGACGAGAATAAGACTGTGGGAGGAAGATCTCATGGGGTCTCCTGGAGGAAGGGGCCACCCCAGACTTTGTGGTTTGGACTCGGTGACTCACTGGTTGCCTTTCTGGGTTTGCTTAGGGAAGGGACATCACTAACTTTGTTGAATGAGTTTCGACTCTCGTTACTTTTCTGCGGCAATGGTAAAACACTGACCAAAAGCAATTTGGGAAAGGAAGGTTCATTTGGCTTACACTTCCAGGTCACAATCCACACACTGAGGGAAGCCAGAGAAGGAACTGAAGGCAAGAACCAGGAGGCAGGCACCATGGAGGATGCTGCCTGCTGGCTTGCTTTCTGCCTCGCTCACAGGCTCTTGGATAGCTAGCTTTCTTGTGCTACCAGGGCAACCGTCGAAAATAGTCATGCCCATGGTGGACTGGGCTCTTCTACACCAGTTAAGACAATCCCTCATAGACATGTCCACAGACTAATCTGGTAAAGACAATTAGTCAACTGCAATACTTGTGTGTGATTCTAGAGTGTGTGAAATTGAGAGTTAATGCTAACCCAGCCTCCTCCACTCCAAATCCCTCCTGTGCGTATTTAAAGAAATCGTCACAAGCTTATCTATTTCCAAGAGACTCATTCTCCTCTAGTTAGGCTAAGCAGGTGAGGTGGTCACTCCGAGGTCTCTCCCCTGGATGGGCCTTATCTGTACTTGCCTGGCATATGCTAACTAGATGTTTTTCCTGGAGGCGCCTCCTTCCCAGCCAAAACCCTCCCAAATACCCCTCTGCCATTTTTTGTTAGCATTCAAGCTACTTTCTCTTCTGGGCCACCCAGGAAAACTCCTGCCAGAGACTGTGCTAATTGCCTTATATGGAATGGGCCATTGAGGCGGGCACAGTTCACAGGTAGGAAAATCGAAGATCAGAGTGATGTTACAACTTTCTCAATGTCACGTAGTTGTAAGTGACGGGTCTGATAACCCAATAACATCCCTGAGCCTTTGCTCATTCCTTGCCGCTAGCTGTCGCTAAGCAACGCTTGGGATGGGATAACAACGTGAATTGTAGGACCCTGCCCTTGCTTCCCAGGTAACAACATGCTCTTGGGGGAATAATGCCATTCTTCATTCATTCATTCATTCATTGATTCATTCAGTGAGTCGACCCTGGGCACCAGCTGAGTGCCAGTGTCTGTTCTTGTAGATGGAGAGAATCTCAGCTGGTGATGGACCCGCCCACCACTGCAGTACTTCTGAAACAGTGGAGAGGCAAATGCTAAATGGATGTGCAGCACACAACTTGATTTGCTGGTTACTTATACTTACATTAGGTGCTACAAAGGAAAATGTATTGTGTTGGAAGGGAAGCTTGTTTGGGGGGCAATTAAGGAGAAATTTCCTGAGGAAAAGACTGTATCGTCACCTTTGATCCAGTGAGGACAGTGTCCTGGCACTCTGTGGGGGCTGGAGGAGCACCCACATGGGTTGATTTCAATGGGTCAAGCAATTCAAGTTCTTGTGCTCAGCCTAGAACAGAGGAACCAGTATGGGGGACCTCAGGGAGGAGCCCCCAGCTGGAATAGATTTGATGCTAGCAAACTGCTGTCTGTGGGCCTGTATTTTTCCTGGTGCTCAAGGGACAGTCTTGGTGACCCTCACAGGCCATTTCACAAGGAATGGAAAACCACTTGTTGAAAATGTGATCAGAGTTTCAAGACCCAGGCAGCAGGTTGCCGTCCCTCCTCTTGCCCTTCCTCTGATCCAGCTGTGAGATATTCTCTGTGTTTCCTAGCATACGTTTGCTTCTCTCTCGAAAACAGACAGAACAGCTCCTACAACCTCTGGACCTCGCCCAGGTAGCGTCTCCCTGTGGGCATCGGCTGCAGCTCAGGCAGGTACAGTGTAGACAGCTCCAGAAGGGGGAGGCAGAGGCAAGCCTGTGGAGGTTGGTTTCCGATGGGATGGAGTGACGATCCTCCTCCTTACCATCCTGATACAGCTGCCCAGATCCCTTCACTGCACATTCTAGAACTTCCCTCAGAGCTGTTCCGGACAAGCCAGATACCACACATCCATATTTTATTCCCTCAAGATATGTGCTAGGCAGAGAAGTGTATTAAGCAGCAAAGCTACCTTCCTGCTCATGAGAAGTTTGGAGCACTCTGAGCTATGCAAAAGAAGCAAGGAGACATTTTCCACACAACCTCGGAGGGAGATCCCTCCAATTGTGTCCTCACTCAGATGGACACACAGCTGAGCCTGGCACACGCTGGTAGCTAATTATTGTTCCAGACCTCTCTGCAGCTACTGTGTGACTCGTGAAAACAAAATTCACTCTTCCTACAAGAATCCTGGACTCCCAGTCTGTGATGTTTTGACCTCTGGTCAGCCCACCCTCTGGATGAATTATAATTTGCCCCACGGGAAAGAATGCAGCAGCTCAGATTGGGAGACAGACTAGAAGATGGACTGGTGGTGGTTAACCTTCCTCCATCACCAACTTGATGCGTCTCCTAGGAGACATATCTCTGGGTGTGTCTGTGAGGGTGTGTCCAGAGAGAATAACTAAGGAGGGAAGATTCACTCTGAATGTGGTGGCACTACCACCTGGGCCACCTGGTCACCCACCCCAGAAGTTGCGTTCCTCCTGACTGCAATTTTCCTTGGGACTGTTCCTGTCTTAGGGAAGACTTGGTGAGTAGATAGCCGAGGATGCCGAGGTGCAGCCCCATTAAATCTCAAGACTCCAAGAACTGATTCAAAGGACATCTCACTGTTTTCCCACTAACAATCCTTTTATGCCTGAGAATTTTTTACATGATCCTGGGTATATGGGTATGCAAAATACATATACAAAGCAAACATTTACTGATATATAGAATGTAGTTTTCAAATAACATATTAACAAAAAGCAAATTCTCATACGAATGAGATGGATGCTTGTGTTTATTTTCATGTAAAGAATTAAACTGTGGCTGAATATTCAGTGCTGCCGGACACAGGGCATCTTTAACATTTTCAGAGTTGATTAATATTTTTGTATTGCTGCTGAAAATATGCTGGCTTCACACACACACAAAATATCAGCAGTGTGTTTAGAGCCGTTTCAGGAATTTCTAGAAAGTGTCCCCTAGTTCCAAACCAAAATTTATTTTTATGAAGCTTAAGTTGGAAACTCAGATAGGAAACTTTAAAGTAAAGCACTCTAACACATTACGACCCGGAAGTCCACTACTGTGCTACCTGCTGAGGACCGCTGACAGGAAAACGTGAAAAATCTTTGTTTTCTGTAATTAAACCATCATGCTTCTGCAAGAGCGAAAACTTGGTACGAGCTGTGAAACCCTGCAATTCATAACATACAAATCCGAGCCAAGGTGTTTCATTTGGAATTTGTTGATGTTGCATGTCACGGCACCGAGCACGGTGCAGAGTGCCTGTGGTGTGTTCAAAACCCAGACTCGGTGGAGTTGCAGGATGCGGCGTGTGTGAATGCTGCACAGACTTGTTACGTCTGCTTTCGGATTCATATTTGGTTGTTGCATGTCCAGAAACCTTTTACTGATGCCAAATATTTTGCACCCCCACATTCGCTTACACATAACCCACGGTTTAAGAACTTGGGGTCTGGGCTGGGGGTGACGGCTCAATCAAGAAGCAGGGGGACCTGTACCCTGTCCCCCAGAACACACATAAAAGCTGGGTGAAGTGGTGTGGACCTGTAATCCCAGCACTGAGGAGACAGAGACCTGAGGATCGCTGGAGCTTGCTGGCCAGCTAGTTTATCCTTCTTGCTGAAAGATCCTGTCTCACAAAATGATGGAGACACTACACATGTGTGGCCTCTACACATGTGTGTGTGCAAATGGGTGTGCATGTACACACACACACACACACACACACACACACAAACACTACACACTGGAGTCTAACTCACGTGCCTGTATCCTATCGAATCCACCCCAGTTTTAAGCAGCCATCTAATGTGTGCTATTTCAGCCTTAACGATGTAGAAGTTTACAAGGAAAATTGCTTTTAGGGTTGGGACGTAGCCTCATTTTCCTTTGCCACCCCTATCTGGGCAATGCAGGCTGTGGTCTGGCAGCTAGAAAGCGCTGTATAACTCTGCTTGCAGATGCCTCCTCCTTTAAAAGGGTTGTGTGTGCTCATGCAGGAGTGTGTGTGCATACACATTTGAATAAGTTGATTCTGTGGCAGCTGCAGATCTCCACCAGCAAACAGCGTCATACTTTGGAGCTGACTCATGCACCTCCCATCCTCCAGTGCTTTCCAATTCCTGAAGAGATCTCTACAAGAATCTGATCCCCCGCCCCCCCCCCCCCCCCCCCATCTCACCAAATCCCCTTCAACATCAAAATTCAGACTTTGAAAATGGGCTTCTCCATTTCTCGAGAAGAATGGGGTAGACCGTTCTTACAGGCTCCATGTTAAGAAAAGTGTTCAATACATTCAGGAACTGAAACAGACTCTTCCTGAAAGGTGCTGTGCATCTTGGGTCCTGTGCTAACGTGGGCACGCTGTGCATTGGGGTCACGAGCGACGTCCACCACTAGTGCTTGGGAAGGTTATGAACAGCTGCTGTCTGTTGAAATACAGGTTGAACGATTCTCAGTAGACCCTCAGTGACAGACAGCTCACACTGTTACACTCAGTTCTCTAAGAGTTGTTACAGATGCAGTGCTTCTCTTCAGCTCAGTGAGCATTGAGTCCGAGTCTCTCGTTTTTAACAGGCTTTATTATGTACAGGAGTTTTACGTTCACAGCAAAATTAAGTGGGAGGTCCAGAGAATTCCTGTGCCACTCCCCCACCTTCACACACGTGTAACCTTCCTCACTAGAGGGTACACCTGTTACAGTTGGTGAATTCCCTCAGCCCGTCATTTCTAGCTGACGTTCATAAGACCATTTTGAGCCTGAATTCCAGGCCACTCTTCAGAGCTGAAGGGAACCAGTTCTCTTGAATTCCTAGGTCTGACCCGATGTTGGAAACTGTTAGAAATTGCAAAACAAACAAAAAAACAAACAAAAATAGGTTCATAGGAATGAGCTGATGTGGAATTGCCCTTCTGATGAGCTTTGTTAGGAGAGAGAGCCTCATGACCACAGGCCTCAGAGTGGCCAAGCATTAGAAGAGGCAGCATCACATCAGAGGTGGTGGTGTGGGGTCTTGAAGAGCGAGAGAGGACTTTAGTTCTGCTAGACAAAGAGAGTTCCTGCCTCAGAGGTTTTCAGGTTGGGGGAAGGCATGCTCCTCACCACATGACCGCCTGTGCCAGAAGGCACTGATGAAAATAAAGTCACACTTCAAGGTTGTCCTGAGCTGCTGGGCAAAGGGAAGGCTGTGGCGTGCTTTATCAACTCTGCCCCAGAGAGGGCTGTGGTGTGTGTGTGTGTGTGTGTGTGTGTGTGTGTGTGTGTGAGAGAGAGAGAGAGAGAGAGAGAGAGACAGAGAGAGAGAGAGAGAGAGAGAGAGAGAGACGGGCATGATTTCTGGGAGAAGACAGCAAATGGTGGGTCTATAACCTAACAGAGACCACCATCATGTTCTCCAAGCTTACACGCGCCTCTCCAGGAGGGTTGTAGTCCACAGCTTCTAAAACATTTAGGAAAGGGATCTTTCTGAGAACCAGCTCCTACAAATCGTTCTCTAACCTCCATATCACATGCGCTGTGATGTGTGGGCCCCATCCCAAATAAACAAACAAATGTAATAAAAAAAATACAAAAAGAGAGGAAGAAAGAAAAGGCTCCTTCCCATCTTCTTCCTGATTCAGAATGCTGACCGCTGGCAGGAAAATGGCCCAGCTCCCAGCATCAGCACCTCTCTGTGACTCCAGCCCTACAGGGCAGACTTCCTGGAGTCCGATGCTTCCTCTCGACACACATACTGGAGAACTGAACAGGCCACGTTTGTCACTCATCGCTTTGGAGCTTGGGCTCTATCCCTGGATGTCTGTGAAAGTTCATTAAAATGTAAGAGTCTTCGGCAGTTGTGAACGCAGGAAAACAGGATGGATGAGGCATCTTCAGGGTCCTGTGTTGTGCCCGAGTAAGAAAAGGGAATGCTGGGGTGACTTGGCTCATTCAGTTTGGCACTGCTCCGGAGAACAGGGCGGCCAGGAGTTTTATTGAAGGATGTGGTAAAGTCCTACAGACAGATCCCCTTGACTGAGGAGACATCCACCATGGGTGTCACTAATAAAAATGTGGTTCCGTGCTAACAGGAGACAAAGGCCTTACTCACTAATTGCCCTCAGCATTTTAATTACTTTTTAATAACATGTCATTACTGTTATCAAAATCTGACATTTTCTCATCAGAAGTGTTTCTGGTTTTGACTTCCACTAAGAGGAAGGGACTGTGTGCGTCGAAAGGGCAGATTTTCTTCTATTTCTGGGCCCTGTTGACTTTCGGGGTAGTAGATATCATTTGTCATGTCCCCAGTGAGAAGTCTAATAAAATAAAACAGTATGATAATGTGATCCTGAGAGAGAGAGTCCATGTGCAGGGTCATGACTCTCATCGATCTCAGAGATTGCATTTTCTTGGAGGTACCAGGGACTGATGCATGCCATGAGGGCAGGGTGGAAGACACCACACAGCACGTTTGCGCTCCTTCCTGCCCACTGCTGCTGTGACCCAAATGTCATGCATCTCCGTGCCTGGATCTTATCTATGGCTCCTTCCTGGCTGGTGGTTCTTCCTGACCCATCCTTCCCAGGGGAATACTGTCCTTAAAGCTGTGTGCCTGTCACATCCCTTCTCACAGAGGAGATCCTCTTACACTCCATTGGGACTAATAGGAACCATGAAAACAGCATTTTATAGGCCAAACACAATTAAAAAGTTTCTTTACTGCAGGACTTTTTGGAGCCTTAAGATGCTAATAAGCATTGCAAATTTTCAAACATGTCCCCCAAATTTACTTGACTGCGATCCTGGCAGGAAACAGATGGCCCATTCAAAGGAGTAATTGCAGGGACTATTAACAAAAGTATGAACAGATTAAGGAAATCAACAAGGGGATGACGAAGTACCCAGGAGCCCTGGCAGCAGCCAGGAGTTGCTTTTACCTGAGGTTTGAGCTAAAGGAAGGGGGCAGACGTGCCAGGGGTGGGTACAGCTTGGGAAAGGACACCGCTCATCAGAAGCTGGGACCTACCACCGAGGGCCATGTCACTGGCAAACACAGCATTGCAGAGGAACAGTGCCCTGGCGTCTTCCTTCTACTGTGTTCTAGAGTCAACAACGGTATCCAACCCAAAGCCAGAGGCCTGGGTCACATGATTCAGAGACGCCAGCCTCCCCGGAAGCAGTAGAACCAAGGAAGACAGAAGGGAGCTGGGGAAACGGCTCAGGAGGTAAAATGCTTGCCATGTAAACACGAAGACCCAAGTTTCCATTCCCAGCCCCTGTAAAAGCTGGGCATGGTGGCCTAGGCCTGCAATCTCAGCACCGGGGAGGTGGAGACAGGAGATTCCTGAGCTTGTTGGTCAGCAGTCTAAACCAATAGGTACCATGTTCTGAGAGACGCTGTCTCAAAGAAATAAGGAGATGCAATTGAGGAAGATACCTAATGTCGACCTCTGCTCTCCAGACCCATGTGTACCTACACAGATGTGCGCGTCCATGATCACATACACAGGCACAGACAATGAGGAAAGCTGGGCTGTAAGGACACCTGCGAACAGCAGGTAGAGCACCACCTTCTAGGCAAAGTTGGCATGAACCATCCAGTCTACTCACTGGGCTGGGCACCCTCATGCCGTCTGTACACATGGAGCTCCTCAGCCCTCCCCCCACCCTCTGCTGCATTCCTACATATCTACCCATTCCCACGCAACCTCAGAAATACAGTCCGGGCTTTCAGGTCATAACTGTGGCTGCACGGGCCTCTCGGTGGAGACTCCATCGCTTGACTGAGTGGCCATTCCTTTTTCCTCCTCTCTTAGGGGAATTCTCTGGCCACCTCAGGTCAAGTTCATTTCTGTACTGTCCTCCAGAATGGGGGGCGGGAGGGGGAGTCACTGTTTCCGATAGGTGGGACACATTCTGAAGTGATTTTTGTGTGGCTTTCAGAGTGAGTGGTGACCTGGGGAGGGGGTAGTGTTTGGGGAGCTTCAGCATATCAGAAGACCTGGAATGCCGTGGTGGCCTTTGTGATTGGAATATTTGAGACCAAGCATTCCTGGGTGACTTGGAGGCTCTGCCTTTGGGGCCTTCAACACTTTCAACCCAATCACGGATCTTACAGTAGAAGTGGGGTTCCAATCCCCCACCACCCTCATTCCCTTCTCTGTGTGACTAGCGTCGTGGTCCTTGAGTCCATAGCGCCTCCTCCTCGCCCCAATCTGTCATCGAGACAGGAGGATGGAGCAGACAGCTGTGTGCCGGGGCAGGTCATGAAGGAATGAGCTGAGAGCTACTTCTTGGGGTAGAGGTGCCCTTCGTGTCTGGGGAGCTCACTTTTCTGGAATCAGGATGGAGCCACACCTGGGTTCTCCTTGGCCAGGGGCACGTGGCTGTGTGCTGGACCACCCCTGCACAGGGAGTGGGGAAAGGGGCAGGCAGGATGGTGTTCCCTGGGCAACGCAGGTGCCTGGGCAAGCCTGGCCTGACACCCCAGTGATTGCACCCTCCTTTCAGCTCAGAGCTGGAAAACTGCTTCCTCACCAACCAGCTCTTCCTCATCTGTATCTTCTTGTCTGAGTTTCAGTTGAAGTGGGTGCAGGTGACAGGGCCCTGTTCAGCAAGAGGAGGAGAGTGTGACACTTGTGTGAAACGAGGACATGGTACGGTACCTGCCCCGGGCTCCGCTCCATCTTTATCCAAAGGCAGCATGCCAGTTTCTGCATCCTGACCACCCTTCTCCCCTTGAGCTGTTCAAAATGATCTGACTGGTGGGCATGCAAGGCCTTGTCAGCGCAGAACCCAACACCAGCTAGAGAGACACCCACCCCTCACCCTCTTGGAGACACCGGGCTCAGATTTGAAGGGAACCAATGAAAGGACGGTATCTCTAGGAGTTTAAAGTTGCAGTGAGGCGTTGGTCTTCCACTCCTTTTGTCTGTTTTGTCTAAATGTTCACCTTTTAAAGATTTAAATAGCATTTGTGTGTGTGTGTGTGTGTGTGTTGTTTGTTTTTTTTTTTTTTGTTGTGTGTGTGTGTGTGTGTGTGTGTGTGTGTGTGTGTGTGTGTGTGTAAGAGGACAATTTGTAGGAGTCAGTTCTCTCCTTCCACCATGTGGAGTACCAAGGGATTGAACTCAGATTGTCAGTCTTGGTGGCAAGCACGTTATTCACTGAGCCAGCTGTCTTGCCAGCCAGCCCCTAAATATCAGTCATGACATGTCTAAGGGTAGGCATGTTGCTTTGCAGTGTGCTAACAGTATAAGACGTGTGTGTGTGTGTGTGTGTGTGTGTGTGTGTGTGTGTGTGTGTGCATTGCTGGTGTCAGGGAACAGAAGAACAAATATAATTCAGAATAACTGTAGATCCAGGGATTAATTTTCAACAGCGAAAACATTTTAAAAGACATGAACGCAGAAGGGAGCTTGTTGTAAAGAAGAGTTGTGGTAGAAGGGGAGGGGCTAAGAGAATGACTGACAGGTGTGGTCAAAGCACATTTTATCATGCATATGATATTGTAAAAATAAATTAATCAAAATTTAAAAGTTAAAGGCTTCATGGGAGGTCATTGGCTTTTAAAGAAGAAAAGAAGGAGGAGGAGGAGAAAGAAAAGGAGAAGAAAGAGGAGAAGATGGAAAAGGAGAAGGAGGAGAGTATGCTCTGTTTCCATCTCTTTACATGTCCCCTTCTCTTTCCCTTGAGTGAGTTTAGATCTGGAGAAGCCCATTGGGCCTGGGTGGCATTTCTAGCTGCCAGCTGAACTTTCATCTCTGGATCTACAGATCTACATCCCTGCTCTGTCTCCCATCACACTCCGAGGCGGGCGTTGCTGCCCTCGATGAGCCCAGAACCTGGACTCAGTGGAACGGAGCAAACTTGTGACCCTGTAAGGCCAGGGATTTCTTTGTCACCATCTGGGCGCCCTACAGGGTCAGAGGGACAACAGAGGTCATGTCCTCCTCTCTGCACACGCTGCTGGGTCCTCCCACCAGCCCCTGAGGACTGATGAGCTACACAGCCATTGGGCTTTTCTCTGTTTGGGGAGTGGGCTTCCCTTTCTGTGCCGCGGGAATTGGGGCCTTCCTTCCTTCTTTGGTCACAGCCTGGTCAGTCTGCCCCCTGTCTCTCGGCACCAGCAGGGCTATACCTCCTGGAGGTGGCTCTTCCCCAACCAGCCCTACCCCATCTGCCCTTTGCTCAGAATAGACATGTCCTTTTTCTCTTCCTCCTCCCCCTTTTCTTCTCCCTCCCTCCCCTCCCCTCTGGCCATCCTGATTTTCCAAGCATGGGACCCAACACTATCACCCTGGCCTCCTTGAACTTTACATTTCTCATTGCAATATTAGTACTTTGATCCAAGGGTAAAACCCAAGATCCATTTTCTTCTGGAGACTAATGGACTCTAGACTGTAGATGAATTTCTAAACTGTCTTATTAAATAAAAAACGCAGAGCCAGAAATTGGGGTTAAAGCCTGAGAGAGATCAGAGGAATAGGAACAGTCACAGCTAACCTTACCTCACCAACTCTGCCATTTCCAAATGCAAGATACTTCCTGTCTACCCATGCCTATATGCCTTGCTGTTCTGCCATCTGATTTGCTCTCTCTGTCCAGCTACATCACTTCCTCTTCCTGACCATTTCCTGTCTGTCTGTACAGACCTCCAGGGTTAACTAGTGTTGGAATTTAAGGCGTGTGCCACCACGCCTGGCTCTGTTCCCAGTGTGGCCTTGAACTCACAGAGATCCAGACAGATCCCTGCCTGCCAAGTGATAGGATTAAAGGCGAGTGCTATTGTTGCCTGACTTTTGTGTTTACTTATAATGGCTTGGTTTTTCCTCTGATCTCCAGGCAAGCTTTATTTATTAGAGCACAAATAAAATATCACCACACTGGACTCCATTAACTGTCTTCCAGTATCCTATTTTTCCCCTAGTCGAATTATGATGTTACACAAGAAGGGCAGAGAATCCACAAGGAGACTCTTTTGCAATGTATCCAGTTCCTTTTGATTTAACATATTTGGAATGCTGGCCATTCACAGGGCTCTGAGCTCAGAATGTCAGAGAACCCCAACATGTTTAAGACACAGTTTCTGCTTTCTAGAAGCTTTAACCAAACCAATATGCTAGTGCTCACGGGCAAGGCAGGTCAAGTGGTTCAAGAAAAGGCTACACCAGCCCCAGTGGTGACAGCCTGCACCAGGCGGGGACCTTAGAGAGTTAGCTAGAGGGAGATCCAGGAATATCTGGCCATCTTTCCTAAAAGAGTTTACTGGATAGATCGGGGAATTCCAAACTTGAATGATCATTCATTCTGTAGCATCCCCACCCCCAATTTCTTCAAGTTCATGCTTGGTGCTGTTCATTAAATCGAGGTGCATGGTTGGTCCCGGGAGTGCTGGGATTACAGGTGTGTGCCGCTGTACCTGGTAGCCTCCTCGCATCTTGCTATTGTTTCTTCTTTAGTGGCAAAAATATGAGCCCATTTCCCAGAGTTCCTGCGGTATGTAGATCTCTGGAGGGACGCACACGTGTAACTGGTTTCCGGCTCCCATTGTGCAATTTATTCTGAATCCGCAGAGGGATCCTGGGAGGGTCCGGGCTTGTTAGGTTTGCCTTCCTTTACCCGTGGTGAGAAAGCCGCGAGTCCCCGCAGCAAACAAAGGGTCTGAAGCCCCTGCTTGAGCTCAGGGCAAGTTGGGATATGGGTGGGGCTGGAGGGCCGTGGTGGTGGCACTTTCCAACTTCTCCTCCTCCCTTTCCTCCACTGCTTCTGGGTCTGCTGTGTAGATGAGAGACAGAGATGGGCAGAGAGAGTGAAAAACACTAGGAGGAAGTCACTGAGGCTAGGCAGCTGCACGGGGCTGTGGCGTGAGCTTGCTAGCGGCGTGATTGGAGGCCTCACTCCCATTTCCTTCAGCCACCCAGGCTGCTGTGGCCTCCCTCCTGAGAACTTGTAATGTCACTCCCCTGGCCAGTGGGAGGCTGGCCTGGAAAAGCAGGCACCCGTCTTGGTGGTGGCATTCCTGGGCTCAGGACCGGCAGGAGTCTGGAGCAGGCAGGGTGCCTCCGACCTCAGCTCCGCTCTTCCCTCTAGCTGGGAGGACGCAGGCCTGGCTTATTGATTTTGATCCTGGAGGCACTTAAACAACTGATTTCCGATGGATTCTCCCCTTAAAGAACCCTTGGCAGCCATGCTGGCCTCTAGGTTCTGTTTTTAGAAATATGAAAGGAAAGCACTTTTGTGATAAGGGCTCACCTGATCCATCTCAGCCTGCCTTCTGCAGCCCACAGCAGGGGATGGGCGGGGAGCAGCCGCTGCTTCACTGGCTTAGGTGAGCGGCATTGCATCCCGGCTGCCTGGAGCCTCCTCTGCACTGCCTGCCTGCCCAGCTTTCTACACACACACACACACACACACACACACACACACACACACACACACACAGTGAGCAAGAGAGACAAAAAGAAAGGCGGTCATATGTATACATAGACTGATCTATATATTATGTATATATGTGTTTTTCTCAGGTACATATTAAGCATATATGTGAATAAACAAATATTGGTGTTTATATACATAGATACAGCTCAGTGTGTATTTATACAAATTTATACACACTGAGTTATATTCATGTATAATTTGCACCTGCATGAGTAGGCGTATTTACATGTACATACATGTGGGGACATGTGTATATCTTTGGGTGTATATGTACGTTTTAATCTTTACTGTGCCTAGTACTTCACCCACTGGTTATCACGGCAACCTATCCAGTAGGCGCCATTCTGCAGAGGAGGAATTTGAAGCTAGAAGACACCAGTTAGCAGCCCATGGTAATGTGGCTAGTCAGTAACAGAGCAGGGATTGAACCCAGGGGCCCCTTTCCTCTAAGGACTGTGCCGTAGTCTGCGGTTGGCTAGTCTTTCCTAGCCTGGTGTACCCTTGGGATGAAACCCTCAGCCCTCAGTACCCCTGGCTTGGGTTCCCTTTGAGATAAGCCAATGTGGCTATACTCTTGTTCTTTTCCCAGACTTGGCCCATTTTTTTTTTTTTTTCCTGGCTTCGTATTTTCTGATGTTATCAAAACAAACAGCACGGTTCATGGTGCATGGGTCTTAATTTGCCTTATTATATAGATGGCACATATTCCTTAAGAATCCATTAGCTTTAATGTAGCGCAGGCTGAGACCACGTCTGAGGAAGGGCCAGGGTTCATCCACAGTTCACGTGGCAGAAATGAGTGAGTCACTCCTTAGTGGCACAGCCAAGGCTGGATCACCCTGCGGCTTCCTTCCTTAAATGGACAGAGATTCCAACTGCTGCGTGAATAACAAAGACCTTGATGTCCCACTGGCCAGTGGAGGCCAGGCCAGCCAGCAAAGAGACCGACCGCAGCAGCTGTTTTTTTCCAGCATGCTGAAGGCTGCAATCTTAACCCTGCTCAGCTGTCACGGTGAGACCTTGTGGGGGTCCAGCTGAGAGGGCACAGATGGCCCAGGGCCATGGGTTCCACCCCTGGAAAACCACTCTCTGACTCTGTCCCATGGACAGGAGACTCCCAGTGTGCTCTATAGTCAGCTCCCTGCCCAGAGAAGCATTGCTCTCTGGAGGAAGAGCGGGCGATGCTTTGGGCGGAGGACATGACAGTGTTTAAGAATTCAAGGGAGACAAACCTTATCCTCTATGTGATGCCTTTAATGCCTTCTCCACCCTCCACATTCTTGTTCTCCCCTTTCCAATCTTGACTCTCTATGTCTGCCTTTCTGAACCTGGCTAAACACTAGATAGATGGAGTTGTTGAATGGTCATTATGCAATGCACTTCTTTGTTAATTAGGGATGCAAAAGGTCGAATCTATGCGAAGGTCACTCCTCTAGAAACTTCTAGTACTTTCCTGCACGAAGTGCAAGTCTATTAGAAAAAAAAATTCGGTAAGATTCCACATTAATTATGATCACCTGGAAAAACTCATTATTTTCCTGATGAAAGGGGAAACGAATCAACAACACAGCAGAAAGAAGTCTGAACAAGACGTTGGGACCGGAGTAACAAGACCATGAGTTACAGGAAGCGGGCCACAGGGCTTCTGGTGCTAACTGCTTTCTTAGTGCATACCAGGTAAGTCCCCAAAGCAGCCTGAACCTCAGCTTTCTCATCTAAGAAATGGGAACAGCTTTCTCAGGGCTATTGTTAAAACTAATGAGGTCATGTGGAATGGCCCACAGCTGGCCAAAGTTTAGGAAATGGGAATTCTGTTTCTCCTTATTTTTTTTTCCTTCATCTCCACCCCCATCCCTTAAGGAATCCGTGTTTTCCACTTAGGGTACAAACATCACTCAGATCGACTTTGGCAGATCGTTGAAGGCACAAGCTGGCTACCCAGAAGAGTTTGCTCTGTCCCAAGACCTCTCTACGTTACAGGGTCGATTGTGTGACGGGTGCCGGTGCCTCTGGTTCCCAGCCAGGCTGGGGAGGCATGAGGGCCTCTTTCATGCTTATGAATGACTGGGGCTGGTGAGCTCCGTGGATGAGCTTCTTTGTCCTCACGCAAAGGAATGGGGTCAGTGTCCCTCCCTCCAAACACTGTGCCCACATGGCCGCCCCATAGAGACTGCTTTGTTGCTGCTGCTGCTGTTTTATCTAAACTTTCTTTAAACTGACCTCCTTTCTCCCCAGTGTATGTGACAATAATTGGCCCCCTATCAAATGTTTCTGAAAGGAGCCCCAATGGCCTTGGTCAAATGCCAAATAAACAGTCCCCACCCCACTCCCGGAAGGGGATCCTTCTCTGACAGAGTGTGGGGGCACTGACCACTGTGGTGTCCGCAAGATGGGAAGAATCTTAGGGTTCCTCCCAGCTGAAGAGAGGCAGGACAGTGCCTGGTCATATCTGAGTGACTATGCCCCCACTCTTTGTCTGCCTCCCCTGTGAGGCATCCCTGTCCTCTGGCTTGGCAACTGGTCCAGAATCAACAAACATGTTGACTTATGCTAAGTCCTGTTGGCTTCTGTTCCCCGGCTCTTGCCTGATGCCCAGGGCTATGACACAGAATTAAAATGTGGCCAAGCACCCAAGGAAGCAAGCTACTGTGGTTTGAACCCACAGAGCATGCCCTGCCCATGCCCAGGCTGGTTGGGTTTCAGGACTGAAACTATCCAGTGTGCTCCGAGTTATTTCTTGACACTATTTTTTGTCATATAAAGTGGCCTTGAAAGTAAGGACGGTGCACACTGTAACCTCATCCTGTGAATGAATTTGAGACGGAGACCGAGCTGGAAGAACACGCATCGACACGCTAGGAAAAGTATCCATTGTAGCTCTGTAGTTTACTGTATTGTTTTATTGCTTGGCAGATGATCATGTTCCATTTTCAGAGAAAAAACGATCAAAATGTGTTTTGAAGATTACAAAAACAGTTGACCACAAAACACATCATCCTTCCCTCCTCGATGAGCTCAATGGTGTCCCTTCCCCACCCCCGGCCCGCTTTTTCAGGTATAAATCCTTATTTGCTTTGTGTGAGCTGCTGAGTGCTATTTACAAGTCTATTTTCAACTAACAAGCTTACTTTGGAAGGACAGGGTAGACTTAGAGGGAATTACAGGATTTGAGTTGGGCAATGTCTTGGATGCCGTGCCTGTTTTTGATGGACAAGAGGAGAAATGACTAAGTGCCTTTGGCTGAGAGGAAGCCCAAGCGAGCCACTTTAGGTCTGCGATGGGCTCCAGTAATTGCTTTTTTCATAGTCCGTTAAAAAGTCGGTACCCCCTGAGGAGCCTAAGCCTGATCCTTTCCCTCCCACTTCTCCAAGACCATTCGGTTCAGAAGAATATTTGTATAATTAGGACCCTTGGTGCTTGTGAGCGTATGTGCTTATGTTCTACCTGCGTTTAAGGACATCAAGGCTCTGTTTGCGACATAAGAGACCTGCTTGGTGGTGTCTGACCCGAGTGCCTGTATTCAGCACAGGGAGCCGCCGCCGCAGGACCTGCACTGACTCCAGCAGGAGGTAGAGGGCGCTGTACTTGGACCTGCCATTTGTTCCCATGTTCCCTGTGATGAGGGTCCCCCATTCTTTCAGCTCCATTGCTTCCTCTCTGTCCATGAGTGATGGACTTACTGATCCAGGGTTTCAGTGAGTGTATTCTTCCTTTCCCCCCTGTGCCCCAGAGAGATGCGAACGAGCCAGAGCCGGCCCAGGGCCTGTGTGCAGACTGCGGCTGCTGAGGGCTGGCACGGCCTGCTGGCCCGTGAGCTGCAGCAGCGGAGCAGGGGCATGCCAAGTCTCAGCAGAGCAGACAAGGCTTGATGGACGCTGGCTCGGTGCAGGCAGGGTGAACATCCTCCGTTTTGGAGAGGATGAGGAGACGCTGGAGGACTAAGGCCCAGGTCTGTGCAAACACCATCGCTTCCCTCCCTACCTGTTTGGATTTGGTGATGAGCATTTGGGGTTCGGAGGCTGGTGGGGGACAAGGAGCAAAGGGATTTTCAAATACCCCGGAGCTAACCTAGGGAGCGGCTGGAGATGAGCTCCGAGGATGCGGAAGAAGGAAGCAATAAACCAACCCCAAAACCTCTAGTGCGACCACGTTACTGTTGTCCCTCAAAAATGGCTCTGGGGCAGAGTCAATAGTATGCTCGGGGGTCCAGTGCTGAGAAGAACCAGAACTGGGCCCACAAGATGGTTCAGTCGGTAAAGACACTTGCTGCCAAACCTGACAGTCTGAATAGGCCCCCTGGGACCCACATGGTAGAAAAAGAGAATCCACAAGTTAACCCTCTGACTTTCATACTTGTGCCCAGTGACTAGCATGTCCACACGTGAACAGACACACAGAGATGCATGGATAAATAAATAGATACATAAATATAAAGTTTTTCCTTTTTTTTTTTTTTTTGAGGCAGTGTCTTAATAAGTAGCCCTGGCTATCCTGGAACTTGTTTTGTAGCCCAGGCTGGCTGGAACTCACAGAGATCCTCCTGCCTCTGTCTCTCGAGTGCTGGGATTAAAGGCACGCACCACCATGACCAGGCTAAATAAATGTAATTTAACAAGTAATTGAAACCTTGAATCTAAAGAGAGCATTAAAGATGAGGTACTGGGAAAACAGGCCAATCTCGAGTTCCCAGACACGCAGCTTTGCTGAGGGTACAGGAGTCCCTGTCAAAGGTACTTACAGGTTGTTAGGTAGCCTGCCAGCTAAGCCAGTTCCTGATCAAAAGCCTGTGGGTTTCCCCCTTTTATTGAAGACAGATCTTCCTCACATAATATATCCTGGTTACAGGCCCCTACCTCTTTACCCCTCCCAGCCCCTCCCCACATTCCCTCCCATCCAGATCCACTCCCCTTCTGTCTCTCATTAGAAGACAAACAAGCTTTTAAGGGATAAAAATAAAATAAAACATGATAAGGTGAAACAAAAACAAACACACTGGAACTGGACAAAACAAACAAGGAAAAGAGCCCAAGAAACGAGGATTAGAGATCCACTTGTTCCACTCTCAGGATTCCCATGAAAACACTAAACTGGAAGCCATGATACAGACACAGATGGCCTGTGCAGACCCGTGCAGCCTGTGCATGCTGCCTCAGTCTCTGTGAGTTCACACGAGCTTTGATCGTGTTGGCGTAGAGGGCCATGTTGTTTTCTCGGTGTCCCCCACCTCTTCTGGCTCTTACACTCTTTTTGCCTCCCCTTCCGAGGGGTTCCCTGAGCTCTGAGGGGAGAGATTTGATGGAACATCTCCTGTAGGGCTGAGTGTTCCAAGGTCTCTCACCCTCTGCATAATGTCTGGCCCTGTTCCCGTCTGCTGCAGGAGGAAGCTTTTCTGACGATGGCTGAGCATGGCACTGATCTATGAGTACAGCAGAATGTCATCAGGAGTCATTTTATTGCTTTTTTTTTTTTTTATAAAAAGAATAGTAATATTTCATTTTATGCTCAGTCCCTGGCCTATCTAGTCTCAGGTTCTTGGTCACCCAAGTAGTATTGGGTGTGGGCTTGCTGTCACGGAGTAGGCCTTAATTAAATCAGAAAATGGTTGATTTCTCCCATGAGCTTTGTGCCACCATTGCCCAAGCATTCCTTGCCAGTGGGACACCATTGTAGATCAAAGACTGGGTTGGCGTTTGTTTCTTTTTTAGCAGTGTGCAGAGTACCTTCCTGTACCAAAGATTAGCACATGGGGTGAAGGCTTCTCCATGTTCAGCTCAACTTCTCCATGTCCAGTGAGTTGTGTAGATGTTATCTTTAGCAAAGGGGCCTTGCCTCCGTTTTCGGAGAGCAGCCCTATAGCCTTGTCAACAGCCCGGGTTATTTAGGGATTCCCATGAGACCTAATTACAGAAAAGTGACATCCCTAAATCAACCTATGCTGAACGTTGCTGGTTTTCATGGGGTGGAGGTTAGTGGGGGAGCTGTGAAGGTGTGTATCACAGGCTCTGCTGATAGCATTCAAAACCAGCAGTATCCAGGGTGGCAAGATGGCTTCGGCAGGCCAAAGTCTGCGGATGCATCTCATCATGGGAACCTGTCGCTGGAGTTTTCTCCAGTCCCGCCTGGCCCACGGTCAGGACAAATCTCTCTCACCCGCCAGTCCCATAGCTGCTCAGACCCAACCGAGTAAACACACAGAGACTTACATTGTTTACAAACTACAAGGCTGTGGCAGGCTTCTTGTTATCTACTTCTTCTATCTTAAATTAACTCATTTCTATTAGTCTATACTTTGCCACGTGGCTCATGGCTTACCGGTACCTTACATCTTGCTTGTCATGGCGGCAGCTGGCAGCATCTCTCTGCCCCAGCCTTTCTGTTCCCAGAATTCTCCTCTCTCCTTGTCCCACTTATACTTCCTGCCTGTCTATTGGCCAATCAGTGTTTTATTTATTAACCAATCAGAGCAATACATTTAACATGCAGAACATCCCACAGCAGGAACCCCTAGTGGAAGGAGAGAAATGACTCCTGAAAGTTGTCCTCTGACCTCCACACATGCCTTGACATGTGAGTGCTAGAGTACACACACACACACACACACACACACACACACACACACACACACTAAAAAAAATTTAAAAAATTAAAAAAAAAATAAAGCCAGTGCTATAGACTTAAATTACCCCAGTATACAACAGACCAATCTAATCTAAATTTTTAACTGTATTGCTTTCGGGCCCACGTTCTCAAAAGGAAAAGTCACAGTTCTGATGTGTACCTCACAGTGACCTGTGAGCCTACCAACTGGCTGAAATCTACTGGCAGTCTTGTTGCTCTGGGCTTTGGTGGCATCGAATGCTATCGCCTGTTTTCAGCCTCTTGTTTGCAATCATCCCTGCTCCCTTTCTCAGCCCAGTCCAGGGGTATTTTTCTGAGGCCCTCCTCACTTCTCTCCCGGTCTCCTAGCCCCACTCTTCACTCAGGGCTTCATCTCACATTTTCTCTTTTGTCCGAGCGCTTCTTCTGCACATGCTCATAAGCTCCCAATGACCCAGACAGACAGTGAGTCAGAAATAAGTGTGAGCTGCCTCACCTCCAGAGCACCAAGCAACTTAGAAGAAGGCTATTCTCCTAGCAGCGCAGAGAAGAAGCTAGATGTGGTACAGCAGAGGAAGCGTGAGGCTAGAAGGCTTTGTGTTCGGGGAGACGTTAGGAGTGCTTTCTACATCTTGATCTCTGGCACACTTACTTCCATTCTGCCTCTTGCTACAGCATTTTGAGTGATGGGTTTTTACACACACACACACACACACACACACACACACACACACACACACACACACCATTTCTAGTCTGGGAGCTATTTGAGAGGAAGGACAGACTTACAGCTTTATAGATTTAGTCTGCTCAAAAGAGAAATTGTGGTGTGAGTTTCAGCAATAGGGCAGCTGGGATTGGGAGGAGGGAGCCATCGGGACGCTGATGGCATCTGTTGATGGCGCTTGTAGACCAGTTGGATGTGAGGAGGTGGGAGGCGATGAGGAGGACTCAATGCCAAGCCAGGGTGGCTGGGGATGGTGACACCATTGGAGGAGAGAAGGTGCCCAGGAAAGAAAGGGACAGTGGCGCGGTGTGCTGGGCCCGGGTTGCAGACACATCAAGACGCTGTGAAATTTGGATGGGGAGATGTTTAGGAGGCAGATGGAAACACAACACTACGCTGATCTGCCGTGACTCATTCCAGGAAGCCAAAAGCAGCTGAACTGGAAACTTAAAAAAAAAATTATATCACACACTGAACACTGGCCTCAGGGGTATTAGAAGGGCCCTTAAAAATCACGAGTGCAATTGTTTATTGACCACTTGAATCCTCTCTAGAATTCACCTGCTGACCTTCCTGCATTTTGGTCTCCATTGGCAAGCTTTTTCTGCACTTACAGCATTTTTCTCTTGGAGTCACCTTCAAAGACTTCAAAGGTTCACTGAACTCACAGAATTTAGTCTCTTGCTTTTTCATCACAGATTTTTATCAGTCGTCTGTTTGGAGAGATCATCTTATCGAACATTTATCGCCCTGGCTTGGGTTTTCCCTAAATTTACTGTGGAGATTCTCTGAGACTGTTGTTTTAGAGTCTGTAGGAAGCTTTAAGTTAATGAAGAGTCCTCTTCACAGCTCCGGGGCTGGAGCACGGGCGCCTGACTCTGGGGAGAGCCGGAAACACCCCGCCGCGTGTGGACCTCAGCTGTCCTACAGTTGGGAGACATCGGGCAGGTGACTCAGCCACTTCGAAACTTTGTTCCTTTCTGGAAATGAAGATGCTGACGGTGTGAATCTAGAGTTCTTGGGAGGGTTCGCTGTGAAGGGGTTTAAATCTTCGTAAATCTTAGACATCATTCTTACGGTCTTAGACACAACCACCTGTAACACAGAGAGCTCGGTGAAGAGGGGAAGATGGCGGATGTTCCTCTCACCTCCCTTATTGACAAAGAAGGGATGACTAGACTCTCTCAGATCTAAACGAAATGTGTAGTGAGGAGGAAGCCACAGCGAGGAGCCAAGAGTTACAGTTTTCCCGGGGAGAGAGTCTCGGGGAAGGAGCGGCTTCCGGCATTTAGAAGTGAGAATGTTTGCGTCATCATTGGGAGGCCTGTTTGAAATACTTTGGCTAATTAGGTGATGATTAAATCGTGCAGCTCCCATATGCTGTGCCTTCTTCTACACAGAATACATCTGCTGGGAAAGTTCTAGGTCTACACATTCATGAAGGAACTCTTGCAGAGTTCGCACACAGCCTGCCCTCGTGCAGTGAATGGTAAATTACTGTCTAAAGCTAATAATCATCATAAGCACTGAGCATGTGCTTTGTGAAGTAATCTGATTTAAACCTCGTGATGTTGACACTCTTGTTATTTCCAATCCCCCCCCCACCCCCGCCTCCCTCGGAGAAACTGAAGTCTAGCAAGCTACACACGGATCCACTATGGGACCCAGACCTCCCTGACTTTATTTCTTTGCGTGAGTACGTGAACTTCTTTTCTTGTTCGGTGGGGTGTTATTAGAACAGAACACACCCACAAGAGAAATGACCCACAATCAATCTCTAAATAGATGTGGCCGCTCAAGAATCAAGAGGGACCGGCCTAGGGCTAAGCTGGTCGCCGCCACCTTGAGATGGTGGGATGAGTCCTGGATATGCTAGACAGAGGGCCGAGGAGGGAGGAGGAGGAGTGACCTGGAGGTGCCTGTGACGGAAGACTGACAGAGAGCCTCTGGGCAGGTCAGTCTCTAATCATCTAGAAGGTTCTTTCTTCTCTCCCTGGACAACACTGCACCCATTAGAAACAGACTCCAGTGGCCTGTCCATTCCCCTTTCCTATACTTTCTCTCCTTTCAACACAGACTTGTTGTTTCCAAAACCCACCATTTCTTTCTCCTGTCTGTCTTTCCACATGATTTACCTTTTACCTGAAATGCCCTACTTCACAGCCCTAGGTGCTAAATGCAAAAAAGCCAGCGTTTATTTTGCGTACATATACACGGGTTATCCACAAATTTCTATAACAATTTTGCAAGGTGATGACTCTTTACGTTTTGCAGATGGAGAAAGAGAGGTCCACTCAGTCTAATTAAAGAAACCAATTTTACATAATTAGATCTGGGGCTAGGATGTAGGTCTGACTGATTTTACAGGTGGTCTCTCTGTCATTTCCCGATGCCTGTTGAGACTTCTGGTTATCACTTAAGATGTGGACCTACTGTCTTCTTCCCTTCAGTAAAGTGTGAATGGGATCCTCAGGAACTGCACATTCCCTAGTGGTTCCCTCACAGACTATGAATGCAGCCAAAACCTGCACTTTTGTTTGTTTGTTTGGTTTTGGTTTTTGGTTTTTCAAGACAGCGTTTCTCTGTTCAACAGACCTGGCTGTCCTGGAACTGGCTTTGTAGACCAGGCTGGCCTCGACTCATAGTGATCTGCCTGCCTCTGCCTCCCAAGTGCTGCCACCACCATACCCCTTGGCAAAACCTGTGCCTATTAACGATATATTACAATTAGGTGTCTATACGGCTTTTGAAGTATAACTTAATGATAGAGACAGGTATATCTTCATAGATCTATGTAATAATACATCTTCTCCCTCTCTTCCATCTTCCAACCTAACTTTCTACACAGCTCATCATGTAATATGCCACTAATAAGTTATTGTTGAATTAATGAATAAATTAATCAATACTAAGGAGCTTGTTTGTAAAGCTGTGAACTTCCTCCTCTTTGCCAGATGATCGATTCTGTCTCTAAGGATGTTCTCTGTCTGCATCCCACACCAGAGTGATGAGCATGAAGCAGATGGCTGGCCATGGAGACATCCATCCTCGGAACCCAGTGCCTGCTTCCTAAGCCAGTGTGCTGGAAAGGATTGGAGATTGAACCAGGCCCTTGGCCACCTTCTTTGTGGCCCCAACAAATGCAATATCCGCCGTAGTAGCAACAACAACAGCGGCAGCACCTAACCTAAGGACTGTGTGAGACTCTGGTTCAAACCCATCATACAGCGCACACGAGTCCCTCACAGCAACACTATTCCACGGAGATGTGTGCTAAGTGCTTCTTCCACGGCTATCGTGACTCGTGTTTTCTCCCAGTGTTTGCTTAGCCAAATGTCCAAGCGGTTTATGTTTTAATATGAGAAGAATCGCTTGACCTCAGAGAGGTTCACTCACATTCCTTGTCAGTCAGTCATTCCCCAGCCTCTGTCATTCTCTGACCTACCTTCTTTTAGATTCCAGCCGCCTTTCTTCCTTCAAAGCATGATGAGACTTTCATCTCTGGAGTCTGAGCTGATTGCAAACTGGACTGAGCTGGCCTCTGGGTTTGAAAGAATGAACACATCTCCCCCAGCAACTGAGCAAAGATGAGTTGTCATCCAAGAGAGTGATACATCTGTACAATGAAGACAGTGTTAACAATGGGCACTCCGAGTCCAAAGGAGGAGGCATTTGTCCCAATGTTCTGGCCACAGTGTGAAAGGCAATAGGTCATTTGACTCTGATTCTCAGAGTGGGTTTTCAAGGAAATAGACTTCACACTGTGCATGTTCATCTTGCCTCGAGTTCGTCCACCTTGCTTTGGACTGGTTGCCCGAGTGTCATACTGTCTTCTATTTGACACAACAGAAGTGTCTGAGTTCAAGAGATAAAGGTTTCCTCACTCCTCTCTGCCTCCTCATTCCACCCCAGGATGCAGGTCCAGCGGTAACTATGTATTGAGCTGTGCATCTGAAGTAGGGAAGACCCCGGACATCCAAGGACAGCCAGGCAAGCAGATGGGTCAGACATAGGAACTTCTCCTCCATCACCAGATCAGGGCTCAGGAAGGCAGGCAGGCTGCTCCTGGGACATGACAGTCACCCAAGAGTGGTTCCTGTCACTGGACATGGCAGGCTCACCCCAGAGGCATTCCTGGGGGCCTCGGGGGAGATTACAAATTTCTTCAGGCTAAAGACATTATGCAAATGCTTAGGGAAGAGCCATTAACTGATTAACAGATGAGTGGGAATTGCCTTGTCTGATTAGGTGATTAATACCTATTGTGAACCAGCGGAGTCCAAAGAGAATACAGTCTGATGAAAGAGGACTAAATATTTGGCCTATACCGTTACAAGCCTTCTAGGTGGGTGTGTGCTCTCTCATTTTGATCTGCCATACAACAAAAACGATTTCATCCCAGGGACAGAAGAGGCGAAGGGTAGAGAAACCTAGTCTCCAGGAAACCTAGCTGTGTTTTCTCCTCCCGCACAGGGGGCTATGGCAGCATCCCCTAGGAAATGGCTGTTTTCCCATGTTGATGAAGAGTCAGGCTCGGAGCAGAGATCAATCAGTCCAAGGCTCAGAACCAGGATGGCGAGAGGGGTGGGGATGGACTCACAGCTTTCCTGAGGGACCAGCCTTCCACTGGTGTTGAGATGGGTAGCAGGAAAGCATGGCTTACTCTGGGGTCAGTTGTTCTTAGTGTGACTGTGAAGACGATGGTGATAAAAAAAAAAAAGAATTTGTGGCACCGGTGATGCTGCTGCTGAGCCCGTCACATTCACTATTTAATTTAGTCTTGGGAGAAACACTCTCAGAGTAGGCGTTAGGAACGTTATTTTACAAATGAAGAAATTGAGACTCAGAGACAGGAACCAAGTGTTTGCATCAGAATTTGGGCCTTTCTTTCTCTGATGAGGAAGCAGTCCCCTGTGGCTGGAGGAGAACTCAAGTAGGGTTGAAAACACCCATGTTAGCTTTTCCATGACTGTAACAACCCCCCCCCCCCCCCCCCCCCAGGTAATCAAGTTAAAAAGAGGAAAGGTACATATCAGTTCATGGATTCAGAGGTTTCAGTCCCTGGTCAGTAGGTCCGTGGTGAACTAGTATTTCCTGGTAGGGACTATATGGTAGAACAAGCTGTGTGTAGCGTTGTTGCTAAGAAACAAAGAAAGAGGTGGAGGGGACAGGGTACCAATACCCCCATTAAGAGCATATTCCCAATGCTCTAATTTCCTCTAAGCCCCACCTCCTAAAGTGGCCAACTTCTCAAGAGCTCCATGGGCTGGGGACTAATCCTCTAACACACGACTTTGGAGGATACTCTATATTTAAACTACAGCAACACTCGGAGGCAGTATGATGCTTCCAGCACCCAGAAGCTCTGAACTCTAGGACTTTAGGATAGTGTCTGCTCTTCATCAGGGTTTTGATTTAGAAAAAATCCTGAGTAATTTAGTACTAAAAGAAAGTGAAGCACTAAATGATGTCTAAAATATCACACATTAGCTAGAAGAATATCGAGAACATTTTCTCTGAGTTGCATTTGTTGTCACAATTTGGGCGCCATATTGATTACTCTTCAGACAGGACAAGCGACTCAACCTTTCTGAGGTTTATTCTAGGGAGAGACCGAATTCAGCAGACAGTGCAAGACCTTCGGGTGCTCAGGGCTGGGGACCCACAGAGAGGAAAGTAGAGTAAGGCTAGGGTGCTGAAATGGGATTTCCAAATTGTC
Source organism: Peromyscus leucopus (assembly GCF_004664715.2). Classification (NCBI taxonomy): domain Eukaryota; kingdom Metazoa; phylum Chordata; class Mammalia; order Rodentia; family Cricetidae; genus Peromyscus; species Peromyscus leucopus. The sequence continues at coordinate 21,332,018 of NC_051076.1, forward strand.
CCAGGCGTCTTCCCTGAGACACGGGAATGGAGTGCCTAACTGTCCAGTGGAATGGCGGCAATTTGGTCACAGTGAGGCGGAAGTGGATCTGTTAGTTCAGTCACACACACCTCAGCGGCAGCAAAGCTGAGAAGCAGGGGAGCACTTCACAGTCTCCCCTGTTCTGGTTTTCAGAATGCCATTTCCTGCCGGTGAAGTCCAGGGATGCTAAGACAGCTTCTAGACATCCCAACGCCTTGATGTGGGTGGATCTCACTAGAACACTCCACTGCTTCTTCAGCCCTTCTTCCCACCCACATCACACACTGTCTTGGAGACCATTTTCAAATCAATTTGTCAAGTGAACAAATGCATGCGGACCCTGAGGAATTTGTCACTAAACTTCACAAGGTCTGCCTCAACTATTGCACATGAGCATTTTAGGATCTGGGGTTTGGATGGAAGGATCTACTTAGGAAGGGAGAAGCATATGGCTGTGTAGACCTAGATGGGTCTCTGGTGAGAGACCATGCAGCCCCACATGAGCATGGATAAGTGAATTATCTCAAGACAAATGACCATAGGCTGCCGAGTATAGTGGACCCTGAGAGAGAGAGAGAGAGAGAGAGAGAGAGAGAGAGAGAGAGAGAGAGAGAGAGAGAGAATAATCCTTTTGCTTCAAATTCCTGAGATTCTTGAAGGCAGAAACACATTTTGACTCCACATGAAGCAAGTGGTCATCGCACATATTGATCAGCACTACCCACAGTGGTGAGGAAGAAGAAATGTCCATCCCCGACCAGCTCACACATCTGTATTCCTCGTGGCTCCTCCGAGGTCTCTGAGTAACCCTACCATCCGTGTACCTGATGTGAGATCCTCCTTTCGTTTTACCTGTTTGGCCTCTGGTTTTTACATGCCTGTGTATTTTATTTTATCACATATATTTTGGTAATCCACTTGTGCAACAAGGCAGCCGGAGGTGCTCATGGTGACAGCGTAAGTCACTTGCCTGGCCATATCTCAACTCCTCTATACAGAACATGTGCAGTAGTGTAGCGGATCACTTCCTGCTGCCCACTGCCTGCAAACGGCCTTTCCCTGCGTCTCCTCTGTGCAACATTATGTCATAATAAGGGATCATCTAGATGTCAGTGTGGTTTATAACTTGCCCTTGAAGGTCCCTGTATCCAGGACATACTTTCTTCACTCAATACCTTTGGAAATTTCTGCTGCAGTCCTCTGACAATGAATTGAACTTGGATTCTGCAAATGCGTTTGAGCTTTGACTTTCTCAGTATTTGTAAATAAGGTTGAAAAAAGATTGCCCTCCCAAGAGAGGAACACATCAATTCCGTGGAAAACTGGGGCACACACACATTAGGAGACCTGGATCCAGAATCCCTGGGGCAGGAAAACAGGTAAATCAGAGCCCAGTTTGTGCCCAGTATTGGCCATGCTGCCCTGTCACTGGGGTTGGGAGGCAGCTGAAGCCAGGTGGGCGAGGAGCAGAGCGGCTGTGAGCTCTCTGAGGTGGCCAGATGGCAGGGAGCAGCCTGCTGGGCATGGTAATGGCCAACCGAGGCATGGGCACTTTTTGCTGGAATTTGCTTTCTGTTATCAGGACGCCAGGTGACATGGGTCATCTTCCGCTTCAAGCCAAGTTACAGGACAACAGGAGAAATCACCACCTGGCCGAGACACCTCGGCGAACAGCTCGCACACGGCTGAGCCGCGAGTTCATCCTCAGAGAACAAAACTCTAGCTTGTCTGATTTGAAAGGGCTCCTACTGTCCAGACCTGTGCAGGCCTTCAAGGGCTGATCCCGAAGTCAGTGTTCTTGCTGAGCTTTGCAGCTGACCCTGAGGGCTCTCACTTGCTCTGCAGACTGTGACTCCGTTCCAACCCACATTTGGCTCTCTGCCCCCCTCTCCACACACCCATTGTCTTGTGTGCCGTTTACTTATGGAAGGCTGGGAGCGATAGATTTTTGTAGGCGTTGAACAAAGAGACTTTATCAAAAAGTCATTTTATGTAAAGGAAATGGAGAAAGTAGGATTCTGGGTTGGAGGGGAGTACTTAATAATGAGCACGCCATGAGCATGGGCAAGCTCCTCCATGGAGTGCCCTCTGTGGCTGTAAGAACTGCCATCCAGCTAACTGGCCCTTCAAGATGAAAGACTATATCAGCCTTCTCACTGTTTCCCCAGGGCCCTGTACCTTTTAGGCCAAGGGCAGTTGCCACACAGCAACAGAGTCACAGAACTGAAGAGGACCTTCTGCTTGCTGCTCTTCCGTTAGGGACAGGAGGCCCATGCGAGTGGCAGGTGTTTGTGATGGGGTCTCTGCTGGCACACGTTATTAGCACTTCTTAACGTTTGCACGTATTTCCGGGCGAACCACGGCAGAGTGAAAGAATGGGCAGGTCCCCCAAAGGGCGATTCTGCATCTCATTTGTCCTGAACTCCAAGCTGGAAGCAATAAAGCTTCATCAACGACAGTGGGAGGGTTGACTCGGGGTAAAAGGCTGGTTCTTCAGCCTCTGAGATCAGTTCTTTGTTGTCCACAGGCTCAATTTCAGTCCCCTGTGGGGGCGGAGGTGAAGGATCCCACAGGTGTTCATCAATCCAGAAATAATACTAACATGGAGGACAATTCGGGATCCCTCGGGTACCCTGGAATCAAGGGGTATTGCAAAGAGAGAAGGAGAGGACCCCAAAGGCATGTGTAAGGACAGAAGGAGGCTTCCAAGGTGGAGGGCAGGTGCCCAGGGCATCCACATGCAAGCCAGGAATGAGGTGTGTGTACACCCCTGAGTGTCCTCATGCGTCCACTGTGGAGAGGAAAACTGGGCTCTAACTCCAGGCAGGAGCCCTGAATGAGAGAGACGGACAGAGCAACTCCACACACAATCCCAAGGCTGAGTGTAAAGAATGGCCAGCGGAGATCTGGGCTTGGAGAACACTCTCAGCTGGGCAGCTTTGGGTGGAACCTAGATCCTTGCCCTGGGCCATACCGATGGTCATCTAAAGAAGTCTGGGTGGGTTGTGGTGTACTAAGAGGACAGAGGAAGGGCCTCAAGTGAGAGAGGACAGTCAGATTCATGTCTCTCCCCTGGCCTTCTAGCCTCTTCTATTTCCAGCTTACTCCCTCTCCTAGATCTTGCTGAGGTGATTTCTCTCCACCAAACGGCCACAGATGCCGTGTTAGCCTGGCTTTCAGTTGTGTGGCCGTGAAGATGACCCACAGTTCAACGTGGCCCCAAGGCTAAAGTGGACCCAGTCCATGCTTCCCTATTTTCATGTCCTTTCCCACATGCAGGCAGCTCATAAAAACATGGTTGTAACATTGGCAGGGCTGGGATAGGCAGGGATTTTGCATTCTCAGTCAGTACCCAGTACTGGGTGGAGGACCTCACTGGAAAAAATGGAGAGCTGAGCCATCTTTGGGGGTACTTCTGAGTGAGAGGCTGGATGCTGTCTTTCATCCAGTGTCATTCTTAGAGATAAGAGACCCCCTCCTCCCCCAGAGTTCCTGATAGCTGGCGCTCTACAAAGTTGCCTCATGAGAAAGGACGTGGTAGGTCAAGCCAGAGCCACCAGCTCAGAGCTGAGGCCAGATGGTTCCCAGGAGGTCCTGAGGGCTTTGGGGATGATAGGACACAGAGTCAGGGGTGGGGTTAGCCAAGGCAAATCTTGCACTGAGAGGTGACGGGGTGTCCCTCATCTCCTCCTTGTATCTCTGTTTCACTTCCCCCAGAGCCTAGTGTTTCCCTTTTGTCTGTGGAAATCTTTTCTGTGGAAATAATTCTTCAAGATCTTAAGAAGGGCAAAACAGTCATGCACAGAAAGGGGTAGTGTCAAATCAAGTCCCAAACACTGTGCGGCTTGCAGATCTGAGGAGATCCTTATAGGCATGTGAGCCTCTGCCTAAACCAGGAGGGATGGATGCGCCCTGTGCCTGCAGAGGCCATGAGCGTGGCACTTAGAGGTGGGTCCTTGTCTGGTGGGATTGTGGTGCAAACACCGGGGTAGCAAGCAGAACAGCTTTTTGTCTAGGTTCTCATTCTCAGCCTGCAAAATGAGTGATTTGATCTAAGTAGAGGGCTCTTAAGAGCATCTTTTTTTTTTTTTTTTTTTTTTTTTTTCCATTTAATGTGGGCCATGTTGGCCTTGAGCTCACTATGTAGCCGAGGATGACCTTGAACTCCTTATCTTACTACTACTTCTGCTTCCTGGGTGCTGCATATAGACAGGCACCATCACCATACCTGGGTTTTTGCAGTGCTGGGGACCGAACTCAGAACTTCATGCATGCTAGGCAAATACTCTGCACATTGAGCTATATCCTCAGCCTGAGAACTTTAGTTCTTAAGGCCAGCATGAGATCCCTTCATGATGAATTGGAAGAACTCAGGATGCTAGACTAGGCGCCATCTAGAAGTAATTCCCATTCAAATGGACCACAGAGGAACTGCAGCATTAGAGGTCAAAGCCAGCAGTCCATTACAGTTGTTTTCGAAGCTGTGGGGGAGGAGAGCAGAAGCTAGCCTCCTAGGGAAGGACCAGTCTCTCTGTGGAGCCCCAGCGTGACCTCAGTCAGGCCAAGGCCAGCCTGTAAAAGCTGCTGTCTGAGATGTAAAGCTGGAGACATCCTCATCCTTTCCCAGGGAACCGAACGGAGGTGCCGTTCCCGAGAAAGCACACCCGAACAGACATTAGCCTCTGCCAGCTGCTCCTGCAATTACATTTAAATTCACTTAGACTAATTTCTCACACTTGATCAAAGCAGTTGTCTCTCCAAGTTATTCCCACATTCTTCCACTCCAAACACAATATGAAAAACATTGGGGCTCAGTGAGGGGGATCTTCCACTCCGAGAATCTCGGTTACCCTCCACCCTTCTCCACCTCCACCCTTCTCCACTTGGGACAGCTTCTGCTGCAGTTTTCGGTTGGGAGCCGAGAATGTGGCACAGCCCTATTAGCATAAGATGTGGTGACTCACTGACTCACAGATTGTAGATCAGACTCACATTGGGCTTTAATTAATTATATTAATTTTAGGGGAAAACAACAAAACTGGATTCTGCGGCGCTTCATTTACTGAGAAGCTCCAAAATGTCTTTTATTTTTAACCGCTGCCATAAAAACATCTTCACTGAAATAAAGTAAAAATCAAGGAAGGGCCTATTACTCAGCGTGATCGCGCCCTTTAAAAGGCTTTGACATTTTCTTTATTTTTCTAAGTTTTTTTTTTTTTTTTTGAGGAAGCAAAAAATATATGTATATGCGCTATTACATACACATCCATGCATGACACACACCGCACCAGCTCCTCCCTGTGATGCTGTGCTCTGCAGGCCCTGGTTTCCAATCAGGTTCTTCCCTCTCAGAGCCTCACAAAGAGAGATTCTTTACTGGATTCTCATAAAGAACTTGCCTTTACTTAGCTTCGTCTCCAAGAATGTTCCACGTCAGGGAACATTCTCAGATATCTGTTAGAAACACGCACGTGCCGTCCACTTTTATTTCTTGCTCATTGGCTCCAGCGAACATCTACCGGTGCCTCCCCTGTGTCTGGTGCCTGTGTGGGTGCTGGGAATGTAAAGAGGAGCCTGGAATCAGATGGCCACCGGCTAGGAGGGGAAGGAGATGGGGTTCCACGTGGTTTGTGGGGTGATAGATGAAGAGCAGGCCTGGGGTGCAAGGAGGGAGTACCCAGAACACCCGGGAAATGGGGAGGTGACAGGAAGGAGAGCTGCGGTGGAGGTCCGGAGCTCTCTACCCACGGAGGGCCAGACACCGACTCCGCTTTGGGGGAAACCATTCGTAAACAAGGTAGACACAGTCACAGCACTGGTGGACTTTACAGTCTGGCAGAGGGGTGACGGCTGGCCCAAAAGAACAGGTGTCACATTGCTATTGTGGTTGGAGCTATTAAGGAATACCACAGGTTTTCTTTGTTGCTGTTGTTGGTGTTGGGTTTGGGTGTGAAGAATTGAACCCAGGGCTTTATGCATGCTGGGCAAGAGCTCTACCACTGAGCTACATCTCCAGCCTTCCTTTTAAATTTTATCTTTTGAGATAAGGTCTCATTAAGTTAACCAGGGTGGCCTTGAACTTTCTGCTTTGTCCTAAAAGGTAGCTAGGATTACAGGCCCATGCCATCAGATCCAGCCCAGGTTCCTGGATGTTATATTACTGGAATGCTAAGCAATATGCTGGAAGTAAGGCCAGGCTTCCCTGAGAAAGGGACCAGTGAACCTCACAGACAAACAGGAAGGATGCACTAGGTGGAGAGGGGGAAAATGCATTCCAGGCAGAAGGAACAGGTATGCTAAGTATGAATAGGAGAGGAAACCTGGAGTTTCTAGAAGCTGATTGTCTTAGTCAGGGTTTCTATGCTGTGAAGAGACACCATGACCTCGGCAAGTCTTATAAAGGAAGCATTTAATTGGGGTGGCTCACTTACAGTTTCAGAGGTTCAGTCCATTATCATCATGGTGGGGAGCATGGCAGCATGCAGGCAGATGTGGTGCTGGAGCTGGAGCTGACAGGAGTGCTACATTTTGTGGTCAACAGGAAGTCACCTGAGACACTGGGCAGTGTCATGAGCATAGGAAACCTCAAAGCCTGCCCTCACAGTGATGCGCTTCCTCCAACAAGGCCATACTCACTCCAACAAAGCCACACCTCCTAATAGTGCCACTCCCTATGAGATTATGGGGGCCAATTACATTCGAACTCCCACACTGATAATACCCCACACTGGAGCAAAGGAAAGCAGGTAAAGGCACCTTGGGACCAGAGCTGGACAGTTGGCAATGCAAGAGTATATATGATTTAGACCTGGGTTAAGAGCAATAGGAGCATAACACACACACACACACACACACACACACACACACACACACACACACAGAGAGAGAGAGAGAGAGAGGATTTATTTGAAGAAGACAATTAAAGTACTTAATGCTGTACCTGAGGCCTAAGAAAATTAATTATGCCCTGCACACAATTTTTTGTCCTCAACTTTGATCCATCTACTTGGCTGGTCTCTGTAATCTGGATTTTCCTGGTCTGCTTGAGTGTATTCTGTCCTGCTCATTTCTAACCTAGTCTATTGACTGTCATCTGCTTCCATAACAACTTATGATGTACCTAACACTAAACCGTCTGACGGTGGAAATAGATCGTTCAGTTACCGTATAAAAGAAGCCTGTTGAAGAAGCAGGCACGCACATGAGGTGGTGTGAATGAGAAACGTCCCTCCTTAGGCTTGTCCCCAGTGCCATGTGGGAAGCCTTCCTGGGGGAAGTAAGTCACTGGGGGCAGGCTTGAGAATTCACAACCTCACTCCGCTTCCAGTTCACTCTCTCCTCAGTACTTACCGTTAAAAAAGATGTGACCTCTCAACTTCCTGTTCCTGCCAACGTGCCTGCCCCTTGCTGCCACGCTCCCCCCCAATCCCCACCATGCCATGATGGATGCATCCCTCGGAAACCACAAGCTGAGATGAACTCTTTTAAAAGTTGCTTTGGGTCATGATGTTTTAACCCAGCAACAGAAAAATAACTACCACACCATTCCTCCTGGAGCTGATCACACTGCACAGGGATAAGATGCATGCATAAAGAATCTGATAAATATGGCAGTGGTGGCTATAGAGCATGCATGAGAGAGGGGGAGGAAAGCAAAGTAAGAGTATGTTAATAGGAAACCAGATAGCTTTTTAGAATTAATAAGATATATTACCCAAACTGTTGGATAATGTGTTAGTCAACCCTGTTACTGTAACAAATATCTGAGATAGAGAGAGAAGAGGATATATTTTGGCTCACAGTTTTGGGGATTTCTGGCCATGGTTAGTTGTCTCCAATGCTTTGGTGAGGTAGCACATCATGGTGGGAGACACAGCCGAGCAATACTTCTCGCTCCATGGTCAGGAAGCAGAAGGGAGAGGAAGGAGCTGGAGATGCATAATTTCCTTTCAAGACACGACCTCATGAGTAGAGGACTTCCCACTGGGCTCTAGTTCTTAGGAGATCCATCACCTCCCTGTACAGTCACACTAGGTACTAACATGTGGGCCTTTGGGGTGAACAGCCATACTAGGTACTAACACGTGGGCCTTTGGGGTGCTTTCAAGATCCAACCTAGAGCAGATGCAATGCCAGCTGCATTCCCATAAAGGAGAAACAAAATATGTTTTAAGATATGAAACACTTAACATATACATACACAATACACACACACACACACACACACACACACACACACACACACACACACATATATGACGTGGCCTCTATGGACCACATTTTAAAGGCACATTGAGAGATCTGATACATGGAAGAGAAGAACAGCTCAGACTTGGTTTCTCCAACTACATACTCCCTTCTGTGACTTCTCGGAGTATAGGGCTTTTCCCCCGCTAGCAAGTAAGTAAGCAGTCCTGCTGCAGATACCACAGTCTGCCCTCTAATCCGGTTCATTTCTGACTCCGTATTCCTGGAGACAGTGACAGATCCCACACACTAAGAATCAGTCCCCAAGACAGTCCCCTGCCCACTTCAAATGCCAGTTGGTTTGTTGTTGTTGTTTGAAATAATAAATTTATTTCTGCTTTTGCATAAAAACTGAGTATTACTAAATACTTATTAGTGAGAAATGCCCAGGTTGCTTCTATTAGTCAAGATCCACAGAAGCCGCTCCTCTGATTCAGTTAATTTGCTGAGTGGCTCCGAGCAGCACTCATGTTCCATGGCTCAGTATAAAAGGCATTACAGAGGTCACAGACAGATCGAGACGCAGGAACCCTGGCCTTCTAGGTTTGCATGGAGACATCATAGCACAGGTGTGATTATCAAGCCAAGCAAGGTCTGCTTATGTTCAGAATCTTCTTGGCTTTTCTGCACAGCATTTCCATACCCAGGGCATGGGACAGGACCCCTCTGGAATGAGGAGGGTCCCATGGCATACTCTCCTACATGGGCACATCAGAGAAGTTCTGATGGTCATTGCTCAGACAGAAAAGTGTAAGAAGACTAGAATTTATATGGTTTGCCTTGGAGAAGAGAAATCCTCTGCCATGGGGAGGGAGCTGTGAACCAGGAACTACGAATGAAACCAAATACACATTTTATGGTATCACAAAATATTCAATGAAGCTGAAATTGAGAAGTGTACCAAATCTATGAATAAGAAGACCCAATTTTGTAAAGATACTTATGATCCTTAATTGATTTGTAGGTACCATGTTTTCTAATTTGAACCCAAATCTCAGCTAGACTCTGCTGTTAGTTCAGGAGGAGACAGATAGGCCAGTGGAACAGAACACAAAAGGCAGAAAGGGACACGGAACACACAATAGAGGCCCCCAGGGGGCCAAAGGGAAAGGAATGCCTTTAAGGTAACAGAGTCTAGGTAAAGACCTGAATGTGATGCTAATTAGACAGCAATAATGGATATCCAAAACCAGAGAGAGAGAGAGAGAGAGAAATTGTGCAAACTCCGGCAACTACTAAAGAAGACATCTACATGGCCAATCCATATGTGTAAAGCACTTTATTATTGATGAGGGAAATGCAAATTACGACCACAAAAAGATAAAACTCAAGATACCACAAAGAGATAACACCTCTCAGGCTGGCAAGAGTGTAAATTTGACAACATGGATTGCCAAAGTCTGTTGGTAACATTGTGTAATTCTCAGAAGTCTTGTGAGCTGCTGCTGAGGGAAGGGAGTAAGCTGACGTAATTGCTTTGGAAGACAATTGGGTGTTACCCACAACAGTTTAAGATGCACCCAGAAGTCAGCACCTCCACTAATCCCATCTTAGAGAAACTCATGTGTGTGTTCAAGGTCCTGTGAATCAGGCAGAGTTGTTTACAATGACTGAAAACAAAGGCAAGTGTCCTTCTACAAGAAAGAATAAAACATAATTTTTTTTGAATACATAATTTTAATTTCATTTGTAAATACATTTAAAAGCACTAATTAGCACATAGTAATTCCACTTATTTATGGAGAACACTGTGATGTTTCATTACATGTGTGATATAGTGATAGTTAGATATGAACAACTGGTATAGTTATATCTTAGATCTTTATTTTTGTGTTGGAAATATTCACAAGTCTCTCTACCAGCTATTTTGAAAGAATCCAGTTAATGATTATCAATCATAATTATCCTACATGAGAAGTTATTCATTCTACGCATTGGTTCCTCTGCACCCATTCATGGGCCTTTCTCCATCTCTTCCTGGCCCCAAATCCTTCACAGCCTCTGGTAACTACCATTCTATTCCTTACTTCTATGAGGTCAATTTCTTAACTTCCGCATATGAATGAGAGCTTGCAGTATTTATCTTTCTGTGCCTGGCTTATTTCACTTAACATGCTGTCCTCCAGCTCCTGTCTATGTTGCTAAAAATGACAATGTTTGTTTTTCAATGTCCAAATAATACTACATTGTGTGTCTACAGAGAGATCACATTTTCTTTATATAAATTGGGCATTCATGCAAAGGAAGAACAATTATCAATAAAAATAAATGCAGTTATTCACAACAGGGTGGAACAGCAGATCTAAGAATACTTGCAGGGGCTGAAGAGATGGCCCAGTGGAAAGAGCACTGGCTGCTCTTCTGAGGGCTCAGGTTTGAGATCCTCAGCATCCACAGGGCTGCTAACAACTATGTGTAACTCCAATTCCAGAGGATCTAATTCTTCTGGCCTCTGCAGGCAACATATACCTGTGGTGTGACATGATGCTCAGACATACATGCAGACAAAAACATTCATATACATAAATTAAAAATACTTAAAAATACATGTGATAAGGTTTCTATTCATGTTCCTCCTGCTTCCGCCTCTTCAGTATGTACTAACTTGGTTAGATAGTTCATGAACCCTAGGCAAGAACTACTACTATTTTTCTGCTAAATGAGCACAATATTGGAATAATTAATGACTTACTGGCATAGATCAGTGCATCTCTTAACCCTCATTAAAGGAGCTGCTTCTTGTAGTAGACCACACTTAACACAGAGACCCACTCCTGGTCCAGTGCAGAGAATGAGACTCTGAAGTGCTCAGCCCTAAGTGAACACCCTCTCCTCAAGGCTCCAGTGATCACTGAAGAAGAGGAATCAGGAAGATTGTCAGAGATCTGGCTCTCATGATGCTCTGGGTGGTGCATGGCCACAAGGAAACCGTTTTCTGGGCACAACTGGGAAGTTACACGTTTGACCTCAGCAATTGTGACCTGGGAAAGCTCACTCCGAGCAAAACATCCCAGCACGGAGGGGAGGAGGTGGGCACAAAGTCCCACCTCTAGCTGAGGAGCATATTGGCAATTGATAGCTTCTGGGTGAGGAAGAGTTAGTTTTCTTTAAGGATGTGGCCCCTGGTAGGTCAACCACTTCCGAGGGCAGGCCTCAGACCCAAGAGCATCTGGGCAACACAAATGGCTTAAAAAATAGACAAAACTGGGTGAGTGTGGAGGAGCAGAGGATCTGGGAGGAGCTGTGTGTGTGTGTGTGTGTGTGTGCAAATGTGATTAAAATACATTGCATGACATTCCCAAAGAATTAGTAATGCTATTATTATTAATAATAAAAAGATTTCCATTCATTTACTATGCAGTGTGTGTGTGTGTATGTATTTATATATACATACATATATATGTACTTTAATTTTCCTTTTTGTCTGAGTAGCATTTTTTTCAACGTCTTAAAAACAACTGTGGTATAATTTGAGTCTTCCTAAAGATTTCCCGTCTTCTGTAGTTCTTCTGTTTACATCTTCATGAGAAGGGTGAGGCCCCATTGTTAGTGAGTGAGAGGAATGCAGTTCCCATGGCCACAAAATGCTTTCAGGTATCCTGATTATTTTTAGTGCCTTCTCACTCCAGGCTGCTGTCCCAGGCTGGGCCACTGGGCCACTACCTCTCCTGCCATAATGCTACTGCAACCAGGTGGCATCACGACCAAGAACAGGTGCTTCCTGCCACTCACTCAAAGCAAGGACTTGGCAGTTACCAGGCTTTTTGATCAGGCAATCCACCAGTGAACTACTTTTGAATATGCACAAATACTTAACTATTTGCGTATTTATAACTTTTAGACATGTACTGGCCATAGTACCTAATATTTAAAAGGAACAGTAAGTCCATAATTAAAAAATGCTAGCCGGAGCATAGTGGTACACGCCTTTAATTCCCGCACTGAAGAACCAGGCAGATCTCCGTGAGTTTGAAGCCAGCCAGGGATACATAGTTAGACCCTGTCACAAACAAACAGTCCAAAACAACAACAACAACAACAACAACAGAACAAAAATGCTAACATTCTTGGCACCTTCACCAAATTTGATTAATTATTGGTATTTTTTCCTTTGAAATGTGTTCACTGAAGAGCCATTTTCTTGGGATCCAATTTGTGTGTACTGCTCACTCTAACCTTCATTTTCTTTGTGGGAATCTTTTAAAAATCATTTGTCCAAACTTAGGGCACATTTAGTGAAAACAAAGGGACATAACCCATGCAGTTATTCAGCTGCCTATGTACAAACGACAGCCTATCATCAAAGACCAGAAGACACGACTACCATTTTATAACAAACTTCTATAAATAAATTTCTAACTTAGAATAAACAACATTATCCCCGCACTGGATGTCAGGAACCCAGGCAAATGCTATCTGGGTGACTGTACAGCAAGGTCTCTCATGACGTTGACTGTCTCATCCAAGGGTGTCATCATCAGAAGGCCTGTTGGGAGGGTAGGAGTAAGGAGAGGTGTCATATTCTTCCACACTCACCCATTAACTGGCAAGCCTCCTTCCCAGTCTAGCGCAGGCTCAACTTTTATCTTATGAGCCACTCTCAGGCCAGGATGAGCAAGGGAGAGAAAACCTAGTGCAGTAGTTACGTTGACTTTAGCCAGAGACATCATGGGCACATGACCTATGTTGCCATATTGGGCTGTCTCTTTCTGAAAAGGCTCTCCACCCTCATTTAAGGCCCCACGATGTCACCCTGACATTTTTTAGTCATTGTTCAACAAGACACCACACATTTTCCTTTTGTAGCCTGCAGATTATGTGGTCAACTTTGCCTTTGGAAGCCTGGTTTTTGCCAAAGGTCACTGCCATCAGATTAGAGATTTATTTTTAGTGTTGGGAGTAAGACCTAGGACTATATGTATACTACGCAATGCTCTACCACTGAGCTGTACCCCCAGCCCAAGACACCTAGTGTGAGAACAGTCAGATCCTTTATCTGGAAATTCATCTAGAGTTGGAGATTAGGAATGGAAATCAAGTCACAAAAATGGTAGGACTCATGGAACTGGAAGGTGGCTCAGCTGCTAGAATGTCTGCCAAGTGTCCATGGGGCCCTGGGCTCCATGACCAGCACTTCACAGTGCATCCGTAATCCTAGCACTTGGAAGGGAGAGGCAGGGGGAGAGAAGTTTGAGCCTATGTTTAGCCAGTGAGTTCAAGCGTATCCTTGGTTACATGAGACTGTCTAAAACTAAACTAGACTGAATCCAAAATGGTAGAAGTCTGGAGAGGAGGTGCAGATGTGTACCGCACTGGAGATCACCAGAGCCTGTTGGCGCTTCCCGAGTTGCTATCATGCTGCTCTTCTTGGATTTCACTGTATTCCAGGTTTTCAGCAATACATTTCTCTGTGTGCTTGATCTAATTGTGTTTAGGTTCTATTCCTTGTGATCAACAAATGTGAGTGTGTGTGTGTGTGTGTGTGTGTGTGTGTGTGTGTGTGTACATACACACATGTATGTATGTAGAGGCTCAAAGTCAGTATTGGGAGTCTTCTTTTTTGTTTTGTTTGTTTGTTTTTCAAGACAGGGTTTCTCTGTGTAGCTTTGCACCTTTCCTAGAATTCACTTGGTAGTCCAGGCTGGCCTCGAACTCACAGATCCACCTGGCTCTGCCTCCCAAATGCTGGGATTAAAGGAGTGCGCCACCCCTGCCTGGCTGGGAGTCTTCTTTAATTGCTCTCCACATTAATTTTTGAGACAGAGTCTCTCACTGAACCTGGAGCTCATCAGTCTTGCTAGACCAGCAGGCCAGTGAGCTCCAGAGATATGTGTGTCTCTGCCTCATCAGCTTTGGGACTAGATACACACCACCAGGCTTGGCTTTTACATGGGTCCTACCTTTACCAACTGGACCATCTCTCCAGCCTGTAACCAGTGACTGCTAATGAACCACATACTTTACTACCTGGTGACGCTTTGGGTTGGACTGTCCAGTTGACTCTGACCTAGCCATGAGTGAGCTGCTGGTGGTTTGTGCACACATTCATGAGTCAACTTTGGGCATCTTTTTCTCACTACAAAGTCTATGGCTTCATGCACGTAGCTTGAAACCCACAGTAGTAGGAGTCTTTGCACTACAGAGTGCAAATTCTGCAGATGAGGAATCTGGCCCTCCACCCTTGCCGAGTCTGTTCTTAAACATTTACCAGCCTACAACTGGACCTCATCCTGTTTTAGATAAAATGAGGGAGTTACATGGGACTGGTCTCTACAGGAATGGAAGGCCACTAACGCATCAAAATCCCAAGTCCTCAAAAACTCTTGGTTTGTGGATTCTTTGGAGTTCTCTGTCCATCTTATAATGAACCCTGCTGAGAACCACCTTGGCAACTGTGAGCCCCTCCTATATTGCTTATTGGTCAGAGGTGGACCAATTAGATTCTCTGTTTTAAAACTGAAATTAGAATTAATAAACTCTTTTTCAAGGTTATAAGATGAGAATGTGCTTTTCTCTCCTCCTTTCTAAGAGCCTAATAAAATGTAAGAGACTAAATCTATAATATGGAAGCTATCATCAGTAGGCAGAGCTTTTCAACAAATTCCTGGAATTTAAAGAGAGCCTAGAAGACTGCCAACAGACACTGGTCTGGGCAATCCAGGAGGTTATTATCACAGGGAGCATTACCTGCTCAACAGACACCAGGAAAGCCTCTGTACTCAGTTGGTAGACACAGAATTCTGCACACTGATTGGCTGGCCATGTTCTCTCCCTGTGTCCATCTGCTGAAGGCAGCTCGGAAGAGACAAAGTGGTGTACAACCTAACGTGAACGACACTGCCCTGGAGTACATCCTCTCTGCTCCTTATTATAAGTATTTCCAGGCCGAAATCCGGTGCTGAAGCAAGCTACCTCTTCCTTGGCTTGTTTTGAAGTGAAGCCTCTCACTTAACAAATGCTCAGGGTACCGTAGAGATGGCTCAGGAGTTAAGAGTGCATCTCGCTCTTCCAGAGGACCCGAGTTCAGTTCCCAGCACCCATGCTGGGTGGCTCACAACCACTTCTAACTCTAGCTTCAGGAGACCCTATGACCTTTTCTGAGTTCTGTGGGCATTTGCACACACATGCATATACCCCCCCACACAAATAAATTATAAAAATAAAAAAACCCAAGTGTTCAAATCTACAATTTTTTTTCCAGTCAAGCATATCTTTTGTAAATGAGCAGGAGACTAGACATAGGCACACCACAGCGGGGGAAAGACACCCAACTACCCACAAATAAATCCAATATATCTCCCTTTGATTAGAAATAGACCAAGTTAACCAGACCTCATAGTTTAATGAGCAGCATTAAGAAGTGCAGAATGAAAACCAATAAGCTGAACCTGGGGGAAAAAGGAGAGAATTAAAGGCATACAATAGAAAGCTGAAAATTAAATAAATAACAACACAAACTTCACCAGATTAGTGTCAAGAGGAGAGATGAGAAACATCACATTCACAGAACAAGAACAGGATGCTTTGAGAAAGGAACAAGAGCAACCAGTTCAAAGGGGGCCACAAGAAGGAGTTCAGGGATGCCGATGCTTGTCATCTTTTTTTTTTTTTTTTCAATCAGAGTGAAACTCTAATTTGGGAGTGGACATTCTCTCATTGTGGAATGGGATGGAGAAATGGAGTTAGGTTCCCCTCCCCCCACACCGAGTGGAAGGGGCAAGAGAGAAAGCCAGCCTCCAGAGAAAAGCAGAGTGAACAGGGAACAGAGAGAAATGAACAGCACGAGGGCACAGCCTGGCTTCCTGACGACTTCCCAGTTCCTATTTGTGCTCTTGGAGGGGCCCCACTGCCTGTGGGTCCTGTGAGATGACCCAGTAACTTTTTAATAAATTCTCCTCTTGGTTCAAGAGGAGGTCAAGTTAGTTTTCATTAGAAGACAAAAAACAAACAAACAAAAACCCCAAAAAACCAAAACCAAACCAAAACAAACAAAAAAAAAAACCCCAGTCTTCGAATAAGACTAAGTGGCTGAGGGACCGGAGGGTGATCAAGTCTCAAGTCCCTTGGGATCAAATGAGACTAACTGGAGGGTCAGAAGCAGAATGGACTCCGGTGAGGACCTGCTACCCTTGTTCTTCTGCTTAACTTTTCCTAAGCGTTGCCCTGACATTCAGATTACGAATTTGGACAGCAGATGCCTCACATGCCGTGTTTTCTGCATTTACATTTATTTTCTTAGCATCTTGAAAGAAAGATGGGGCTGAGCCTGCCAAGTCTCTAAGCACCTTATAATAACCTATTCAGACATCATGTGGAAGGATTAATTTAGCCCTTTCACACATCAGTACAGTAGCAG
This sequence comes from Peromyscus leucopus, assembly GCF_004664715.2. Taxonomy (NCBI): domain Eukaryota; kingdom Metazoa; phylum Chordata; class Mammalia; order Rodentia; family Cricetidae; genus Peromyscus; species Peromyscus leucopus. The sequence continues at coordinate 21,348,642 of NC_051076.1, forward strand.
ACAAACCGACTCACCTTTTCATGGACCTTAGAAATGTGAACTGAAACTGTGGATTTACCTGACAAGAATACATTATATTGTTTTAATCCTTAAAGCCATAAACAAAACCCCAAAAACCCATTCTAGCAATTTGAATGGGAGACCACTTCAGCTTCTGGTCCTTTGCCTTCTCCCCAGCATCCCCTTGGGATGCCACTGGAAATGAGGTACCCAAGACCCTTTAAGACAGGGCATCCCGGATGGTCTCTATGGTGTGAGTCCACTAAAGAAGACAAAGACAGCTTTAGTGGGGGAAGGAAAGGAAACCTCGTGGAGGACTCCCCAAATGCAAAAACAGTTACTAGAGGGAGAGAGGGCGTTCCTCATCTTCAAAGTGGCTCTGCCTTTTCTGAGAGTACGGGCATTCATTTTTCTTTGTTGATTTTGGTCTTTTTATTTGTTTGTATTCCAGGCTGGGACAAGGCGCCTTCTCAACCCAGCCATAGTCCATGAATTGGTGTTTAACCCAAATCCCATTGAATGCTGCGGGAGAGAGGAGAGGAAACATCCCACACCCAAGTGGCCAGCGCCATGAACAAAGGGGAGTCTCGCGGTGCCAGCTCTTGGCTTCAGCTGGGCCCAGCGGGAATCTGAAGTCCCCGTGCCAGGGTGAGGGCAGCCACTGAAGCAGATGCTGGGCAGCCGAGAGGAGCGATGGTTTCAGAGAGACTCCAATTCTTGTGGTGGGCACCTTCCTCGTCTCTTGGTGGGAGGCTGAGGTGGCGGGGGGTTGTGCTGTCCACCGCTGCTTGCCAGCTCGGCTCGGCTCGGCTTGGGAAGAGTTGTCCCCGATCTCTGGCTCCAAGCAGGTTTGTTAGGAAGCAACACTGCCTACTTATGAAGATTTATGGAGAAGCCGACAGACATTAGGCTCTGACGCAGACCTCAGGTGAGCGCTCTCCCTGAGGTGGAGGGCTCAGGAATGATCGAGAGTGATTTACTCTCCCCTCTGGCTCCGTCAATATTCCAGCCCTGGGCCTGGCCCAGGAGGAGAAGGAAGGCTGAGGCCTGGCTTTCTGGCGATGTTCATCCTTCTTCAGAGAGAAAGAGAGAGACTGGCACCTTTTGTGGCATCTCTCACGGAGGGGGAAGGCCAAGATAAATGGATAGTTTCAAGGTCATTAGCTTTCTGAGCTCATAGGTTGCTTCCCTCTGCCAGAGGGCTGCTTGGAGAGGTTAGGATGCTTTGCGGCTGGACCAGGGGAGCCCACATTTGGATCAGGGGCCCTGGGACCTGCTGCCAGTGGAGAACCCAGATTCTAGGCCTGTGGAGTATGTTTTCTCTCTCTCATAAGTCTGCTTGCTCTGAGAGGGCTTGAGCTTTCAGACAGGGGGCCTGCTCTCATGGAAATCTCCAGAATCCGTGTTATAGGCAGTGTCAACCCAACACTGACATTCGGTCTTTCTCATCAAAGATGAAAAAATATAAAGAGAGATGAAGATGGGCACTGCCGGGGACTAGAGGAGAACTGAAAATCAGGACAAAGGTCAGGAGATGGAGGTCACTAGGAAATCCATCTTTACTCCATCCTGGATCTCCCACGTCCTCTTGGCTTACAGCATCGGCATCTCTTCTCCCTCATAAGTTCACTTGTATTGTGGCCTTAAATGCCTGACAGGGAAGTGACATGGAGTTAAAGTTGCACCTATTTATAGCTCTCCAAGTGTGTCTCCACGCCCTGAGATTGCACTTGTGTGCATTTTGACACCAGTATGTACCGACTACTCTGTGCGTCTCTTGGTTGTCCAATGTGATTTATGTACATGTTTTCATGTATTAGCGTAGAATACATTACTTGTTTTTCTGGCACTGGGGGGGGGAGTCGAACTCAGGACCTTGCACTTGACGGGCAAGCACCCCACCACTGAGCTGCAGCCTCAGCCTCTACCATTCTTGTCTCTTGAGTGGTTGACTAAATCACTCTAGTAATGTCACAATGGGCACGGCCATTCCGCTCTTCCTGGATATCTGGGTTAAATATCCATCCCTGCACATCTGTCCTATAATTCTGTCACTCTCTGCATTCCTAGACCAGAATAGTGTTAGCTGCCCGCCATTGTCTCCTGGAGCACACAGTTTATAGTAGAGCTCACTCACTCTTGGCATTGCTGTATGTTCTGTGGATTTAGACAGATCTTTAGTGCCATGTCTCCATCATTAAAGTACCTAACAGAGTGCTTTCACTGTCTTCAAAACATCCATGTATTTGGGTTATTTGTATATTTCTAGTTGCATCCCCAGATGTTAAATAATTCACCTTTAGGTAGTCTGTGGTTCTCTCCCCCCACTTTCACTGCTTCCCTCCCATGGATGGAATTCAGGGCATCAAACATTCCAAGCAAGCAGTCTACCTTAGACCAGAACCGTGTCTGCAGCCTTTCTAAGCTATACCTTTAAGAAGTCCAGTTACCTTCTCCCCAAACGTATCTTTCATAGTCCTTGGTTCTCTGAGCTCTAGAAAGCAAACCCTGACGTGTGGACTTGGTAGAGGGTGCCGATGGCAGGTAAGGCACTTTCTCTCATCGCTGTCACCTTGGAAGTTGACTGTCCCTTATTTATTTCCACAAAGGCTGCCTCTTCCGCCTCTCGTTCGCTCTACCTGCCCTTTCCCCCACAGTCATTTCCCATCTGCCTCCACACACACCCCGCTTCCTCTCCTCACCACTTGCGGTCTAGTGGAGCATCCAGCCCACTGTGTGGCTGGCAGATGACCGCCCCCACACACCTGCCGCCCAGTAGAATGGCCCAGAAGGGAGCTTGCCACCGGCCAGTTAAACAAGCACTTCTGAGGCTTGGCCTCCAGACACGGCGTTTCCGGGCAGGAAGGCTTGCTTACTGCTGCTGCATGCTGAGACCTGGGTGTTCTCCAACCTCACCTTCAGGATTCCCTTAGTGGGCTGCTGGGGGTGGAAGGGGAGGCTGTGACTACAGTCCAGCCTGTCCACCTGGCTTAGAATTATGGGTATGGAAAGGCGAGGAAGCGAGACTGCATGATTTCCTGGGGGACCTAGCTTGGAAAAGTCAGAGGAGTAGAAAGCCATGAAAATGGCTGCCGTTCTCTACCCCAAGGATTCAGGCACCATGCTTTCATGGTGACCAAGAAGGATATGTGTTCCCACACATTCTGAAGGACTGATAAATGTACCAGGATAGCTTTCCTTAGGTGAGGGATAGAGCTGAGGGGCACACTCAGATCAGAGCTTTTCTTCTGCCTGGATTGGCTGATTCCAAAGGGTATTGTGAAGGACACCCATGAAGAGCTGCACAGAGTGGGCCATTGAGGAAGAGGCACAGAGCTGCCAGGCCCTCTCCAGGAACAGCACCCTCTAGCAGCTCCACATTCAAACCAGAGAGTCCTTGTCATGTGGAGACTTTGGAGGGTCGTAGATCCTAGAGACTGGGTATCTCTCAAGGACCTTCTCACTTAGGGGTTTCACTGACGAGCAGACACTGATAAAATAAAAAGCAAAATGAAGTAAATAACATCCCTGGAAACAGTGTCGCTAGAGTTCTGGGAACCTGTTGGTCTCTCTATGCCACCTAGATCTGTCTGTCTCTGTGGGGTTGTGATGTCCATAAATGTGTTATCTGAGTGATTCCACTCATGGGTGCTACATGAAACAGTAGTTGCCACTTCTAGTTTAAAAGACCTGACGAGTTTCATCCGGAGCATATCCCGCCCCCTTTCTCAATGGTGACATTTCCGCCATGGCCCGGCAGGGCAGGTGGCAGAAAGGGTCTCTGTCAACAGGTGTGACCAAATGAACACACATGAGCTTACCATGACCACTTCAGTGATGAGGAGCCCTTGCTCAAGGAAGAGCTTGCGGAGGGTGGGGGTGATGAGACATACTTACTTCTTGGAAACCTGGACCAGAATGTGGCCTCCTGGCCCTGACTGGGCTCTTTCCCTTTTCCCTTCTTTGTAAGGTAGCAATGAACAATTTCTGCTCATTTTCTTAGGAAATGTTATCACTGAATAACACAGGTTGGATGACTGACTTATAAAGAATGATAAGGCTGTGCTTTGGGAAGGCTTTCTTGTTCATGGGCCCTCTTCTCTCACTACAAGGTTAAGACAGGATAAGCTTGTTGACTTGGATATATGTTCCTTTTATCTCTTACAAAGCCACATTGCCATCATAGGGCCCCACCCTCATGACCTTGCAAAGACCCAACCTCCATCATATGTAATGTTGGGGATTAATACTCCGCATGACATCTTTCATCAAGGAACCTTCTTTTTTACAATAGATGAAGACTTTATAGGAAGCCATAAGCCCTCAAAATGCAGTTGTAGAACTCAGTCCCATCCCCTGTGCCTAAGACTGAGGGATCAGCTCAGAGGAGGGGCGGAAAGATCGCAAAGCCAGAGGAACAGGAAGTTTTCTGTGAGATTGAGTTTCTTAGAAATGTCAGAGAAGCTACACCATGAGACTGTGCTTGGAGAAAACTTTCATGTTCATATCCCTCTTCTCTCCTACACCATGAGATCTCACTAACATGGCTGCCTAAATGTGAGCTGAGCAAGGACACCATCAATAGACACACTCATGTGGAAGAGGGACGCTCACAGGTCTCAACCCTACGCAACGAACTACAGGGATGCTGAGAACGGGAGAAATCACCTTCCCCAGGGTAGAGCACACCAATCGGTTACCCAGTACCAAACGGTCAGTCCTGAAAACATAGACATACAAGTAACATTATATGGACCTAGCAGGTTGTATTATACATTTAAGAATACACACACACACACACACACACACACACACACACACACACACGTAACAACAACTAAAGAAAAGGAGGCTATGAGTTTGTGAGACAGCAAGGGACGGATTGGAGTGAGGAAGGGAGAAAATAACATAATTATATTAATCTCAGAAAATAAAAAAAATTGACAATTTAAAATTTCAAACATGACTTTAGAAGGCTCAAATTCTGTGGCTTTAGCAAGAATCAAGTTTGAGAGATCATGTTAAAGGCACATGGGGAACTTCTTTACCCTTCCTGCAGCAACCACCAGCCAGCAGCCTGAGATCCCTTTCCAGAAGAGATATTCGACCCTCGAAAGAACAAACACATCACCTACTCTGCAGTATCACCCCATCACTCGGCCTTTGTATGGCTTCGTGCTGTCCACAGAGTGTTTGCATGGGTATGGCTTCATTTGGTTCCTCTAACAACTTCATAGCTTCAGCTATCGCTGTTACATTTGCCTGTGAGAAAACCGGGAAACAGGGCAACTTGGTCCTCTTCATGCTCACACAGCCAGTGAGAGACAGAGCCAAGGACAGCCATCTAGTATTTCCTCTAAGCAATCTTTAACGTCAAGGATGGAGACGAGGTCCTGGAGAATGCAGTGTCCTGGGATCTCACAGTCCTACATTGCTGAAACATTGTGTCACTTGAATGTGACTCATCTGTAGTAGGAACTTTAACTCCTGATCTTCTCAGAAGAAAGAAGCAACAGAAGGCTGGGGGTGTGGCTAAGCGATAGAGCACCTGCCTGAAAGGTTCAAGGCCCTGGGTTCCATCCCCAGTGCCATAGTAAAAATATTCTGAAATACAGCCACACACCCTAGCCAACAATCAGGTCTTGCGCATATCCCAGCAATGCACCTATGACTTGGCTCTGTGGAGTTTGCCCAGGCTGTTGAGGGCAGATCTTAGGGGTGGGTGTGGGACGCACTAAGAGGAAAGACAGTTCTACAAAGCTACAGAACCGCACACAACCGCTTCATCAGAGTCCAGAAATGGTTCTGATGCTGTGGTCATCGCCCTTAGCAAAGGGATGGGGTTGTTCTTTTGAGTTTCCTTGACCTTTCTCACTGAGTACTGGGAGTTGAACTCCACACTCCCAGTGTCGGGAAGGGATGGGGACAAGAGAATGCTGCTTGCTGTAGCGACTTGGCCCTGGTAGCTGAAGGTAGTTGGCAGGGCTCGGCATGGCCTGGGCTGCTGAGGTAACATGCGTGACTGCTCCCAGCAGTGGCCCAGGCTCTGCGTGGGGATCGGTGCCTGCAGCCTGGCCTTGGACAAGTGGTCCGCTTTTGCAGAAATCTGTTTCCTTTTTCAGAATTTTCTCTGGTCACAGTGTGCTTATTGTTCTGTAGGAGGGGTGAGACTGAATGTTCCAGGGTCTCCATTTCCCAATACCCAATTAATTAATTCATTGATCTGCTAACTCACCCGCAAATCAGTGGGGATTACTGGTGTGCTCAGGAACTGGCCCCTGACTGGAAGCGCTGCTTATGGCAGGCTCAGCAAATACAGGGCACACATCCCCTCAAGGAGTGCCTAGATCCACCTAGGTCAAAAGAAAACACAGCAAAGAATAAGGAAACAAGGGTCTGAGAGCCGCTGTACCCAAAGACAAAGAAGGCTGTCTGGGTCTGTGGTCTGCATGCCTCTCTGGATAGCCATGAATGAAGCCCAAACTCATAAACATAATTAAATTTTATGAGATGATTTTTGAGACTTAAAAAAACCTTTTTATTAGCATATAAGGTATTAAGTATCTTTGTGGTGTTTTTGAATAAGAGTTTTTTCTTTTTTTTTCTTCTTTTTCTTCTTCTTTTTCTTCTTCTTCTTCTTCTTTTTCTTTTTGTGTGTGTGTGTGTGTGTGTGTGTGTGTGTGTGTTTTGTTTGGCAAGCTAATCGTACAATTCCCAAACACAAAAATGGTAGATGACCACACCACTGACAGAAGGTTAGATGCCTGGAACTTTAGAATGTCTCCCAAAGGACACATGTAAAGGCTTTGCTCACCAGCCTTTGTCACTGTTGGGACGTGGTGGGACCTTTAGGATTTGGAAGGAACTTTGGCATATCATTCAAGCAGATACCAGGACTTCACTCCTTTCTGTCTCTTAGCTTCCTGGAGTTACGAGGTGAGCAGGTTCTCTCTGTCACATACTCTCTCACAGCCCCAAAGTCACAGAGCCAAGCCACCATGGGTCTGAAGCCAAAATCAAAATAAACCTCACCTCTGCCTTAGGGTTTCTATTGCTGTGAAGAGACACCATGACCATGGCAACTCTTATGAAGGAAAACATGTAATTGAGGCTGGCTTCCGTTTAGCCCGTTGTTGTCATGGCTGGAAGCACAGAGGCACGCAGACAGACATGGTGCTGGAGAGGTAGCTGAGATTTCCACATCTGGATCCACAGGCAGCAAGAAGAGAGAGTGAGCCACTAGGTCTAGCTTGAGCTTCTGAAAGCTCAAAGCCCACCCTCCAATGACGCACTTCCTCCAACAAGGCTACACCTCCAATAATGCCCTCCCTATGAGTCTGTGGGGGCCATTTTCACTGAGACCACCACACCCCCTTATAACTTACTTCTTGTGGGCATTTTGTCACAGTGATGTGACACAAACTGACACAATGTCCCACGAGGTGACTGCCCTTGTCCTTTCTTGTGTCTTCAGAGAGGTGATAAGGGTTACAAACTGGAGTGGGGTTTTGGTTCCCCAGATAGCCTAGTGACAACTTCTGGAGGCTTTTCTGGCTTTCTCAGTCCACACAAGGACATCATAGAGTCAAGGAAGAAGAGTCCATTAGCCCAGTAAGAAGGAGACAGACAGTTAGAAAAGCCTCTGCAGTGTGGATGCGGCCACCAGGGTTAACTATATCACAGACATTTTATCCAGTCAGTCATCCAGTCTTGGAGCAAGCCTGCGAGATGGACACCATCATCTCTATCTGCTCATACAGCAGCGTGCAGCCCAAAGAGGCCAAGTAACCCACAGCTGGCCTCACAGCTGGACACCTGGTAAGTGTTTGAACTCAGTATCAAAGATTCTCCAAAAATAGACAGGAAGGGAAGTTACGGCCAGCTGTTGCACTTGACGCCACATTCCTGGATGCCCCAGGACCTGGGGAAATGACTCACCAGAGGTATTCTGTGGAGGGATGCAGGAGAAAAGGCAGTGTCAAGGATTTGCTTGCAGGACTCTGGTTTTTGTCCAAGGATTTGTGGAGAGCTTATGGAGAAGCAAAGCTTTGCACTATATTCCTGGCTGGGGAGTGACGTGGGTCTGTGCACAGCCTTCTCTGCACAGGTGTTTGAGTGACAGATCACTCAGGGGAAGAACCTAAAGAAAGGCGATGGAAACTGGGTGGGGACCTGCTTGAGAGGCATTGCCTCTGATGGAAGAAGGGACTTTGTAATAATAGTGGGAGGGATGTTCCTAATGAGGTTACAAATTGGGAGGCTTATTATTAACTGTCTGGAGAGGGAGAGGCAGCAGGACAGGTCTTACTCATAGCTTATTGAATTTTTGTCTTGAGGAAAAAAATCCCAAAAACATATAGGCTACCTTTCTTGTTTTACAGATGAGGAATCAGGGAGATGAAGAAGGAGGAAGAGGAGGAGAGAGGAGGAGGAGCAGTAGAGAGGAAGAGGAGCTGGAGAAGGAGGAGCAGCTGGAGGGAGAAGAGGAGGAGCAGCTGGAAGAGGAGGAGCAGGAGGAGGACTATCTGGTGGAGGAGCAGGAGGAGGAGCATCTGGAGGAGGAGCATCAGGTGGAGGGGGAAGAGAAATCCCAATGCATCCAGAGCCATAGAGGTAACTGGAGCTGGAGCTGGGTCTTGGCTGCCTTTCCCTTCCTATCAAGAACTATTCCCACCATATGTTATTCATGTGGTACAGACAGAGGTCAGCAGACTCTTCCTGTGAAGGGCCAGGTAGGCTCAGTGGGCCACACAGCCTGTTGTAACCCTCCGTAGCCATTGACAGCACACAGACAAACGTGCGTGGCTGTGTTCCGGTAAAAGTGTATTTGTAAAAGTGGGTGGCAGCCCTCATTGGTCCCCAAGCCATGACTTGCTGACTCAGGTCTTGGTATTTTTCTTTCAAGCACACCTCTGGTTAGAGCCAGTGGTTGGTGATTTGGAAACTAGTACATTATCCTCCCAACGCCAGGATATCTGAACAACCAAGGCTCTGGGCTAAGCCCTTCAGAGAGTGGACAGATGTAGAATAGCAACAATGTAAACTAGAACAGGAAGAAGTCACCAAGGAGGACTGTGAGAGGAGAGAATGGGGGTGGGGGGCAGAAGCAAGCCTGCTGATTAGTCCTTCCCAGCACAGCGACAATCCCCATGTGGGCTGGTGATACCCCCAGGACGGCTCAGTGGGTAAAAGTGCTCGTCACCAAGCCTGATACCCTAAATTCAATCCTGGGACTCACACTGAGAAAGAGAACTGATTCAAGTTATCTTCTAAAATCCAAGTGTGCACAGTGCTATGAGCATGCATCATACACACACACACACACACACACACACACACACACACACACACACACACACAATGAGTAAATAAATAAATGAGTTTTTTTTTTTTTTTTTTTTAAGAATCCCCTATGAGGGTCTGTGTCCAGCGGTGGTGCATGCCAACTTTGTGATCACCACAGCCAACTTCTCCCTAATTTTGAGGGCATGCAGATTATAGCTGTTCTGGGAACTACAGTCAATGATAACTGCCCTTCCCCCAAAATCTCCACCTCACCCACTCAAGGGGAAATGGGCACATGTGACCCCAGGTCACTGTTTAATCCTGTCTGGCTACATATGGACTCAGCATGAGATGGGCAGAGATGGAGGGAGAGTTAATATGAGCCCCCAAAGCCCTTTGCTCAGACAACACACAGCAAATAAAGGGAAAGTACTTGAAGCCACACCCGTAATTCTAGCACTAGGGAGACTGAGGTGGGAAGACCATGAGTTTGAGGCCAGCCTGGGCTACATAGTGAATCCTGTCTTAAGAAACAAAAACAAAAAAGAGCTAAAAAGAACTTATTAATACCTGTACTGATGGGTCTGCATGGTTTTCCAGTTTAGAATCCAAGCACCTCGTCAGGAGAGATCTTCCAGACAGCCACTGTCTTTCTTTTAAGGATTTATTTTCGATTTGGATTATGATTATGTGTATGAACATGTGCACAGGGGTTCAGGTACCCTCAGAGGTCACCATACCACCGTTCCCCCGGGGCCTTCCAGAGCCTTTCAGCACATGCAGGAACAGCGAGGCAAATGGTGAGCAGGCTCCTTAAGATGACCCGAGTGTAACTTGGACAGGCTCAAGACAGTTTGCCAGGGTCCTTTCAAGAGCTGGGGGTGGCAGGGTAAGGGACTGGAGGTGTTATCTAGAGAGCCTCCTGAGAGGTATGTATCTGTGGTACTGGTGCTGACTTTCTATTATTCAATCAACTTCCTCCTAGGTCAGTGGTCTCAGACACCTAATGCTGCTGCTGGAGAATCTCTGGTACTCATGGTGTCCGTCCCCTGTCTTCTCCCTTTGAGATATTTTTGACTACTCCAAGAGGCAATTAAAAATGGCTACCCATGCCCATGAGGTTTTCTTAAATTAATTTGGATTGTGTGAAGTGGATTTTGACTGCTAGGAAGCTGGTGCCTTTTTATCTGAGTAGAAAGACTATGGGAACATTTCTGCCTTGCCCTTCACAATTTGATTGATACTTTTCACTTTGAAAGCTAATTATAGCCGATGTGAAAGAAAAATGGAATTCAGAAATATGGGTTCTTTTTATGAATGTTCACTCTGAAAATTCAGGTCATCTGGTTAGTTTTCTCATACCTCAGTTTACTCATCAGCCGTCAGCTTGCTGTGGGTGTTAGTCATCTTTCTGTGGCTGTGGCAGAATACCTGGGGACAATAAACTAAAAGAAAAAAGGTTTATTGGTTCGTGATTTCAGAAGTCTCTCAGTCTATTGCTGCTTGGCCATATTCCTTGGGCCACAGTGAGGCATGGTGGATGGTGTTTGGGAGGTGGAGGGGGGACACAGGGGAGGGGATAGGGGACAGATGGGAAATGGACAGATGCACGAAGGGGAAGTGACCTAACATCCTTCTGCTAAGCCCTACCTCCCAAAATGTGTCTCTCCAACAGTACCAGGGCTGGCGACACATGACTTTTTGTGACATCTTGTATCTAACCCACAACACTTATCTATGAACTATGGTGCTATTCTTTCTGACCTCCAAACACAGGAAGTTATGGGTCTGACTCACTATAACACATCTTGGTCTAACAGAATCCCAGTCTGTTGAGGATCTCTATGGTCACCCATCTGATCCCTTTCTCATAGCAGGGATGCTCATGTCATCCCTGAAAAGTGGCAGTCAGCCCCAAGCATATTCTTCCTGAGACTGGAGACCTCTATATTCCAAGTATTCAATTCATTTTGAAATCCACATTGTTGTTGAACATGTTCTTCCTATTCTGAGGCATCTTCCTATGCTCTCTACCTGTGTGTTGAAGCTCTGTTTTCTGAGTAGAGCAAAGCAGACAGACTCTTCCTGACTTCACAGCTGTTCGGGTCTGACTACTCTTTTATAGGCATTTTTTATAAGTTGTTTGAAGTACAAGAGGCAGAGCATTTTGAGAAAGGTAAATGTACCACTGCATCTGTGGTGGTTCCTCCTGCCATCAGCCAGTTCTCAGTTAAACAAACAAAGATGTGTTCCAGTGAAGTGGGAAACCTGTAGGGTGCACTTGTTCAATACATTAGGTTTCTGAGATGGAGGTATCCCCATTTCAGGTTCACACATCACTACACCCTGCCTGGATGATGATTTTTCTCTCATCAGGAGTGTTCACACAGCTAATGAGATGGCTACATTTTAAAGTCTGCCCAGGAAGCAAAGGACCTACTAGTCTGTTTAAGATTCCAAGTGGGATCCTTCGGTTCCGTTTATAGACATTAACACTTGACATCAAGAATCTATAGTAGTAGTTAGGAAGGATTTCTTGTAGTGTAGATCTTTACCTCAGTCACAGAAAGAGATATTATTCTTTCACTTGTTTAACACGTTTGTCAAGTGGCTATTGTATATCATGAACTGTTTGTAGATATTTGTGTTATGTAAGTAACAGAAAAAAAAACAAAACAAAACAAAACAAAAAACCCAGATACAATCCCCTGTTCTTGTAATGCTGACATCCTGGAAAAGGGATATTTTTAGAATGTGTGTTATGACACTATAATAAATTACATTGTAGGCTAAAAGATGGCTTGGTTAAGGTGTATCTTAGAGGTAGAGTACTTTGTCTAGTGTGTGGGGTGAGGCCTTGGATTTATCTCTAGCACCAGAAGTAAATTAAAAGTAAGTAAGCAGAGGGCCCACAGAGTCTGAAGTCGCAGTCTCAGAGCCTGCATGGGTCTGCCCTAGGTGCTCTGCATGTACGGTATGGTTGTTAGCTTGGTGTTTGTGTGGGATTACTGACAGCGAGTGAGGGTGTCTCTGACTCTTTTGTCTGCTCTTGGGGCCCTTTTCCTCCTCCTGGGTTGCCTCGCCCATTCTTGATATGAGGGTTTGTGCCTGCTCTTACTGTATCTTGTGCCGTGTTTAACTGATGCCCCTGGGAGGCCTGTTCTTTTCTGGGGGAGGGGGCTGGGGGAGAGTAGATCTGGGGGAGGAGCGGAGGACTGGGAGGAGGGGAAGGAGGGCAAGCTGCAGTTGGGTTGCATTGTATGAGAGAATAATAAATAAAAAAAAAAAAGAAGGCAGGCTAAGCAAGCTCCGGGGAACAAGCCACTAAGCAGCACCCATCCATGGCCTCTGCATCAGCTGCCCTGACTTCCTTTGAGGATGAACAGTGATATAGAAGTGTAAGGCAAATAAAATCTCCCCCTTCCAATAAAAGTAAAATATGGAAAGCTCTTCTTTAGTTTTTAAAAAGTTGTGTGTGTGTGTGTGTGTGTGTGTGTGTGTGTGTGTGTGTTTATGCACGTGCATGTGTACAGGCCCATGCACATACATGCAGAGGTCAGAGGAGGAAGTCGATCTCTTTCTCTATTGCCCTATGCCTCATTCCCATGAGACAGTGTCTCTTACTGAATGCAGAGCTTACAGTTTGGGGCTAGACTTGGTTGGTCAACAAGCGTCAATGATCCTCCTGCCTCTGCTTCCTCCTGCTCCCCTAGCGCCGGGGTTATGGACGTGGGCAGCCACATCTGGCTTTTAACATGAGAGCTCAGGAATGGGACTCAGTTCCTCACACTTGTGCAGCAGGTACCGTCACCCGGTGAGCCACCTCTATAGCCCCAAGGTTGTACGGTCTTTAAAGAAGAAAGCAACAACTAGACAAGGTCAGGAGCAAGCACACCGGGATGTAACTGGGGCAAGTGGACGATGGCCGAGGGTGATTTGGAGACAGCGCTTCGTCTTCTAAAGCCCAGGGCGTCAGAGCACTGAGACTGCATCCTTCACAGACAGGGAAGTAGCTAGCAGTGCTGGGAAGCTGGGATAAAAAGAGAGAGATCACCTGAAGAAGAGAGTGAGGGGATGGTGGGCGTTGAGTTCACAGCTAGGAATGGGGCCTTTGGGATGGCCTCCAGGGGAATGGGACAGTCAGACAAGAGATGCGCCAGAAGTGACCAGGAAGTCAGGAAGAAGCTAAGAGGAACTAAAATACAAAACGGATGTCTTGAGTATCTTGACAGTCATGAAAGGGGGCCTTTATTTTATTGTTATTCTTGCTGTTACTATTTTGGAGGTTTGCTTGTTTGTTGGAGACAGGCTCTTTCTCTACAGAGTTGGCCTGGGACACACTAGGGACTGGCCTCAAACTCAAAGCAGCCCTTTTGCCTCAGTCTCCCAAGTGCTGGGCTTATAGATATGGATCATCACACCCAGCAAGGAAGATTGCCTTTGTTTAGTGTGTGTGTGTGTGTGTGTGTGTGTGTGTGTGTGCATGTGGTGTGCGAATGTGGAAGCCAGAGCTGGTGTGAGGTGTCTTTTAGCACATTGCCTTGAAAATGAATGTGATTTGGTCATTGTGCACCATTGTTTTGGGTTAGGGATCTGATCTTGGTGGGAATTTGGGTGAGGGATATTTCTGCTGGGCTAAGAATAGATGATACCTAAAGGGAACAGAGATAGAAAGCCATGGGTGGTATGTGAAACTCTGGAAGATGGAGGCAAAACTCCAAGGGTCAGAGTCACAACCCTAATGAACTGCATGTAGCAGATCCAATATGGCACCTCACCAGAACAGGAAGCAAGACGAGACCTGTCAGCATAGCCAAAGACAAGGAAAAGGTCAAGAAAAGGCTCTTGCCTCTGCATATTTTACCTCAGGGTATTACAGTTAATGTACCTGCCATGGTTTATATCTCTGTACTATTCTAAGAGCAAACTAAGCCAGGGAGGCCACCCCAGGAGATGCCCCCCACCGCGTTCTCCAAACTGAGCTGGAGGAGGTGCCTGTACCTCCCCTTAGCTTCTGTTGTGGTCAGACACGTGAGGATGTCCAGGCCTCGGGCCTAAGTCCTAAGGGAGCTAATGATAGACTCTTTTGCATCTGAAATGCCCCCTCAGGTTCATGTCTTTGTTGGCTGTGCTATTTTAGGAGGCCACAGTACCTTTTGGAGGTATTGGGGGCTTGCTGTTAGAAGCAGGACACTGAGAAGAAGCCTTTGAAGGCTCTATCTAAGTCTGTTTCCAGCTGCTCTCTAATTCCTGGTCTGCTGGGATGTGGGAACTGCACACTCCCACCACCATGCACTCTGCCGTGCCCAGATCCCCCCAGCACAATGGACTGAAACCTTGGAAACCAAGAGTCAAGATGAAGACTTCCCTCCTTCCGTTGTTTTGGTCATAGAGACGCAACAGATAGCTTGAGTGGTGGACAGGGTGTCAGTTCCAAAGCATTCATGATGAAGGATGGAACTCTTGTCAGCAGAGACCATCCTCTCAAGGACTCAAGGTCTACTGAGAGAGGGCTCAACTATCAGGAGTATCACAGGACAGCAGTCTGGGCACCGTCATGAGTTCTGGTTGCTTAACTGTGAGGAAATTATAGAGGACCAGAGAGCTGGGGGGGGACTTAGTTCATAGAGATGCAGCATCAGATGAATGGAATCTCCACACCTCTACATGTGATGCTTTTCCTCTCAAGGGTTTGCGATTTCAGAGTCCATCCTTAGATACAGGTGTTTAGGAATCTATAAAAGTGGATGAGAACTGAAAACTTTATTGTCCCCAAAAGAAAACTATTAAATTGAATTAATAAAATTTTAATTTGTGGAAATGGCATTATAATGATTTATTTAATTGCTAACTTAGTGCAGTTGTCCTTTAGTATCCATGGGGGACTCACTCCAGGACCATACTCCCACATCTAAATCAGTAGACATTCCTGCGCTGTACAAAATGGTGAAATATTTGCATATAATGTGTACAACCCTCAAATAATTTAAATCATCTCTAGATGACTTTAAGCATCCAATGTAGAGTGAAAGTGCTATTGAAATAATTATTTTACTGTATTGCTTAGGGGATAATATAAAGTAAAATAAAATAAGGCCTGTATGAGTTCTTAACAGACACACTTTCTCCCAAGTACTTTCTATCCAGCATGGCATGTAGAACCTCCAGATATGGACAACCGACTGTTAATCAAATGACACATTTGAAACTGACAAAATCTATAGTTTTCTTTTTTTTATCCGGCAAGAATTCCTAAGCAGGCGTAAGAACTGCCAGGAAGCTGCCGCCAATCATCATTTAAATTACTCGTAGCCAAAACATTTCAAAAGCAAAAATTATCATTTTTAAAATGTGTTTTTGAGGCAAAAAAAAAAAAAGTACTCACTAGACTGGATATGAGATGTGGGGTTAGGGTCCATAACTCAGAAGTTGTCGGCGAGGTCCTGACAAGTGCTCACCTGATCTGTGCAGCCAGGCGGATAAAGGTGGAATGGCGGGCCCACTGCAGAGACCCGGGTTAGGAAAGCCTCTCTGCTCCAGCTCCGTGGGCACCCTGCCTCTCCCCACCCTGCCTTCCACACCATGGCCTCATTCATTTACTTCAGTAACTCTTTTTCTGGAACAAATTCTCCCGTAGCTACCCTTTCCAGAATGCTACAGTAACAAGAGTTCTCAAAGACTTTGATTGATGGGGTTTGAAACATGCTTTCTTTTTGGCAATATTTATATTTGATCCCTTTTGGACCAACTGCACATAACTAGAGCTTATCACATTGCTGGAAATTACGGGAAGACTCAGAAGCACAGGAACTCCGAGCCTGTCGAGCCCCGAGAGAACAAAGATTAATAACCGTTTCTGCTCCGCTGCCCCTGACCTCTGATATCTGTAAATAACATTTGGAAAAGATGGGGCACATCATGATCTATGATACAGTGGCGGCCATTCCAGTTGTTCTATCTTCAGATGTGATTTATCATTCTCTATGGTGACACAAATCATGGCCCTAGCCTGACATGCTGGAATGTTTGACCTACTGACTGCAGCAGCGATGAACCTGAACAATGAACATCCTAACATTTTTAGCCTGGGTTAGACCTATCCTCCTGCTTCAACTCAAAAATATGTTGCAAAACCACACTTTGCAAACCCTTTGGTTTTGCTGCTGGCAGGGAGCAGCGACTCCTTTCCAACTCTTGGGAGAACCAACGAGAAGGAGTACAAAGAGTGAAATGATCTAATTTTTTAACTTAAATATTTTCATATTTATTTTATGGGGCTGGAGAGACATGTTAGCAGTTAAAAGTGCCAGTTGCTCTTTCAGAGGACCTGAGTTTCATTCAGGCACCCATGTTGGGCAGCTTACAACTGCATGTAACTCTAGCTCCAAGGGATCTGACAGCTTCTTCTGACAAAGACCATTAGGTGAAATAGCTGTTCTGCTATGTATCTGTGTGAGTGTATGCACACGTGAGTGCAGGTGCCTGAGGATACCAGAAGAGGGCACTAGATACTTCAGAACTGGAGTTACTGGCATCTGTGGGATGTCCAGCTTGTTATATGGGTGCTGGGATGTGAACTCCAGTCCTCATGATTTCTCAGCAAGCTCTCTTAACCAGTGAGCCAATCCACCAGGCCAAACAAGGTCTAATTGTAGATGAAAAGTTATCCTCACTTTTATTTCTTTCCTGCCTTCCTTTCAGCACAAATACTATGCCAAGTGACCACTGAAACTATTGGAGAAATTATTTTGGTCACTCCACGTAGTTAAAAGGATATTTATTTAATGGTGTAACTCACAAATTAAGTAATGGGTAGGTCGGCAGGGTCTGGGGAAGGTGTAACGCAGTCCAGCGGTGTTCTCCAGAGCTCTGCACAGTCAACCTCCACCGGCACCGAGAGAGTGCACCGAGAGAGCGCACCGAGAGAGCGCTGGCCCATCCAGCTCTCGGGTCCCCAGGGTCCCCAGGCGCCTCCCCTCACCCCGCCTCGTAGGCGTGACAGTTGCCAGAGTCTCAATGGGGGTTGGAACTTCCAGATCCAAGCTGGAATGGCTACCCACTACAGAAACTAGCCTGGTTACAGCTATCTTCAGAAGCACTAAATGGAAGGAGGTCTTTCTGGTTTTCTATCTTGAGACCTGAAACTCAGCAGCATGCTAGTTAGCTCTCTGTCTTATGTGGAGGGCCTGTGGGCTACTGTCAGTGAGTGCTTGCCTCTGTGGAGGTATGTATTTGTCCCCCAAAGAGGATGAGCAATCAAACTCCACCTCTTCAGTCTGCCCCTCAGTACAACCATCTTCGCTGAAATGAATGGGGACAAGAAAATGTGAGGAGGTTCTATATGAAAACACCCCATCTATTTGGATCCTGTTCCTTTTTGTAAAGAGTGGCACCTATAGAAAGTAAAATAACTTTAATAGAAATGACAGTGTATCATTTCTCTTTGGAATGACCTTCATATTTTAGCCCAAATTATCATTATTTTTTATTTACTTAAGGAATCCAGGGATCTTGGATTTAAAAATAATTTGGTGATTTTTGCCCTCTCTTGGGACAGAGACTCACTATGCAACCGAGGTTGGCTTAACACTTGCTCTGTAGCCCAGGCTGGCCTCAACTGCCTCACCCTGCCTCAGTCTGGAAAGTTCTGGGATTATGGGCATGTACACCTAGTAAAAATAATATTTGAGTTGCAATGAGTCACACTTACATGATACCTTCAAAAGGCTGCAGCTGTATGTTAGATCAAAATCTTAAAAATTAAAAAATAATTTGTTCTAGATTCATGTTTTGTTTAGACAGAAATGCGGTGCCTAGCTTGACAGAGCAGCGAGGAGGATTTTTCTCCTCTTGGGTCCCACCTCGGTCAGAGTGTTGATGCTCCCACCAACCCGGGCTTGTCTTACCTGATGTCCTCCCAGTCTCCTTGCTTCACCCCCATATTGTCCCCTAGTTTCAAATGCCTGTCACCGAGCTGAGATGACAGATTTACCCGTCATGATATGCTCAAGCCTCCTGGAAGCAGCGTCTGTGGCCCTGCTGAGCCCCGCGGCGGGGACTTCGAGGGCATGAGTCGAGGTGACTGAATCCTGGGCAAGGGGAGACCAGAGCGAGCGGTCTAAGCGACCGCCATCATCTCACTGGGCAAGGAAGACACTGTCGCCTATCCTACTTTAATTTTCCAGTGTTTAGATGCCGACTTCTGAGCCACTCTAGAGACAATAGAAACTTGCCCGGTGCTGTCCAAAGTGACATTCATTTGCTCATCTCAAACCCAGATGAGAAGCGACAATGAACTTTCAGTGCATAGCAGCACTTTGTCATATAGAGTGGGTTATTAATACTACCCCGGAGCCTTGGCAAACGCTGTCCTCCATCACATTCCACATTCCACTTTTTCATAAACATCTTATCTCATCCAACCTAACATAGCTCTTAATTCTTTATATAACCATGAAACTCAACACTCCACCTTCGTTGGATGGGTCCTTTCGCAAACCCGGTCCCTCTTCATACTCGCTTTATATTACAACAACATTAATTGCTATTTTATGCACATCCACAGACAGACATCTTCACAACTTCTTGGTAACTTACAAGTGATCTGGTTGACAGCATCTTCAATTAGCAGAGTCATTTCCATATCCTGGACATATACATTGATCAGAAAAGATGACAATTTATTTTTAGACAGACGCAGCCTGCATAATTTAAATATATTTCCCATTTGGCAAAAATGGTGTTGTAGCTAATGTATGTTCAATATTTCCAAAAACATTGGTACTTTCCCATAAATATCTTCCATATTTTTTTCAGTGAGTAATAAAAAAGGTTGAGGTGGGATGTGTTTTAGCCCACCACATTATATCACTCCTATTTTTCCTCTTTGTTGGATGGCAATCAGGGGCCCCGATGCCAAGCTTTGGAAGCAACAGCATCTGGCTCCTTGGCAGAACCCGCAGGCAGACTTGTTGCCAGCCTCTAAGCTGTGTCTGGGTCTGTTGCAGGGTTTGGCTGCAGATGGACGCTCTGGGTTGCCTCGTGCTTCTGGAAGCTAGTCCTGGCTTTCCTTTGATTCTGAGGACTTTACTCATTTTTATTCATTTGTGAAGAAGGGCCCATCCAAATGTTTTATGAAACCAACACAGGAGAACATTAATGGATCAAATTTTGCCTTTGAAGAGGCAGAGGTCAGTGTGCGTCTGGGCAAGAGATACGACATGCGGGAGACATGTCCGCGCGTGGGTGAGCTTCGTCCCGTGAGCTCCTTTCTATTCCAGAGGGCTCTGAAGGAGGGTGGATTTGCATTCCTGCCTCTCCCTCCCTCAGGATGAGGCTGTGTGCTTACTGGAAAAGCAGAAACAGGGAGCGCTCAGCCACCCTCAGATGGAGAAAGTCCCCCGATTCTTTTGTCTTTTTAATGGCTCCAGACCATGAGGACAGAGGCCCCACGAGGGAGGCTCGCTCCATACTCCTCTCCTGTACTGTTCACCTGAGTGTGGAACTACGCATGACGAGAAAGAAGCATGCATGTTAAGTCTTAATTTAGTCTGAACTGAGCACATACATTGAAGCCAGATTACTTCTGCCAGCTTTGCCAAGACTGTGGCCTCTAGGGCAAGACTTCCCCGTTTTCTTAGGATTTTGAAATGCTGCCTCTAGCTCCATGGGGTAGTATAGTCCTGTGATACCAGGGATCGGGGAAGCAGAAGAACAATAGTGAGTTCAAGGCCAGTCTGGGTAACACAGCACCCTAGATGTCATCTCATGAAACAACAACAACACACACACACAAGAAAAAACATCGCAATTCATAGCAACCCACTGACAAATGAAAAACTCCTATCACCATCCATGTTATTTACCCCTCAGCTCCACTGGGGAGAAAAAAAAAAAAAAAAAAAAAAAAACCTCCAAGCCTGGAGTTCAATTTCTAGCACTTACAAGGTAGCTCACAACCAGTCCCAGGGTATCTGATGCCTTCTTCTGACCTCTGTATACACATGGTGCATGGATATGCATGCAGACAAAACACCATACACATAAAGGCAAATAAAGGGCAAAAAAAAAAACCAAAAACAAAAACAAAAACCCTCTGTCTCTTACACATACACAAATACCACTATTTTGGTCAACATATATTTTATGTTTGTTCCAAAAATGTAACCATTTTGTGGTGTTTCCTGCATGTACTCCTTCTCTCATTGATTCATTTGCTGGCAGCTTTTGATTGAACACCTACTTTTTTTTTTTTTTTTTTTTCAAACACAAAGTCCTGCTCTCAGAGTGTTGATTTCCTAATAGGAGAAGGGAGGGTGCTAACAAATTGACTACCAAGATCGCTGTAGACAGTGAGAGTGCTAGGAGGAAATAAGACTGTAGCATGCAGAACACCCCAGGGCAGGTGGACAGCCGTGCCCGTCAGACTGGGGCCCACTTCTGGGCACCCATCCAAAGGAGATACAATCGCTGTCTCAAAAGAAACCTTCAGAAGCTGAGGCTTGGTTAAGAGCACTGGCTGCTCTTGCAGAGGACCCAGTTCAGATCCTCGCCGCTATACTGGCAGGCCTGTAACTCCAGTTCCAGGGGATCTAATGCTGTCTTCTAGATTCTATTGGCACATGCACATGCATGTGAAAACACACACACACACACACACACACACACACACACACACACTCAGAGCAGAGGGGGTGGTGGTAGATAATTCTTCACTGAGGGTTGCCTTCCCCTGTTCACTGCAGCAGCATTTTCCACAATGGCCAAGCCATGTGTTCCTCCACACATGACTCAATAGAAAAAAATGTAGTATGCATACACAATGGCATCTTATTTAGCGTAATGAGAAGGAAATCCTGTTATTATTCCAAAATCGTGTGTGTGTGTGTGTGTGTGTGTGTGTGTGTGTGTGTGTGTGTGTGTAAAGATTACCCAGAATAATGCCCAGGAAATCATTTAGGGCACCATCAACCTCTAGGATACTATGCTAAATGAAATAAGCTAGGCATAGAAAGACAGATACCACATGATTATCATTTATTTCTACAACTTTAAAACAAGATCATAGAAACAGTGATTGCCAGGAACTAGAGGAATGCAGAGATATTGCCAAAAAGGATACAAAGTTTCTATAAGATGGCTAAGTTCCGGACACCTAGTTTACAGAGTATGGAGCAGGACTCACAGGCATGTGTTTCATGTTTGAAATTTGCTGAGAGTAGATCTTAACATGATCACACACACACACACCACCTATGTAAGGTGATGTATATGTCAATCTGTTTAATGTGCATAATTTTTCTTTTTTTTATGACTGTGTGTGACTGTGTGTGACTGTGTGTGTGTGTGTGTGTGTGTGTGTGTGTGTGCCCGTGTGTGTACATGCTGAGGCCAGAGGAGGGTACCAGGTGTCTTCCTTTGACACTTTGCTTTACTCTCTTGAGACAGGGTCTCTCACTCACTGGAAGCCTGTTGTTCTAAATAAGCTGACTGGCCAGCAAACGCCCAGCATCTCCTTGTCTCCATCTCCCAACATTGGGATAATAGTCACATGTGACTATCCCTGGCTTTTTCATGTGAGTGCTGGAGACTCAAACTCGGGTCCTTGGGTTCGCAGTGAAAGCATTCGTATCCCCTAAGCCATCTCCCATATTTCTGGATATATATCATTTGTTTTGGCAGTTCTATCACACTACAGCGTGAGAGAGGCTTGACCAGAGAGATTGTTTAAGGGAGTAGCATTAGGTCTAAGATCACATTAGCAGAAAACAGCCAGCCAGCGGTCTTCAGGGGCAGTGGCCTGCAAGAGGAATTAACAAGGAAAAGATATCAATGAAGAAAGACCCTGGCACAGCTGAGCCACAGAGGGCATGGAGTGGTAATCCTGCTGACTGCCAGGCAGGGGCTTGCTCACTGAGAGCAGATTTGTGAGTCCCTGAGTATAATCTAGCAGCAATGGGAAGGCATTGGTGCTTTTCAGTAGGGGAATGACATGGTTGGCTCATAAGTTTGAAAGGTCACTTTGGCTACAGTGTACAGGGAGAAAAGAAACAGAGAAGTAGGGAGTCTAAGAGATGACATTCAGTAATAATGATTATGTTGGGTAATCTTTACACACACACACACACACACACACACACACACACACACACACACATACACACACACACACACGATTTTGGGATAATCTCCTGCACCTAACAGGACAAACTGTAGGATTCCAACTGCACATCAAGAAGATATGTTACTTCCTTGCACTATGAAAGCAGACTAGAAAAGCATTACCTTTTTATTTGTCTTTAAGCAAGAACAAGACAAAGTTAAGCCTAGGTATAATAGTGTATTCCTATAATCTCCAAGTCTACTACAAAGTGAGACCAAGGGAGAGGAGAAAGGGAGGGAGAGAGGGAGAAGAACAGGAGGAAGAGGGAGATGAAAAGGATATATTCAGTGGGAAGTGATGGCACCTTTAATCTCAGCTTTCAGGAGGCAGAGGCTGGTCTCTGTGAGTCAGAGGCCAGCCTGGTTTACATAAACAGCTCCAGGCTATTCAGGGCTACTTAGTGAGAGCTTGTCTTTTTTTTTTTTTTTTTTTTTTTTTTTTTAAGATTCATTCAGATATCAAAACTTTAAATGTTAAGAAAATGAACCAAGGGGGTTGGAGATTTGGCTCAGTGGTAGAGCGCTTGCCTAGCAAGCACAAGGTCCTGGGTTCAGTCCTCAGCTCTGGGAGAAAAAAAATACTGAAGAAATGAACCAAATAATCTGGGGGATTGAAAATACAGCATGGTGGATTGCTCAGGAAACAGGAGGAGGTCAGGCAGAGGTCTCGGAACATGTTTCTGTGTGTGCTAAGGGTGGGAACACGGTCCTGGTCCTAACTCAACGAGCTGAGTTCTCCTTGGAGAGCTAGCTTCAGCTCCTCCCTCACCCCAAGTTCCAGTGCTCCCCAGATGCTCTAATAAGAGCATCTTGATCCACTCATGGGCCATGGAGGACGATCTCTTCCCTTGGGCTTTGCAGCTATTCTACCCCTCATATACTTTAGACTCCATCTGTTGACCTCCCTGAGCTGAAAACTTCCAGTGATACCAAGGAAACTGAGTTTCAACAGACCCAGGAGGAGGAAAGGTCTCTTCCAGCTAGTGTGGGGAGAGGTTCTTGTTTATTGTTGAACATGTATCAGAAAAAAAAAAAAAAAAAACAAAAAACCCAAAAACCTCAAAAGACTATAAGATGTAGTCACTGACTGGTGACTAATGTGGGGGATACACAACGCACACAGTCATGTGATCTATTGACCTCTTGGGTGTCTATGGCTGTGGTAATCTGAAGGACTCAGACCTCACATCTCTTTCCTCCTTTTAAAAATCACCACGAATGTCAAGTATCGGTACTTCTCTATCGCTTCCCAATTCTGGCATGCTATCATTTTCTATGTTAGCCAAAGGGTTTTTCTTTCCCCTCCATTTTTAGTAAACTGTTATTAAACATTGCCAAACCTCTTCAATTAGTCTAAATAAGTGTAATCTACTTAGTGTAAATTGAAGTGTTCTATCCGTTTTTGAGTGAGCAAATGCCTCTACCATGATGATATGTCCATGTGGACAGCAACTTTTATAAGTCAAATACTGGACTCAGTTGACCAATCATTTGCTTGAATGTATCCATCAATTTACAAAAAGAATATATGTACTCATGCATAGGTGCATGCGCGTGCGTGCGTGCGTGCGTGCGTGCATGCGTGTGTGTGTGTGTGTGTGTGTGTGTGTGTGTGTGTGTGTGTAATATGACCACAGTATTAAACTCATTTTCCTTTGAATCTACTTTTCTCTAATACCATATAGAGCAAACTATTGTACATTTTCCCTTTTATATGGAAACTCTGTATGTTCTCCCTCTAAATTCTGTCCCTTGATTTCTACCAGGTTTTTTTGATGTCTGTTGAAGGCCTATAGATTTGTCATTACAAGTTATGACTAGAATGTGGCTAGTTTCTCATCCTTATCATCGAAGGCTTTTAGGATGTTGCCAGTGACCTTGAAGTTCCTCATTTAGATCAGAATGGAGTGACTATTGCTTCTGACAGAAGAGGCAGCCTGGTGTCCCCTTGGCTAGATGGGCTCAGAACCTTCCTAAAACATCAAAGTGTTGTCTGGCCTCAAGACTAACAACTTCTGGGCTCCTGCTTTTTCCTGTGGAGTTCTCTGAAAGCACGGTGCTTGAGTTGTGGTGATTGGGGTCAGTTCCAGGACAGGAGCCTGGCTAGAGCTGGCTGCCAGGACCTGAAGCATCTACGGGGTCTTCCCTTCCTTGGCAATGAATTTGAGTGGGCACCAGCCTCCCCAGTCCACATGGCAGCATCTCATAGGCTGACTGGCGGCAGATCCAGGGATGGAGTCTTCAGAACCACATGATCTCTTGACACTCTCGAGTGTGGTGAAAGATGTGAGGCAGGTAGTTCCTAACCCCAGCACTCCCCTGGTACAAATTAGATAAAAATCTGTGATATGCAGAGCTGGGGAGGGAGATGGTTCATAAAGTACTCGCTGTACAAACTTCGGGACCAGAGTTCAGATCCAGCACCCATGTGAAAAGCCTAGCGTGGTTGCATGCACGCGTAACCCCAGTGCTGAGGCAGTCGGAGACAGGCAGATGCTTGAAGCTCATTGGTCAGCCAGTCTAGCCAAATCATAAACTTCAGGTTCAGTGAGAGAGACTGCCTAAAAAACAAACAAACAAACAAACAAACAAAAACTGGGGGGATGTAGCTCAGTGGAAAAGCACTTGCCTCATATATATGATGCCTTAAGTTCAATCCACAGTATTGGTAGCTGTTAATCCCAGCACTCTGGAGGCAGAGGTAGGCTGATCTCTGTGAGTTAGAGGTTAGCCAGGGCTGTTACACAGAGAAACCTTGTCTCAAAACACCAATAAATGAATGAATGAATGAATTAATGAATGAATGAATGAATAAAGAAAGAAAGGAAAGAAAGGGAAGAAAGAGAGAAAGAGAGAAAGAAAAAGAAAGAAAGAAAGAAAGAAAGAAAGAAAGAAAGAAAGAAAGAAAGAAAGAAAGAGCAAAAAACAACCAAGGAAGTTGCCTGTTTTTTACCTCTGGCCTACACACCTACACACACACACACACACACACACACACACACACACACACACACACGAATGCACATAGCTACATTAACAAGTACACACACACACACATACACAGGAATGCACATATCCACACTAACAAGTACACACACACACACACACACACACACACACACACACACACGAATGCACATATCTACACTAACAAGTACACACACATATACACAGGAATGCACATATCCACACTAACAAGTACACACACACACACACACACACACACACACACACACGAATGCACATATCTACACTAACAAGTACACACACACATACACAGGAATGCACAATCACACTAACATACACACACACACACACACCAGACATGCACACAAAAATTTTTAGTCTGTGCTATGTATGGAGATTTGTATTTTCCAGGCAAACAGCCATGGTGGGACTAGAGTCCATGTCCAGGTATCTCACTGCAGCTGTCCTTGAAGACATTGGAGAAATTCATCTATCCTTTCTTTTTGCCTGTCTGAAAGTCTGCTTTGCTACTGGAGTGATGTGTTCTGAGTTCTGACATGTTCTAAGGACCTAGCTGTCCCTGCAACTCTATATCTGTGGGTCACACCCTCAGAGGCACGCTAGCTACCCTGGTCTCTTTGCCGACATCTCTTTTCATCTTTCCAAACCCTCCTGTGAAGTAGATGAGCTCATCTGCTTTCCTCCCTCCTCCTTAGACCCCAGTCACCTCTGGCACTCAGGGAAGACTTTGACTCTTGTGTTCACAATGCCCCTTCCCATGGCCATCATTCCTGGACACTCCATCCTCCACAGCAATGATCCAGCTTACACCCTGGCTGGTTCTTGATCTTTGCTCAAGAGCGCTTTGCCTGAACTCCTATGTCCAAATCCAAGATGTCATCATTCACAAGTGTCTTCATGCAGATCAGCCTCAGTTTTTGTGCTTCCCATAAGAGGAGAGTCTCCAGGTTGATGGGTCTCCATTGTTTCCATATCCTCACCTCATAGGCTCTCCTAAAAACAGCCCAACCCAACCTCTGTCCCCTTCACTGAACCAGCATGGCTCTGGTCCTGGGTACCAGTGCCAATGCCCTGTAGTAGCTCTCTGCCTTCTCCTCCCAGATTTCTCAGCAGTACGGGGCAAGGGCGTGGCCGCCTCTGGAACCCTCCATTTTGGGGGCTTCCAGGGCGCTGTACTATCTGGGCTGTTCTGCTTCACTCTAGGCTGTGTTCCTCTGACTCTGGACTCCGCTCTTCACTTTCTGGCCACCTACATTCTCCCAAGGTGCTCACCCATTCCCACAGATTCAGGACACATTTATTCCTCCAACCATCA
This sequence comes from Peromyscus leucopus, assembly GCF_004664715.2. NCBI lineage: Eukaryota > Metazoa > Chordata > Mammalia > Rodentia > Cricetidae > Peromyscus > Peromyscus leucopus. Next base: position 21,375,391 of record NC_051076.1, read on the forward strand.
CACTGACTTATGTAGCTCTGATATTTCTTGAACTCAAGTCAACACACATGACCCTCTCTTAAATGACTGACAGGCTCCTTACACTTGGCTGTGTCAACACTGAACCTTGTTTTTTTGTTTTTTGTTTTCTTTCTCGATATAACTGAGCGTTCGCGGCATCTCAGTCTATGTCACAGCCACCCACCCAACTGCTCCGACTAAGAGCCTTGGGGTTATTTCTCATTCTTCTCTTTCACTCAAACTCCCCATCCAGTCCACAAATAAGTCCTATCAATCCTGCTTTCAAAATACATCATGACCTCATCCCAGCACTACGACCCCTGCAGCCAGAGTATCAGCACTCATCATCCAAACCGCTGCTGCTGCTCTGCCTCCCTGCCTCCACCATGCCTCCTATTGTTCGTCTTGCACAGGGCAGATGGCAGATTTCCCTGAAGCATAAATCAGGTTACGTCACCCCATGCCTGACACTCGGTGCTGTCTTTTAATTAGGCTTCGAACTGAATCCAAAATGGCTGCCCTGATCCGATCCTGCCCTACCCTTTCCTGTTTCTCTGTATCCTCCAGCCTTTCTGTCCTTTCAGCCACACTCATTCCCATCTTAAGACCATCGCACCTGCTGCCCAGATGGTATGAAGCATCCTTCCCTCGGGTCTGTGTGTGCTTCCTGCTCTCCTTCAGGCCTCAGCTCACACGGCACCTCCTCACAGACTCCCTTGTCAAGCAGTGCCCTGTGTCCACCCCAGCCCACAGCCTCTCCTCTTAAATGCTCAATGTATCTCTCAGGGCACATAGAAAAACTTGAAGTCATCATGCTTGTTTTCTACATGTGCTCCTTGTCTCTATCAGATTAGAAAATTGCAACATCCCATGGCCTCAGTCTCAGATGATATTTCTGTCCACCAACCATGGAACTAATAAAATAAATATGCCTCCTTCCACGTGTTCATCACCAGAAGTAGTCATACTCAGAGAAATCTGAGTGCATACATACATTTATATGCCTATACATACATACATACATGCATGCATGCATGTGTATATATGACAATGTGCCTACTCAAGGTAAAGTGGTAAAAGATCATTGACCTACCAATGTAGACATGACTTCTCTTTCTCATGGTTCATGTTGATTAATTATCCAGAACAGGTGTCTGGAGCAGAGTGACAATCACTTTGAGAGGGTTTAGTGAATCTAAGGTTTCACTAAGCATTCACCATGTGCCAGCACTTGATCAAAGGACATGATGGGTCTGGGGAGAGCCTCATGAGACCTTTAAATGTGGCTCACTTCTAGTCCAAAGTGAAGCTTTTGTTTGGCTAACACTAGGGGTCATGGATTGCCCTCACTGGTTTGGAGGGGGTGCATCCAGATCTACCTGGGGTACAGGAATAGGATCTGAGGAGGTACTCTGAAGATGGAACTCCTGCAGGTGCAGATCACATCTATGGTAGGTGCTGCCCCCCCAGGGACCAGTCCAGCACTGAGGCCATTTTAGGTAATGCCAAGAGCTATGAAGATGGTGGTGTGTGGTTAAAGCACCCTCAACAAAGCCTGAAAACACCAAGGCAGTCAAATGAAAGGAAAGTGGGTAGCAGCAAAGGCATTCAAAGAATCTCGCTGCCTTAGGATTCACATGGAGGAAATTCTGTCCCAGAAGGGAAGAGAGTCGGAACTTGCTGAACAGTATCGCAAGAGGACAATTGGATTTGAGAAGAAACTTAATATTTTACACTGTTAGACTTTAAATTGTCTACCATGTTTTTTTCATGCTCCATTGTTGAATCCTTCAAAAGGTGTCTCAGGAAGGGTCTTCAGGTGAAGCCATCTATGACAAGAATAAGTCTAGGACACATTCTGATGGTTAGGTCACACTATGAAGAGGCCCCACCCCGACAAGGGGTTTCCGGTGTTCCCATAACCTTGTTGAGTAGCTGGTAACTACTTGAGAACTATATCTTATCCCGTCCTGTGTGAATGTGAAACCAGTGCTGGGTGTATGTGGTGCACAGAGGCAGGTGGTCTGTCTATAGTTTACATGTTACTTAAAATTCCCCAAGCCACCTACAGTAAGTGCTTGAAATAAATGGTGGGAATTCGTTAGAATAATCTTGCAAGCATCCATGTAACCCTTAAAGGCCACCCAAAGACCAGGGAGAGGCTGGCAGCCTGCTGTACCTGGTACCCCAGGAAGCATGTGGGAAGACATAGGAACTGCTCGTCTGAGCATCACAAAATCCATCTACTCTCCCCTCTCTTGTCAGAATATTTCACCTGCCAACTCTCAGGCTTCACTCAGAGGCTGGACAAGAACATTATTTCATATTTAATAAGCAGCCAATTAAAGCGCTACCATGAAGGGGGTGGGGGAAAATGCCACGAGTGCCAGGGGTTCTATTTCAAGGATAAACCATGAATGTCCCCATCGTCTCCCTGATTCCTGGGACTCTCTTGTTCTACTGTTTGGTATAAAAGTCTCCTTGGGACCCTTGGCGGCCTTGGAGGAAGGAAGGATTCTAATGCCACCACTCATCTTTGTACAAGGGAAATGGTAAATGAACTATAAAAGCAAGCAAGGAAGCAAGCAAACAAACCCATGCCCAGGCAAACAGTAGCCAGCATGCCAGGCCATGGGCAATTGGAAACAGCACTGTGCCCGGTCTCTGTCACTTCACAAGGGCTAGGTTGTTCCATGTCTCAGAGCTTCCTGGCTAGAATGTCATTTGCTCTTCACATCCTTCCAAGGGCTGATGAAAAGCTATTTATTACTCTGTTGGGTTGAGACTCTTGACATATACAATCACCTGGAAGGATTCCTTCAAGGATGATCTACTGGCGTTTATTTGATCACCAACCACTTGCTCATTCTCTATAGAGACCCTTGTGGGGTCTCTAAAGAGCCAGAGAAAGAAAAGATACTTCCTGCTCTCAAGGGGCTGGTGGACCATGGGAAATGCAGGCCAGCAAGTCCACAGTAGAAGTCCCAGGGGCTGTGAGGTATAGGAAGGACCATGTTGAGATAAGGGCAGGGTATCTAATTCAACCTCAGAGACCTCCAAAAGGAAATGCTTTCGAAGGGAGGGGACTTTCACATCTCCAGATTTCAAGGAGGAATAGAAGCCCAAAGAAATGGAAGACAAAGAGAAACTGAGGTGTGGTCCAGATAAGTCAGGCCCTCTTAGGCCCACCTACAGAAAACAGCGGGTGCGCCCATCTGAAGGAAGAGAAGGCCGGCAGGGCCAAACAGTGGAGATTCTTCTAGACGACTCTGTGAATGCTGCTATTTGTTGTGGAGGCTGTGGGAATGCTGGCCTGGTCACGGCTGAAAAGTCCTCCTCGAAGTAAGGACAGAATGCAAAAGAGCAATCCCGGGGGCTCGGGTGGGATGAAGGTGTGGGGTTGAAGCTAAGCAGAATTCACAAGCCACCAAATGTAAAGGAGTGTGGTGTGATGCCCAGCCTTCCGATACAGACAAGCCACTCTCGCTTTTCATGTACTACGGATAGTGCATTCCCCTCAATAGCTACAAAATTTTCTTTATTTCCACAGGAAACCCCCCTTTCTAGGGTTAAGCTCAAAATTATTTCAACTCAAGGAGTTTACTCTAGGCCACGCTTTGACTTTGAATCAAGAGTCAGAGTGTGAAACCCCAGGAGGACTCTGGATCACAGAGCTGAATTATGACGGCTTGATGTTCTCAGGGTATATTACAATTCTCGCTTAAATGGGGTGTGACCTGGGAGACACAAAGGATGGGGATCCCAAGAATAGAGGCTGGGCTGCCATGCAAGCAAGATATATAAATATGAATGTCAAGCCACTCGAATGCATGAAAGGCTTTTAAAATGCCAGAGAGTTCCAAAGTACACCAGGCCTCAGAGCCACAATGAGATGATAATGGGGGCGACCAGCGGCAGGGACCACCCACCAGTGGTTTCATTGCTGTAGCTAGGAGTGAAGGGTCTCCCTGGAACTATTGACACTGGATGGCATTGTCATTTTTAGCACATGCTAACTCTGGGCCTGTGAAAGGAATTGTCTCCGTTAAGCTGGGGCCAGACTATTTATGGACATCCCGGCTCCCACCACATTCCGGTGCCATGGCCATAGGTAAGAAAAAAATGGAAAATGCCTGCTTGGTTTCCACACACTGACCCATAAATTCCCTGTCTGTGCTTAATTAACCGAGGAAGAAATATGCTCCGGGGCTCTCTTTTCTTTCTTTTTCTCGTCTTTTTTGGGGGGGAGGGGGTGGTGGTGGTGGTGGTGGTGAAGCTTAAGTTCAGTACAAACTCCTACCTTCGTACTCATTCCCTTTTCTTTTGGCCAACCTTGGGTCACAGTGGACACTGGGGCCACCCACAAAGCAACAGGTCAAAGGCCTGCCCTTAACCCTTTCTCCAGCCGTAAAGAGAGACAAAAATCACTTGCTTTCTTTGCGGAATGCAAAGATCAGACAATAATTACTCCATTGTCCTTGCTTTAGAAATATACACACATGCACACATACATGAATACACACATACACTCACAGAAGTGGAGGCGTATGTGCGCGCGCACGCACACACACACACACACACACACACACACACACACACACACACACTGTGCTCTTACCATCTGTCCTGTGAGAAGTGAGCATGGTAGCAGGCCTGCTGATCTTTCTGTTACGCCAGAGTTAAGACTACCCAGCGCATGAGGGAGTAGGGGAGGCTTTTGTGATTTTTTTTTCTGTCCTGCTGGATTTCAACTCAGCACTCCACCTTTGTGACTGGGGCGGGCAGGGAGCTAAGGGGTGACAGTAGACAGTCGGCAGTGGCCTCTACGTGGTCAGCACCACCTTGAGGGTAGGCCAAGGAAAATGAAATCGTGGTGGAGTCTACAGACTCGTCCACCCTAAGAAGCTGGGTAATAGGTAGCCAACACGGGTTTAGGTAACAGCAAACAGCTCTCATATTGCACCATACGGTGGGGTGACTAGAGGTCACAACAGTCCAATCGACATTTTGTGAATAATGAAAAGGAGGAACTGGAAGGCTCCAAACACAAAGAAACAAGAAAGAAATGTTAATTACCTTGACTGGGTCATTATACATTTTATACATGAATTGAGAGATCACATTACCCATAAACACGTACAAATTCTGAGACAGGAGTTTGACTGCCCTGATACAGTATAGGGTAGGGCTCATGATGGATCCCTTGATGGTCAGGTCCCATGGTTAGGACCCATCCCCTGAATGGACGAGTTATGCAGTATTTTCACTGACTTGGCTCTTAAACTTTCAAAAAATGTCCAGTTTCAACAAAGTACCTCAGTCTTCATCTTGCTCTTTCTATAAATCCATACAAGATCACCGGGTGGGCCGGGTCAGCCTCTTTTCTTTCCTGGGCCTTCCCACATCTTCAGGAGTTTCTGGTCTAAAACGCTTTCTGTTTTCATAAATTTTTTATTTGTTGTTTTGTGTGTGAGTGTGTGTGTGTGTATGTGTGTGTGTATGTGTGTGTGTGTGTGAGAGTGTGTGTGTGGTGTGTGTGTGTGTGTGGTGTGTGTGTGTGTGTGTGATGCAGCATTTGTACAGAGGTCAGAGGAGACTTGCAGGAGTCGGTCCTCTTTTTCCACTCTGTGGGTCCTGAGAATTGAACTTGGACTGTTAGGCTGATCACCTTTTCCTGCTGAGCCATTTCAGGGCCCCTTTCTCACTTTTCTTAATGAATCTGTGTTAAGTGGCTTCGCTCCTTGTGCGTGTTTTCTTACCGTCTTGGGTATGAAACAAAGAACTCAGAAGCCACTGGTTAGGGATGGCTTTGGTGACCTTTAATCATCCAGTGCCTTAGATCCTTGAGGTAAGCGCACCAAGAGCTGAGCAGGCTTCAGCAGCACTCCAAGATCCCACATGAATGTTATATATTCATGAAAAACCATTAAGACAGGGATGTCAACATTAAGACATGGGATGTCAACATAGCACGTGCTTAGCATGTGTAAGGCCCTGGATTTCACTCTTAACAAGAAAGAAAGGGGAGGGGAGAAAGAATGAAAGAGAAATGGAGAGAGAGGAAGGAAGCAAGGAAGGAAGGAAGAAAGAGAAGCAAAGAAGTTTAAGGAGAATATTAACTACTCCTGATTTGATCATTTCATACCATGTATAAAATTATAACACTATACTCCCCAAATTAGTACAATTAAAATAAATAACTAAATAAAAGGGGGCTTGTGAGTTTTCTCATCCCAAGTCCATTTCACTTAGCAGCTGGCTTATTCTTATGATTTATTTTATGTTTGTTACCTGGCTGTTAGGAGAGTCATTTAAAAACAAAAACAAAAAAGGTGTGCTCTAGACACTGGAGAGAGTGGGGGTTGGCACAGTGCAGATTTCTTCACAATATAAGGAAGTAGGGCTCACACCACAGGATGTCTGGAGGCTGGCAGACCCATAGGAAAACATGAAGACCAAAACGGACTCCCTGGGAGGAGAACTGAGGTCAAGTGTGTGCTGATGTAAAAGAGATGAGCAGAGTCAGGTCATTGGAACAGCACATGAGAGGTTGAGGCATTGGAGGGGCGGGCACAGGATCCCAACAGCCTACATCTGAGCATGGTGTGGTTCCTAGGACACCCAAAGAACCATTAGTAATGAGTCCCAATAAGCTGGCAGGGTAGCTAGCTTGGATTTCATGCACCTCGCTTGGATCTCACCATTGCCCTTCGTGAGCTGAGTAACCACAGAAAGGTCAACCTTGTCAAGCTTCAGTTTCGTCATCAGTAAAAATGGGTGTGAACAGAATTCCTGTGGAATTATGATGCGATTGAATGAGATGTTTCGAGTTCCCCAGCATGCAGTAACGTGAGCCACTATGGTATCGCTAAGGGACTGGGGTGGAGGCAGAATACTGATACCTAACAGCTCTATGTCTGGGAACCCTGACTAGGGACTGTTACAACTCCCAAATAGGAAATAAGGAGTCTACTCTAGCAATCTCTGTTCTCATTCACCGCCAAGCTCCACCCAGCACTCCACACTGCTCACTAGGATGCAGTGCCAAACCAGCAGACAGGCTCACGGCATCACATCAGGCTCCCGTTGTCAGGGGACACAGATATATGGCATTCTCTCCCTGTCCCTAGACCAATGAGTAAAGTACATGTGTGGGAAGCCACAGTCACTACCCTTATTTCATTATGGTCAACAGAATGTGATTGCACCCCCTTGTACTCAAATGGCCTGAGGTTACAGCTGTTAAAACTATCCATTTACAGATGGGTAAGAGACTTGCTTTGTCTTTGCTGAGGGTCCAGGGCTGGCGGAGAAGGGAGCAGCTGGGAAGCAAGAAAGCAGAGAGACACAAAGTTGGCAGCTGGGAATGTCTCTGCATTACCTACCGACTTACTGCAGATGTGGCTTTCAAGAAGAAAAGTTCTCCATTGAGAAAAGAGGTTGGAGCCGGGCGGTGGTGGCGTACACCTTTAATCCTAGCACTCGGGAGGCAGAGGCAGGTGGATCTCTGTGAGTTCGAGACCAACCTGGGCTACAGAGTGAGTTCCAGGAAAGGTGCAAAGCTACACAGAGAAACCCTGTCTCGAAAAACCAAAGAGAGAAAGAGAGAGAGAGAGAGAGAGAGAGAGAGAGAGGAGAGAGAGAGAGAGAGAGAGAGAGAGAGAGAGAGAGAGAGAGAGAGAGAGAGAGAAGTTGGAGGTGTGGTGGGGCTTGAAGACAATCTGATGACGTCAGCTGACAAATGATCATTAGATGAGTAGATGCGACTGTGCTCAATGCCTATGGTTTAAAAGGAAAAAGGACTATATCTCCACCCACGAGGTACCATTTCTGTCACAAAATGCCAAATTAGGGGGTAGCTCATGGCAAATTATGTAATTCATGAAGAAAATTGTATATTTGTACTGAAACAATGGTCCCCTCATGTCTGGCATCATGTAAAAACTCTCAGGGCCTGTGGCTAATGTCTGGATGGTGCTTGTTGCGATATTGGCTGCCTCTAATAGACATGAAATTGTGAAAGTACATCTAATGATTCTTGGTATAAATTCTCTGCTATGTTCCGATTTTTAAAATAGCATTTGAAATGTAATGCCAGAGAGAGTCAGGGGAAAAGGAGGGGAGGGAGGGAAGGAGAGAGGGAGGGAGGGAGGGAAGGACTGTAAAGTTAATAGCTCCTCACATACACCTAAGGATTCTGTATACTGTGTGTGTAGTTAAAATGTTTCCACGAGTCCTTGTCCAAAACACATACTTCTGTGGCAAGTCAGATAAAAGCTGTTTACCCTCAAAAGGCAACCGCCATGGCACAAGGAAGCCAGACGGTGCTATGATTTGCACGTGAGATGTCCCCAACAGGCTCCTGTGCTTGAGCACCTGTCCCCAGGTCACAGTGCTGTTTGGGGATGCTGTAATACCTGTACGAGCTGCCTTTAGCCTGTCCAGAGGAAGCAGGTGGCTTGGACATTGAGCCTCTCTTGTAGCCGAAGCTCTCTTCCTGTTCCAGCCAGACGTAACAAGCTGTGTCCCCAGACACTACGCCTTCTCTGACACGATGGACAGGATCTCTTAACTCTTCTGTGCAAACAAACCTCTTCTTTAAACTGCTTCTGCTGGATGTTTTGTTGCTGCAGTGAGGAGAGTGGCTAATTCAGATGGAAACGTGTCCATGAACAAGTAAGTGGGTAACACAGCGTGGCACACCACACTGTGGAATATTACTTAGCCACCTGACTCAAGCTACAACATGGATGAACCTTGAAAACACAGTGCAAGAGATAAAGGAGATGAGCCGCTCGGGAAGGACAAATACAGTGTAGCAACTTAGAGGAGCGACTTAGACACAATAAAGATTCTCAAGGGCTGCAAGAGGATATTGCTTCATGGTGACAGTTTCTATTTAGGGCTGGGGATGGAACTCAGTGGCGGGGCACATGTCTCTTTAGTGCAACAAGCAAAACCCAGAGCTTCCATTTAGAAAGATTAAAAACTCCCCAGATATATAGACAGTAATGGTGACCCAGTGTCATGAACATACTTAATGCCACACAGCCGTACACTTTTAAAAGGTGGCAATATTATATATAGCTTTATCACAACTGTCAGCAAGCAAGCGAGCAATAGAGGAGTCCCACTTTGCCCTCTGCTTTTCGGCATCTAAAACTTGTGAAGAACAGAACTGTGCTTGGTGTCTCTGGACTCTAATGATAAACCCTTAAATTCCTGCTCACCAAATGCCCTGAGGGGCCTGTGGAGTGCCAGCCCAGGACAGGCATTGGGGTAAGGTAACATGTTTCTGAGACTTGCAGGTAGTTGCCTAATGAATGGGCAGGGGAGGTGGGGTGGGATTAAAATATACGTTAGAAAGTTAAAAAAAAAATTAAAGTTTCAAAATAGAAAAATATCAGTCAAGAATGACAAAACCGTGAATATGGAACTCGCCAGGGACAATATCAGAAATTCGATGCATGGGGATAATGTTTCCTGCCTGTGTGTTTCTTCTTAGACTCTTGAAAAGAAGTTGAACATTATTTTTTTTCTCCTTTCAAATGCCTAGAGCTGTGTTTTTTGGTTTTGACTGCAATAAGAAGTTAATGTATTATCTTTTCCTGAGCACTGGGTGTCGCGTGACTGCATCATGATGGAGGGAAAGCCGGCCCAACATTCTCTTGTAGTTGATTGTAGTGGGGTGGGGTGTGAGCCTCCCACACTTGGAGGAGATTGCAACAGAGCCCGTCAGCTTGGCCCTAATAAAAGGAGAACAATGTAGAAGAAAACAAACAAAACACCAACAGTGGCTGTTTTCAGGCATTCCCAGCCGTGCCAAGGAAGCACACAGACTGAAGGGCTGAGAAAAATGGTCTGATAGGCTTTCAGACTTCAGTGACCCCGTCACCTCACATCCACGGGTTTGGTTTGGGCGACACAGGGCAGCGACCGAGAGCTGGGGCCGATACCTTTCTGAGGGATCTGACACAATTCAAAGTCAGTTTCCAGTGGTGGCATCCCTGTATGCCTTACTCCTGCCGGCTTCCATTGCTCCCCATAAGACGTTCGGGTGGCCAGCGCGGCTCCACCAAGAGGGCCCATTTCTTCTGGGGTCCAGTTTTGAGAAAGACACCAGTGCAGCCCCGCAAATGGAGCAGAGAAGATAGGATCTGTACCTGCCTCAGCATACTTAGGTGGCCAGCCACACAGCTGGAGTCTCGTGTGTGTGTGTGTGTGTGTGTGTGTGTGTGTGTGCGCGCGCGCGTGCGTGCGTGCGTGCGTGCACGCGCGAACACGTGTTTATGCATATGTAAAGGCCAGAGGCAGATGTCAAGTGCCTTTCTCTACGACTTTTCAACTTATACTTTTGACATAGGGCCTCTCACTGAACCTAGAGTTTGCCAATTTGGCTAGAATGACTGGCCAGTGACCCCCAGCCATCCCCCTGTCTCTGCCTCCCTAGTGGTAGGATTAAAGGCTTTACATGGGTTCTGGGGATTGAACTCAGGTCTTCCCGGGGGCATAATAAACACTTTACTGATTGAGCCATTGCCTCAAAGCTGGAGTCTTGTCCACCAGCAAAACAGGGTGCTGCGGATTTGGACGGCACTGTACGGAAATCAAGCTGAACAGGGATGTCCTTCCAGACACTATCTGATATGATTTCAGAGCTCTGACTGGGCTAAGGAAACGTTTGTGTGACCTGTGACCAGAGCCCCATCCAGGCCATTCACATGTAAAGATCTCTTTGAGCAGGCTGTTGAATGCAGCTGCCCAGCCAAGCTTTGTGTGACTCTGCACAATAGCGTCATCCCACCCTCCCTTCCAGGGTCCTGGGGGTCCATTTGTTGCCGCTGCCCCGGCCGCTGCTGCTGCTGTTCTTCAGCTGTCTGCGTGAGGCCGCATGTTTGAAGTTGGGCACAGTGTGTCTTTGAGGTGGCTCTTTGGCCCGTCCGTTGCAGCTGTCCCACTTGCTCTGGCACCGGGAGAGCAGCTGCCCAGAGGCCCCCTGGACACATCCGGCCCACAAAGCCCAGCATAGACCGTGTGCCCTTCGGTTCTAAGAAGGGTTCAAGCCACACCCTGCCGGCCACCACTGACCTTGTCCCGTGTCCAGTGCTGGCTGCTGGTTGCTTTAGCATAACCTGGGCCAAAGTCGCAAGTCTGATGTCCACGTGGTCTGGCTCAGTCTACACTTTATTTGCGAGGCCCGACTAAGCCCATACCTCCTAAAGGTGAGCTTTGATTGACTGCCACAGAGACTGGACAAGAAAGCAGGGGCTGAACCCATAAAATGTCATGATGAAATCTGATTCTACGATTTTATTTTTTCATTCTAATTTGGTTTTATTTTATTTAATTCATATTTTGCACAAAGCCTCATGCCTGACACGCAGCTGTCTTACCAAGCCCTCTTCCCAGGCCCCTGACCCTGGAATTCGAGTGTAATCGTGCCACAGTTAAAGGTTTTTCTCAATCAACAGTTTTCTTGAGTGGCCTGCCTGACTTATTAAGGCTAAATCATTTGTGATTTGTGAAAATCGTAGCCTCTGTGGGGCACATCATTGAAAAGGACTGGAAGATAAGCTCGATTATTTTGGCCACTCCAGCATAGGGTACTGAACTTACAAAGGAGATGAAAACAAGCTCAGAGTTGCTATGTCCATGGTAGACTCAGGGCCTGCCTTGTTCTCAGGGGACTGACTCCGGAACTAAGAAGTATGCTTAAGGTGTCTTGATTAGAAAATACTTCCCACAGGTTCTGAATATTTAAATTTACTTATGCTTATTTTTTAATGTAATGTTTTGAAAATTTCACATCAGTATTATAGTTATATCATTTCCATCCGCTTCTCTCTTCTAATGCCTCCTGTGTCCCCACCTCTCAAATTCACACCTTTTCTTCTTCAATTTTTATTGTTTCTCACACACACACACACACACACACACACACACACACACACACACACACACACAGCCTGCTGAGTACGTTTAGTGTTGCGCAGCTGTACAAGTGTTTAGGGCTCACCACTTGGGATTGGATGACCTATCAGAAGGCTCGTCCTTGGAGAAGTCTGACTCTCTCTTAGCAGCTATTAATTGGCTGTAGCTCTTCATCTAGGTGTGGGACTCTGAGATTTCCCTCCTAAGATTCGGAGCCAACTTCCTCAACAAGCTGCTTTCCAGATTACTTCTGCCTTACAGCTTTCTTGAATAAAAAACAAGTGATGTTATCTTAGTATGCAATCCTGCTGATTTCAAATGCAAGGCCAAGCAGGAAGCCACTCAGTCGAAGAAAGAGGTAAAATGGTTGATGGGAAATCTTAATAAAAATAATGCTTTGGTGAGACTTGACCCTTGACCCAGAGTACTCGTAGAATAAAGGAGATTGACAAGTCACTAATAAATGCGGTTCTCAATGAGAATTTTTCTGGCTCTTTTTGAGATTTAAAGGTCTTAAAAATTAATACTTGTTTTACCAAAATTTGAAAGTTTCACAAAATTTACAACCTAATTTTTCCTCAAACCTTTAGCTTTAACTCACACATCTTGTTATTCTATTTGTACATTGCACAGATTTTTACAACCTCTTTTGAGATTTTTTTTCACTTCTGAATTAAACTGCCTTAAATATTTTAAGGTAATTTTAAGGCTGTACCAAATTTCCCTTTTAAATGTTTCAATTGTCTGATCAAAAAAAATTATCCCCAAGTTCATGAATCATTCCTTAAATCTAATAAGGAGGGATCTTCTACACGTGACAGATCTCAAGCTGGTTCAGTGAGGGGACCGAGGGGTAAAGGTGCTTATCATGAAGCTTAACTTGAGTTTGAAACCCAAATCCCACAGAGTGAGAGAGGAAAAAACCTGACTCCTACAGGTTGTCCTTGGCCTTCTACATGTTCCCTGGGGCATGAACTTTCCTCCACAAAAGTTTGTTATTATCATAAATATTAACTGTGTTGTTACAACCTTTGTCATATTTTCTTACAGTTTTTAGCTTATAATCATAAATCAAATGAATTAACTCACATTTAAATTGAATTGTGAAATTTGATTTTATATATATGTGTGTATATATATTGGAATGTGCCTATTCTTCCTAAAAGTTGCAAATATTTGATATAGCAAATATATACCTATTATCCAGAAATTTAGTTTAAAATATTAGTATTTTGTTTTGATTCATTTTTCAGGCTTTTAAATTTTCATTTATTTTTATTTCATGTGCACTGGTGTTTTGCCCACATGAATGTGTGTATGAGGGTGTCGGATCCCGTGGAACTGGAGTTACAGCTGGGAGGGGACATGTGGGTGGTAGGAATTGAACCTGGGTCCTTTGGAAGAGCAGCCAGTGCTCTTAGCCACTGAACCATATCCCCAGCCCTCATTTTCAGGTTTTAGTACTTAATGCTATATATTTTGAGCATAAGATCTTTAGAAAAATTTAAAACTTACCTGTTAATAAACCAAATTTGGGGCTGTGAATTGGCTCAGGGGGTAAAGGGCTTGTGTTCAAGCCTGGCACTTGAATTTGACCCCTGGAACCAACAAGAATGGAGAGAATCAACTTCTGGCCTTAACATGCACACACACATGCATACACACACAATCTTTCTAAATATAATCCATATTATATTACATATTAATATATTTATAGCTCAATCAATAAATAAATAGAATTTTTATCACACAAACCCATGCAAGCATATTGAAGTTTCTTAAGGACTTGGAGATACCTGTGAACTCACGTTTTCTATAATCATGGTGAAACACCATGAGATTGTTTATTGTCTGAACAATAGGCATTCGTCTCTTGTCCATGCCCCTTACCTAAGTCCTGTTGGGTCTCAATTTTTGTTCACTCTCTGAAATCTTCAATCTCTACCAAGATACAGCTAACCGTCTCCACCGCCTCTGTTGGACTTCTCTTGTCTTTGACTCTCGTGATACACAACCAACGTCTTACTGTATTGCTTGTATTTCCCCCCAAGTCATAGCCTGCCTGGCTCTCTATACACAACTAACACAAGGCTGATCGTGTCGGTGTGGCCTACTGAAGGCAGTACAGGAGAGGCGTAGAGGTCCTCTGCCTGAAGGGACCTAACTGAGCCTAAGGGAGAAATAGGTGCTACCAAAGGAAGAATCCAAGCTGCTTGGATACGTGCGTGTTTTTACAAGAGAGCATGTTGACAGCAGAGGGGACTGTCATTGGTCAGTCCTCAAGGCAGGGAGGTGACGGCAAAAATCCTAAGAGATGTCACTGGCCAGTGAGTTGTGGTCCATAAATGGCAGGGACTGAAGAGGACAGATCAAGAAGAGGCAAGAAATCCCGTGCCTTAAGCAAACTGCAGAAACAGTTGACTTCTGTCTGAATTTTTAAACAAGTGTCTTTAGGTAGCGGTTCCATGTTGCCATGCTGAAAGTGAGACAGAAGTTTCTGAGTGACAGCTGCATTGGGGTTGGGTAGGAGGACAAAGCTGTCATCTAGTTATGAACATTCGGGAGTTGGACATGTGTTCCCGCTGCTCCTGAAGGTCGTCTCCCTTAGCTTAACAAGCCCTTCTCCAAGAGGGACGGCCCTCTTCTCATACTCATATCCCTCCTGCTCCCTAGATTGTTCTTTGACTAATGCATTCAAATTGTGATTAAGGAATTATTTGTGTAATTACTAGGACGATATCTGTCTCTTCTCCCTGGGAACCAAGGCCAGGTCTGGTTTGCTCCCTGATCCATCCTCAGCATCTAGTTCAATCTCAAATCTAAAAGGTACTTACTCGTTCTTCATTGGAGGACAAAGACAAAGAATGCAGTTCTTCATTGGATGACAAAGAATAACTGACTTAATTCATCAGACAAAGTAATAGATAGTAGTCCCTGGAGGTAGCCACAAATCTGACACATTCTTTTAAGGGGTACTTAGGATGCTGTCCAAGCACACATGGACCACCATCCTACAATGCTCAAGGCCATTGCCTTTGCTCTAAGATTCATATTCATACACACACATACACCTACACATATGTCTTGGTTAGAGTTTCTATTGCTGCAATGAAACACCATGACTAAAAAGCAAGTAGGGGAGGAAAGGGTTTATTTGGATTACACTTCCTTATCACTGTTCATCGCCAAAGGAAGTCAGAACAGGAACTCAGTCTGGAACCTGGAGGCAGGAGCTGATGCAGAGGCCATGGAGGGGTGCTGCTTACTGGCTTGCTTAATATGGTTTGCTCAGCCTGACTTCTTATAGCATCCAGAACCACCAGCCCAGGCACAGCATCACCCATAATGGGCTAGGCCCTCCCCCATCAACCACTAATTAAGAAAATGCCTTACAGGCTTGCCTACGGGTTGATCTTATGAAGGCACTTTCTTAATTGAGGTTCCCTCCTCTCAGATGACTCTAGCTTATGCCAAATTGATATAAAACTATCTGGCACAATTGACTTCTTGTGGACCTGACACACAAACACATCACCATTAATCCACAACCATTCCTTTCTCATTCATCCCCAAGAGTTCATATTAAAAATATAAATAAGTTTACACATCCCCCAGTCTTTACAAATTCAAACACATTCAAAGTTCAGTCTCTTTAAACTAGCCAATCTCTTTTAAAATCCAAAGTCTTTTAAAATTCAAATTCTCTCAACTGTGGGTTCCTGTAAAACCAAAACTAAATTAAGTACTTTCTCACTTCAAGAGGGAAGAACCACAGTACAGTCACAATCAACCCAACCCAAACCAAACTCCAACAGTATAAATAACTCAACGTCCAATATCTGGGATTCACTCACTGGGCTTCACAATCTTCTGGGCTTCTCCAAGGGGCTTGGGTCCCTTCTCCGGCTCTGCCCTCCACAGCACACACATCTTGTCTTCTAAGCTCAGGCAGGCTCCACTCTACTGCTGCTACTGCTGTTCTTGGGTCAACCCATGGTACAACCCAAGGAGCTGGAGTCTTCTGCTGCAACTGGGGCCGCACTTTCACCAACAGCCTTTCCTAGGCTTTCTTCATGGTGCCAAGCTTCAACAGCTGCTGAGGTTGCCCCTTCACCAATGGCCTCTCCTGGCCTCTCGCAGTGCCAAGCCTCAGCTGCTCTCCATGACTTCATGCCTCAAACCCAGCAGCACCTGGGGGACTCTTACACTACCAAGTTCAGCTGCCAATGCAAGGTACAACCCTGGCCACCTCTGGAACACAGCTTCTGTGTGCTGACCCTGCAGAAACACGTCTCAGGAGATTTCACCTCGGTGATGCCGGTCTTTTTAATCACCTCTAAGTTCTTAGGTCCAGCTAATGAGCATCAGTTGTCCCAGTTTTTACTGAGATTTGACTTTAGTAGTTCTAGTCTCTTGTTCATCACAGCTGATTCATCAGCTCCAGCTGACCATAACCACAAATGCTTCACACAAATGGCCCGGTAGTATTTTTGCTTCCCCCTGAAATTTCATGAGCCAGGCCTCCATCATTTGCACTCAACATCCTTCTCCCTCAGGCTTCTACAGAACAGCTCACTGAGCTCTCAACACGCCATGGCTTTTTTAGCCTAAACTTCCAAAGGCCTTCCACAGTCCCCCCCAAACAACACGGTCAGGTCTGTCACGACTATGTCCCAACATCCTGGTACCAACTTATCTTAGTTACGGTCTCTACTGCTGTGATGAAACACCATGACCAAAGCAAGTTGGGGAGGAAAGGGTTTATTTGACTTACAGTTCCCTATCATAGTTCATCATTGAAGGAAATCAGGACAGGAACTCAGAGCAGTAGCCTGGAGGCAGGAGCTAATGCAAAGCGCTCTCTCTCTCTCTTTCTCTCCTTTCTCTCTCCTTTCTCTCTCTTTTCTTTCTCTCTTTCTCTCCTCTCTTTCTCTCTCTCTTTCTCTTTTTCTCTCCTCTCCTTCTCTCTTTCTCTCTCTCTTTCTTTCTTTCTTCAGGGAGGGATGCTACTTACTGGCTTTTCCCCCATGACTTACTTATTTGCTCAGCCCGTTTTCTTTCTCTTCCTCTTTCTTTCTTTCTTTCTTTCTTTCTTTCTTTCTTTCTTTCTTTCTTTCTTTCTTTCTTTCTTCCTCTTTCTTTCTTTCTTTCTTTCTTCCTTCCTCTTTCTTTCTTCCTTCCTCTTTCTTTCTTTCTTCCTCTTTCTTTCTTTCTTTCTTTCTTCCTCTTTCTTCCTCTTTCTTTCTTTCTTTCTTCCTCTTTCTTTCTTTTTTTCTTCCTCTTTCTTTTTTTCTTCCTCTTTCTTTCTTTTTTTCTTCCTCTTTCTTTCTTTCTTTCTTTCTTTCTTTCTTTCTCTCTCTCTCTCCCTCTCTTTCTCTCTCCCTCTCTCTCTCCTTTCTCTCCTCTCTCCCCCCTCTTTCTCCTCTCTCTCCCTCTCTCTCCCTCTCTTTCTCTCTCTCCCTCTCTTTCTCTCTCTTCCTCTTTCCTTCTCCCTCTCTCTCCCTCTCTCTTTCTCTCTTTCTTTCACAGGGTTTCTCTGTGTATTCCTGGCTGTCCTGGAACTCATTTTGTAGACCAGGCTGGCCTCAAACTCAGAGATCCACCTGCCTCTGCCTCCTGAGTGTGGGATTAAAGGTGAGCGTCACCACTGCTTGACTAAGCCTGCTTTCTTTATAGCACGTAGGACCCCCAGCCTAGGCATGGCACCCCTCACAATGGGCTAGGCCGTCCCCCATCAACCACTAATTAAGAAAATGTCTTACAGGCTTGCCTACAGGTTGATCTTATGAAGGCATTTTCTTAATTGATATTCCCTCTTTTCAGATGACTTTAGCTTGTGTCAAGTTGACATAAAACTATCTGGCATAACATACATATATACATACACACTTATACATACATATACATACATTCATCTCTCTCTATACATACATATACATCTATCATCTGTCTGTCTGTCTATATGCTGCATGATCACAAACAATTCACTTAAGCTCCGGGGCTACCGTTTTCCTCATTTGTAAAATGGGAATAATTATGGTTTAGTGTGTCGGGGGTCAGTTTGGTTTTATACAGGTGGGGATTACATACGAAATAATTTTCAGCAAAGCCAGTGTCTCAAAATCAGCTACCCGTTACGCTCATCACTCTTACTTTGCCTTGTGTAGAGAGGTGTAGCGTCTTCTAGAGTGCAAACATGCATGTCTATAGATAGGAAGAGGTAGGTCAGAGGCAGGCTGGCGGGAGATCTGAGATCCCAGGAAACTCTTAGAACCTTCGTGCAACTTTCAAAGAATACAAAGGAAAATAATCCCTCTGTGAACTGTGTTAGCCAAAGATTGCAATGAACACTACATTTGAAATGTTTTCAATGCTGTGTTGACATTGCACCTATGAGCCTTTTGACATTACAGTTCCTTCTACACGGTAGTCGTACGCATTCAGCATAGTAAGTGTCTTAGTCATTGTTCTATTGTCTGCTGTGAAGAGACATCATGACCATGGCAACTCTTATAAAGGGAAACATTTACTTGAGGTGGAGGCTTACAGTGCCAGAGGTTTAGTCCATTATCATCATGGCAGGGAGCATGGCGGCATGCAGGCAGACACGGTGCTGGAGAAGGAGCTGCTACATCTTGACCCACAGGCAACTGGAAGTAGACTGAGACTCTGGGTGTGGCTTGAGCATATATGAGATGTCAAAGCCCGCCCCCACAGTGACACACTTTCCCCAACAAGGCCACACCCACTCCAACAAAGCCACGCCTCCCAATACTGCCACTCCCTATGCGCTTTTTGGGGCCAAATACATTCAAACTCCCACAGTAATTATTTTAGATTGTTAAAAAGGATCTTAAGTCCAAGGTCAGTCTGAACTTCGTAGAGAAATCCTGTCTTAGAGAAAGAAACAATGCAAATTATAGAGTCTTATTACTGGGGAATTCTGACCTAAGCCTTACATAAAAGACAGCTTCTCAAGTCTGTTTGCAAGGTTTATGATACTTTGATTTAAACACAGACTATAGACCTGTTTGATTGCTAGAAACTTCTGACTCATAGTCTGAGGGTGAAGCTTATCTCTCAAGTTTATTGCCAGGTTTACAATTTTATGGTGATGTTTTATAATTGTAAAGTTACCATAAAACATTCTTGTTTCTTAAACTACAATTATCATAATATTGTGATTTGGTGTTTTTGTGCTTCTGAAGATTTTATGGCCCACAGGAGAAGAACCCACAGAGGGTCTGCTCTGCTGATAACCCCTGACCTTCTAAAAGGAAGCAGTCTCATAAGAACTCTACGAAATATTCCTATTACATCACATGAGACACTATGGATGGGCTCAGGGTTTTTAAAAATGAAGTATTTCATGAAAGTTCATTCAGACATTTGCATAACTATTAAAAGGAAGATGGACTCTGAAATCAATTGGCTGCATCTGTTCCAAGACTCTCATCTTTTAGCACTTCCTTTTAGTAATAGGAAGTGAGATGATTTCCAGGCAGGATTAGGGTGCACGAGGCATTCCAGGACTCTTTCACACCTTCAGTTTTGTGCTTGCAGGAGCTATTTCTACTCCAGGTCAAACTATCCACACAAAGGATGAGGGAACTTCACTGCTGGGAAGTACCTACTAATCGCGAGAATTCTAGAAAGTTCTGCATGAATCTACAGAGAGGAATACTGACTTAGGCCAAAATGTAAACTAAAACCAACGGCCATTCCCACTTGCCTTGTGGGAAAGCAAACAGAAGTTAGAATTTGCGATGTTGCCTGGCTGCCTGCATCCTCGGCTAAAGGAGAAAGGAGGCCTGTTTACCATTTTCTCATAAGTGTGGGCTTTCCAAAGATATGGCAGTCAGCTTACTTTCACATATATATATCTTGGTTTAGTCATACTGAAGAGGAGTTGGTTTTGAAATGTCAAAGCGCTGGCCTCGAGCAAGTGGGCGCAGCTCCATTTCTACTGCGGAGTGTGGAAGCCGGCCTAGAGAGGAGGCGGGGGCACTGAGCTGGATCCCTACCTGTGGGCTCCTCCTTGGGACTCAGGGGCTCCGTGCATGCTTTGCGGTGCGAGCAAAGCTCAGAACACCCACCCAGTCAGCCTGCTGGGTCTGCCTTGATCTTGGAGCCAGCTTCTGGAGTCGGCCTCCTGCGCACGAAGATTTCCACCGTGTTCCGTGGGGGCGAGTGCATAGTTCAAACTCTGTACAATGTGGCTTCAGCATGGTGGGCTAGAAGCACGTGGCACATATTCATACTGTGTCAAAAGAGTACAGCTAGCCCTCCCTTCATGCCTGCCCCGGGGACTGAATGACAGCCTAAGCGGTCCTTGAGAAATTCCAAGTCTGTGACTTTTAATTCCTGCTGTGCTGCATGTGACCCCAGAAAAACCCCTTCAGTATTCCATTCTGCATCAGTGTCCACATCTGTGGGAGCCGAGGCCCGACCACACAGCTGGTAAGTATTAGCAGCATGTTACTGCTGAACTGATGGATGAGAGCCCTTCAGAACTTTGCTACCTTTTCCTTAGAGAATGGGGGAACGTTTCTGAGACACGAATCCATTTAGGGCTTCGGTAGCCCCTCCACACAAGCCCTGGCCCATTTCTAGATAAAACTCCAGCCAGTTCCCCACTCACAGCCATCTGTGTGAGCCTTTCAGCAGCTGCCATTGGACGGCAGGGGTGGGCAGAAACCCCAGCAAGCAAGAAACTGAAGCAGGAGGAAAATGAAGAGATTGGTTGAGCTGGGCATGGCGGACCATACCTCTAATCTCAGCATTTGGGAGACTGAGGTAAATCATGAGTTTGAGGCCAACCTGGGCTATATATCTGGGCTATACCTTAGAACAACCAAAGCAAAAACGAGGAAGCTGGCACTGGAAAATAAACATGTGCCAGGGAAGAGGGGTTCAATATATATCTTAGGGACATAACGGGACTCAGACACCCAGAGCTGAGTTCACATGCCCCATGCAATGTTCTCTCCATCATTCAATGAAGACGAGCATAGGCTACCAAAGGTGAAGCCCATGGCTGGGGGCAGATCCCCTTGCACAGAGTTGGCATGAGTAATAGCCATTAAAATTCATGTCATGCCCAGTCTATCACATGGCATAATGGACACCTGTCTGTTCCCGTCTCTGAGTCACCAGAGCCTCAGAAGCAGGACTCCTACTTCCCAGGTCATTAAAGGGGGTGATGTGTACGGGGTACTTGGCCCGATAATGAGCATGTAATTCCTACTGGTCAGGCCTTAGGAGACATAGTAAATATTTGTTGAACCTAACTCTGTGGTGAGCATTTACAGTTTGTGCCTGGACTGCCAAGGTGGTTTGACATCCTTGAGCCTATACAGTAAAGAATGATAAGAAAAAAATATATTTTGTGTGAAACTCTAGGAAATGTTGTGGCTAACATTAGAGTGATGGTTTCCCATCATTATAGGCTGAAAGGGAACTCACAGGAGAGTTCCCACAACGGTCCCTGTGCCGCTTGGTGTCTGATACAGCCCAGAGAATGTGTTTCCAGCGAAGCTGTTCTACTCTCCAATGGACGTTGTTCTTCTCGGTCTGCTAGTGTTTCACTGAACCACATAGATCTTCCATTTCCGCTGTAGGCCGAAGATAGCCAGACATCGACGTCATAAAACAGGAGGGATGTGCAAAAATATTTATTTCATAAAACGAGGGATTGGCTGTCCACTAGCGACGCTTTCAATGGCCATTTTCTCAAATGAGCAAAAGAGGTCAGGAGTTCCCATTCTGGATCCTCAAAGTTATGGTCAAAATGAACCACATTTCTAGCTCTTCAAAAGCCTGTGCATGTGTTTAAAGACTTCAGCCCCAGAGTTGTGACTGTCATTTTCTCCCCAGGGTTACTCTGGGAATTATTTTATCACTAAGCAACAATAACAACAAAATAGTGTGTGCGTGTGTGTGTTCCTGCATTATATGAAGGACAGCTTTATCATTCTTCAGACACTCTCCATCATTTGTTTGTTTATTTCTACGTTCTGCCTCCCCACTGCTGGGATCACGAACACAGACCACCATGCCTGACTGTTTTAGAAATTTGGGTTCTGTCCATCAAACTCAGCAAGTACTTTACCAGCCGAGCTCTCTTCGGCTCTTTTGAAGTTGTTGTTGTTATCATATTAAAAAAAAAAAAAAAGACAGATGAGGTCATTATACGTCAGGCATTGTTCTAAGCACTTTAGACCTATTGACTCGCATTAGCCATTTGACTCTATTTTTAGTATATGTGCTGCTGGTGTGAGCATTAACCTCCTGATTCAAACGAGGTAGGTTCAATTAGTGTTCATCTTTTGCAAACAAGGCAAGAGAGGCAGAGTGGTTAAAGAAGCTTTCATGAACTCATACAGCTATGCCAAAGGGGAGCACTGAAGAAGGGGCTAAAAAACGACCCAACTTTCCTCTTAAAATTTTTATGTGTATGTATTTGTTGTGCGCGTTTATATGTATGGGCATGTCAGTCCACAAGGCATGTGTGGAGGTCCGAGGATCACTTGCAAGAGTGGGATCTCTCTACCATAGTGTTCTAGGGATTTAACTCTGGTCCCCAGGCTTAGCAGCATGCACCTTTACCCACGGAGTCATCTTGTTGCCCCTCCAAAGAACGTCTTGACTTAATATTCCCCCTTTTGTTAATGGTCAGGAACATTACTATACACATGCTTTTATTACTAGTATCTGAAACTGCTCCATACCTTTGAGATGTGCATGTATATAAATGTCTTAGTTAGGCTTTCTATTGCCATGATAAAGGCAATTACCAAAGGCAACTAGGGAGGAAAGGGTTTATTTCATCTTGTGATCTACAGTCCATTACAAAGGGAAGTCAGGGCAGGAACTCAAGGCAGAAACCTGGAGGCAGGAACTGATGCAGAGGCCATGGAGGAGTGCTGCTTATTGGCTTGATCAGCCTGCTTTCTTATCGAACCCAGGACCTCCTGTCCAAGGGTGGCACTCCCCACAGTGAGTAATGCCTCCCACATCAATTATCAATTATCAATCCCCAAAACACCCTATAGACTTGCCTACAGCCCAATCTGACGGTAGCATTTTCTCTGTTGAGTTTCCCTCTTCCCAGATGACCCTAGTTGTATCAAGTTGACAAGCAAACAAACAAACAAACAAAACACCCAACTAGAATAATAAATAAATAACATCTTAATGTCTTGTGTAGCTGAGACTAAAAAACATGATATAGGTCAGGACTTTGTTCTTATTCATTCTCTGTCTTCCTCCTTTGAGAATGCTTGTTTTAAGGGTGCTGGTAGAGAAACAGGTACTCACCACACATTTACTTGGCTGACTGGACACTTTACAGCCAGTGATTTCTGTTTGCATTTGTAAGTCTGGATTTTTTTTTTGTAGTGCTATTGAGCATTTAAATGAGTTTTGTAAATATATTCACATTTGCATTTAATATAGACAGAAATTAGCGTTTGGAAGATTGCATTTTAGCCTATGCTGTGCTCATAATAAACAGCCATAATAGCATGAAAGAACATTCTTCAAATATCTGTACAGGTAGCAAATGCTGCAATCATAACTTAAGAGTCAAGAAAGCAGACATGGAACACTTTCTGGGCCTCCAACTTAAACCCCAATCTACAGCACAATAAAGAGTGTCTTGAATACCGGTTGACAACTTCCCAGAGAAGAAACCGGCCCCATCGAACAAGACACCAATTTCTGAACAGCTTAATTGAATTAACGGGAAGATTATTCTCTTGGCAGGATGTTGTGTGTATAGTGGGGGGTGGTAGCTGTTGGTCGCAAAGCAGACTGACTCAGGCACAATTGGCCACTGCTGGCAATTTAATTGGTAGCGTAACTCCTGCCTCGAAGACTGCGTCCCGGCATTTGGTGTTAAAACAAGCATCGATCATCCTCAGTCTCTTCGGGTGAGTGTGTAAGTAACACCCCTGCTTTTCAAAGACATGGTGTCTTTCTCTGTCCTGTTTATTCATTTCTTCTATCCATAGTGAGTACCCGGTAGTGTGCAAGCAGGATACAGGACAGGTGTGAATCTCAAAGGGAGAAGAGTTTGAGGCCTCTACTGAAGGAGGCTTCCTTTTTGTACCTCCAACAGCTTTCCTTCATGGATAATTTGAGGTTTCCTTTGAGAACACATGAATAACCACGTCCTAATATGTTAACGGTAGAATCTGAGCATTTGAACACAGTGGCTTCAATCTCTGGTTTGTGGCATTTAAAGTTACATTGCCTAAAATGTAGAGAGTTGTGGGGTTTTGTTATTGTTTTGTTTTATTTTCTGGTTGCTTTAAAAAGTGTTTTTTTCCCTTTATTGAAAATATTTTTTCCATATAATACATCCTGATTATGGCTTCTTATTCCACTATTCCTTCCGGTTCCTCCCACCTCCCCTCCCATCTGGATTCACTAATGGTCTCATTAGAAAACAATATCCCTTCTATGGGATAATAATAAAATATAATATAATACAATAAAACAAAAACTAACACCCTGGAATAGGACAAAACACACAAACAGAAGAGGGGAAAAAAACCAAGAAAAGGCGCAAGAAACAAATATAGACACAGAGACCCACTCATTCGTACACTCAAGAATCCCATAAAAATACTAAACTGGGAGCCATACTATGTATGCAGAGAACCTATAGGGTAAAAAAAGAAAGGGGTAAATAAATAAATAAATGATATATGTAAAATAAAATAAGAATTAAAAACTAAAATAGATAGATGATAGATAGATAGATAGATAGATAGATAGATAGATAGATAGATAGATAGATAGATAGATAAAATGCCCTGATGGGATATTATGAGACAAGAAACTTCCAAAGAGGACTTCGAGTTTATTTTCTGTTGGCCATCTACAGCTGGGCACGTGGCCAACCCTTAAGAGTAGTTTGTTTCCCCAGTGAAACCCTTGGAGAAAACTAAATTTTCATTTGTAATTGGTTATCAATTGGAAATTGTTTCTGGGTTACGGACGGGGGCATGTGTCCACTTCTTTAAGCTCTAGGGTTCCAACTCGTGTGGACCTGTGCAGGCTCTGTGCATGCTGCCTCAGTCTCTGTGAGTTCACATGAGCTTTGACCATGTTGATTCAGAGGATCTTGTTCTCTTGGTGTCGTCCATCCCCTCTGGCTCTTACACTCTTTCTGCCTCCTCTTCCAAGGGGTTCCCTGAGCTCTGAGGGGAGGGATTTGATGGAACATCTCATTTAGGGCGGAGTGTTCCAAGATCTCTTACTCTCTGCATAATGCCTGACTGTGGGTCTCTGTATTTGTTCCCATCTCCTGCAGGAGGAAGCTTCTCTGATGATGGTTGGGCAAGGCTCTGATCTATGAGTATAGCAGAACATTACTAAGAGTCTTTTTTTTTGGCTAGGTTCTTTAGGTCTCAGCTTTTTAGTTGCCCAAGCCATGTCAGGTATGGGTTCCATCTCTTGAAGTGGGTCTTCAGTCAGAGCAGGTATTGGTTGGTTACTCCTACAACCTTTGTGCTACTATTGCCCAAGCATACCTTGCAGGCAGGACACCATTGTAGATCTCAGGGGTTGTAGCTGGGTTAGTATTTACATGTCTCCTTTGGTAGCATGTGGAGTACCTTCCTCTAGTACCAAAGATGCTAGCCAGGATGGGCGAAGGCTCCATATAGCCACCAGCTGACTTCTCCATGTTCAATGACTGTGTAATTTTTGTCTCCCTCAATGGGGCCATGCTGTCAGTGTGTGGAGAGGAGCCTATAATCTTGGCAACAGCCTGGGTTGTTTGGGGATTCTCATGGGATCCCTTTGGTCTGGTTGCTTTCTAATGTGGTAGATGACAGAATTGGGAGTTTCCACTTGGGTCATCCCACAGAGGAGGCTGGCCTCATGACATGCTGAGTCAAGCTGGCCCAATTCCAAGAGACTTTGGACTCAGCTATCCAATTCTCCCAATTCCTTGGCTCTCAGTTGAGTTTTCTCCACCGGAGCATCATTATTCTGGATCCCAGAGGCTGAGGTGACGTCAGGAATCCCCTCTTACGTGGGATCCAGAGGCCAGGGCTGGAGGTGTATAGCTCAGAGGAAAGAGTTACATGGCATGTGCAAGGTCCTGTGCTAGCCACCTTTCAAAATAAACAGAAAATTATCTATATCACAGAAAGGCTGGGATGGGAGCCAGTTGTGGATCAGGGAACCTGGAGAGGGAGGAGCTGGTAGAGGCATCTGAGACACATGCACCTGATATCACCACCTGGCCTGCACGGAGTACTCCCACTCAGAGATAGAAGGACGGAAGGCAGGCATGTGGGATGAACCCTCCCTCTTGTGCAAAATGGGGGCCTCCTTTTCTGACACTGGTAAGGCGTTTGAGGGTCCTAACCCCGCAGAGCCTCTTTCCTGGTTAGCTTCAGGCGCCATCTTGACACAGCCCAGAGTCAGCGGAGAGGGTCTCCCTTGGGGGTTCGGTTCCTGGACCAGATTGGCCTGTGGGCGTGGCTGTGGGCCATTTTCTTGATTCTAATTGATGTAGGAGGGGCTAGCCCACTCTAGGTGGTGGCATCGTCGGGCGGGACAGGCCGGTATAAGAAGCATGGAACCTGAGAGCGAGTCAATAGGTGGCATTCCTCCCCGGTTTCTGTTTCAAGCGCCTGCCCTGCTGGAGTTGAGTTCCCACCCCGACTTCCCTCAGCCAGGGACGGTAAGATGAAATAAAGTCTTTTCCCTCCAAGTTGCTTTTGATCGTGGCTTTTATCACAGCAACAGATAGCAAACCAGCACAGCCTCTGAAGACTCGCTATTTATATCCTAACTGTTACCCTATATCACAAGCTCCAGAAAGGAGCCTTCTTCTTAGGCAGGGAACTGAGCGAGTTTATCTCTGATGCTGGTCCCTGGGATGGTAGCAGATGAGCTTTCAAGGAAGCAGATTGTCCAGTGGGGCTGTAGTGTAGGCTGATACATTTAAACACGTGGTCCCAGGCTGGTGGTGCTGTTTGGGGGAGATTATGGAACCTTTAGAAGGTGGAGCCTTGCTGGAGGGGAAATCACTGTGTGTGTGTGTGTGTGGGGGGGGTTTGAGAATGTATAGCCTTGGCCTACTTCTGGTTCAGTCTCTCTGCTTTCTGCATGCTCTTAAAGATGTGATCTCTCAGCTTCCTGCTCAGGTCACCTGCTTCCATACGTCCCCACCATTATGGACTCTCTCCCTCTGGAACAGTAAGCTAAAATAAATTCTTCCTTCTAGAAGTTAGAAGTCGCTTTGGTCATGGTGTTCTATCACAGCAACTGAAAAGTAACTGATACAGGGGCTTGTGGCCACTCGTTAGGATAGGGAACACACACACACACACACACACACACACACACACACACACTTAATTTGGTATAGAGCTAGCCTCACCAATCTCTCTGTGAACCAAGGCACGAAACTTGCAGCCTAAAATTCTTTCAAGGACACTTCAATATCCTCGAGCCACCTACAACCCAATCCATGATGCCCTCTAGGAAGGAGTCCCGTCAGGTGCTGCTTCGTGATTTTAGTGTCGTCAGTCTCTATGGTCTCACATTTAATGGCTCTTAGCTAAGATGCACATCTTTATTTACATAGCAACTGATGAGGGTAATTTGCTTCAAATAGAAGTTATGACTTGCAGGACCATCTATGCACTTAAAGCACTCCAGAAATGTCATAATTAAGCTGTTACAAGGATGTCAGCTGGCAGACTTTCTTATATGCATCGTACTAGTCACATACATTCAACCTTTAAGATGTTTTAAGTATTAGTACATGAAAGTGATTTCTGCAATAATGTCAGTTCCCTGAATATAACACTTGGTTTGAATGTTCCCCAAGGGCCCATGTGCTATATAAAGGCTTAGTTCTCAACCTGGTGACATTGGAAGGTGATAAGGTGATGGAATGCTTAAGAGTTGAGGCCTAGATAGGGCGTGAGTAGCTTTAAATCATTGAGATATGGTCTCGAAGAGTGTAGAACCTCCCTCCCTCCCTCCCCCTCCCTCCCTCCTTCCCTCCTTCCCCCCTCTCCCCCCCCCCCCCGCTACCATTTCTCCTCTGTCGTGGTGTGCTACAGATCCAAAGTAATGGGTATTAATCAATCGTGGAATGAAACCTCTGAAAGTGTGAGCCAAATTATACCTTTCCTCTGTGTAAATTGATCATCTCCCAGGATCTTCTTATAATGATAGAAAGCTGTCTATAACACAGAGAGTGGTCTGGTTACCTACTGCTGTTCAACACACCACCAGGAGACCACCTGTAATCATTCACCTTTTCTCGTAGTCTGCTCTGGGAGGGGTTGGGGGGATAGGCACATCTCAGGTGTTCAGCTCTTGGCGAGACTCCAGTAGCTGAGGTTTCAGTCCTCTAAAAGGTTTTCTTCAGTAACATATCTGGAGTTGGCCTTGACAGCCAGCCAGCATCTTTTATTCTGAAGCTGTAATACCTGGGGTTCCATGGGCCTGAAGGAACACTTCTCCTAGGGCTGGTAGATTCGAGATGTACCCAACTGTTGAGAGTCCTTACTCCAATCACCCCCTTTATTAGGTTCCCTCAGACTGGGCCACTGTCCACCTGCCAGCATCACCATAGATGAAGGTACCAGACAACTAAAATGGTCTTTATTTTCTAAAGGCTCTTAAATTACACAAATAAGCCAAATTTAAGATCCTAAATCTAAGCCTCCCATGATGCTTCTAGACAAAACCATGTTAAAGGTCTTTTCTCCATCCCATCCCTTTGCTTCTTGACCCACACTGATGCACGCCTATGTGACCCCTCCCCCATGGTGTGACATGTCTTCTGAGATCTGCAAGCAGAAAAATGTCCTTCTTTCCCAGAGTCCTTTGTGTGTCTGAGTATCCAAGCGAGCATCACTCTTCATTCATGTAAACCCAACAAGAAGTTTAAAGCTGGGACCTCAAGTCTCTATGTCCAGGATCATCGACATAGAGCATCTCTGTGTGAGTTGGGCTTCCTCACATCATGGCCGCTGGGTTCCCAGGATACTTATCCAAGGTGAGAGAGCCAGGTAGAAGCTGTGTCGCCCTTCTCACCGCTCCTCAGAGTTACTTAGCCTGACTCACTGTGAAGTCCAAGGCGATGCTAAATCTGTCATCCTGCTGCCTCAGCTTCCTGAGTGCTGGAAGGCTCTGTGCACAGCTTTTGTCTTATTCTCATTGACAGAATTTAGTCTGTAAGGCAAACCTTCATTCAAAGAGAAGGCTATTAGACCCACCTCAATGGAAACGTGATGAGTTTGCAGCCCTGATCTGCTCCTGTGAGTCTCCAACAAACTACTTTATGAATAGTTCGGCTCGGTTCAGATGTTTCCACAAGTGTTCCATTTCCCATGGCTATTTTTTTTTCCTCTTTCCTTTCACTATTTCATGCTAGCAATCTGCATATTCAAAAACTGTATTTCTTTCAGTATTTTATGGCTCCTGCATAGTAATCTTTAACGCCTCAAATTTCTGGGTTAAATTGTTCAAAATATTTTAAGGTTTGAATTTGAAACTTAAGTTTGTCTTCCTGTCAAGTCATTTCCTTAACACAAATTTGAGGAATAATATACACTCAGAGAACTGAACTGTGGTCCAAAATTAAAAATAAAAATAGACACTCAAAAACCCATCAATTAAAATGTAAAACTTAGGCTGTGTGAATGTGGAAAGTTGTTAATGGGATTTTAGCTATGGTATTACTTAAATGACAAGAATTTATATTTTCCTGATCTAAATTTTACTTTAATTTTCATTAATTTAAAAAGAGGAAAAAAATGAAGCAGGGTAGATGGGGCATTCAATCAACTGATGTACAATAATTAGTTCAAAATTCTTGATAGCTATTTTGACCTAAAGAAGAGGGAGGGAGGAAGGGAGGGAAGGAAGGAGGGAGGGAGAGAGGGGGCAAAGGAGGGGGGCAGGAAGGAGGGAGAGAGAATGATTTGGTTTCACTGGCAAGTATGAACACGAAGCTGAGCCCCTTCTACATGTCAATATAATAAAGACATCTTGAATGGGCTAACGTCAGCATCAGGAAAGGGCAAACCTTTGCAACTTGGAACAGAATTAGCTCTTAAAAAATAACCAACATTAAATGAGAGTTTGGTCTTGGCACGAAGGAGGACTATGTAGGCATAAAAATGGCAAGATGAATGATAAAACCAAAGGAAGCAAGGGGGACAGGAAATACCCTTGAAGGAAGGGTGCGTGAGGAAAGGTCCCCAGGCCCACTCTCTTTTACAGATGGGTCCCATGCACAGAAACCATGCAAGAGGCAAGGTGAAGCAGCAGTAACTGGGACTCGCAGGGTCCTCTGAATCTACAAGTCCTGAAGTTTTCATCCCCATTGTAGAGGTCAAGCCGTGCACCGTGATGAGATTAAACAGCCACAGAAGGATCCATACCAAGTGCGATAACCCCCAGAAAGTGAAGGAGGGACCTCTTAGATACTCAGTCCTCTTGTCTCTAGGAAGGACCATATAAACATCAGCCAAGCATCTACCCCCTTAAAAGCTGCAGGAGTGAATCAAGAGTGGGCCCTGGGAACAAGCTCCCGCAAGCCACCCCTGTGGCATTCAAAAAGAATGCATGTATCGTTTGGCCCTTTGCTGAAACAATGTATTCCATTCATCTTTCTTAATCAGCAACTCTTTCCTGTTGTCATTTATAAAATGACACATCTCTATTTCCTCCTGTTTTCTCAACTCTCATCTAGGCAGTGCTAATTCCCTTACCATTCATGTTTGCTGGAGTCACAGCCATTTAAACTTCAGGGCTCCTTGATGGTTGTTATATAACTCCTGGGGCACTTTGACCTAGAATCATCTTCTATTCCATTTTGCACTAACAATAACCACTTGTAGGATTTTTCTTCCCCTTGCATTAGACATGGGAACTGTCCCCAGTTTTAAAATGCTATAGATTACAGTGTAATTTAGAGTGTGTAAATGGCACATTCTTCTTTGCATGAGAGATATTCATTCAGTGTTTTAGCTCTCCTATTACTTGTGGTAAAACACCGTGACCAGAAGTAACATGGCGAGGAAAGGGTTTATTTCATTTTACACTTCTACATCACAGTCCATCACTGAAGAAAGTCAAGGCAGGAACTCAAGGCAGGAACCTGGAGAAAGAAACTGATGCAGAGGCTGTGGGATAATGCTGCTTGCTGGCTTGCTCTTTGTGACTTATTCAGTTTGGTTTCTCATACCCTGCAGGACCTCCTGCTTGGGGGTAGCACCACTCACAAGGGTCTAGGCCCTCCTATGTCCATCATTAATCAGGAAAATGCCCACAGGCTTACCTATAGCCAAGTCTTATGGAGGCATTTTCTCAATTGATGTTCTCTCCTCTCAAATAACTGTAGACTGTGTCAAGTTGATGAAAATCCAGCCAGTACAACATGCTAAGCCTTCATGAGGCCCTGGGTTTCTTCCACATCAGTAAAAGAATCCCTGCACTCATGTGACACCTACTACTTTCCTCCTCCTCCTCCTCTTCTTCCTCCTCCTCTTCTTCTTCCTCTCCCTCTTCTTCCTCTTCTTTCTCCTCCTCTTCTTCTTCCTCCTTCTCTTCTTCTTCTTTCTCCTCCTCTCCTTCCTATTCCTCCTCCTCTTCTTCCTCTTCCTCCTCCTCTTCCTCTTCTTTTTTCCTCTTCCTCTTCTTCCTCCTTCTCCTCTCCCTTCTCCTCCTCTTCTTCTTCCTTCTTCTCTCCTTTCTCTTCTTCCTCCTCTCCTTCTTCTGCTTCTTCCTCCTTCTCCTCCTCCTCCTCCTCTCTCTCTTTCTAATCTCATGGTGTCAGGGAGATGTGTGCATTTTGTCACAGCTGTCTTCTTTGATTTTGAACCATCATAAAATATGAGTCAAGGAAAGATGATTGACAGATTCAGGAAGAAGGAAAAGCAGCATCAAAATTGGGGAGCTCACTTGCATAAAATAGGAATTGTGTCATTTGGCTGGGAAAGAGAGTAGCAGGGAGACAGACATTTCTCTCATTATTTTTTGTTCACAGTCACTCTCGCTGTTCCACATGTCACCACCTAAGAGGCCCACCAGCGCAGAGCAGGACAGCTGTGTGCTGCCTGTTCCTTGTGACGTCCACCAGAGCCCAAGTTAAGGAGGCATAGTTTGAATTGTTTTTGTCTTAGAGTCATGGCTCTTAGTGTACATGTGTTGAGCAATCGTATGTTCCTAACCTCATGAGACAGCACTCAACTATCCTATCTCTGTAACATAGCATCTTTTTAAGTGGCTCTTTGTGGGTAGACATTCAGTAAGAGACTGAAAACCAGGCAAAGAAAATAGGTGAAAAATTCCAAGTCTGAGTTTCTCTTCTAGTTTACCTTAATACACACACAACAAATTTATGTTGGGTTTTTACTTCATACAAGCACCTTTGGACCTGGTGATGACTTTTCAGCTTGCTCTCGTGCCTCCCCCTCTGCTGTGTGGGCATTGTATTGTGTGACACACACATGTCTACATGTTCATGTTGATGCGTGCATGTGTACATGTACACGCGTGGAGGGCAAAAGTCAACACTGAGTGTCTTCTTCCTTTTGTCACTTTTCACCTTATTTTTTTAGGCAGAGTCTCTCATTGAACCTAGAGCTCATTCATTTAGACTGCCTGGCCAATGATCTCTGGGGATCTGCCTGTCTCCAAGCTTCCAGGCTCTGAGCTTACAGACCCTGGGCACTGTGCCCAGCTTACAGTGGGTGCTAGGGACCTGAACTCAGGTCCTTGTGCAGCAAACACTTTCCCGACTGAGCCGTCTCTGCCGCCCTCCAGTTTTCTTGGTCAGAGAATGTGGGTATCTTTTCCGGGCTGACTCAAGCCCACCCTTGCAAACACACAGAGCTCCTGGGAGTCCAGGAAATGCTGCATTCTTGTCTGTGTTGGGCAGGATTTCCTGCAGAGGTCAAGAAAACATACTTTTCCAATTCTTTGTTTATATTGCAGAGACATCCTTGCCTCCAATTGGAGAAGCTGTTAGTTGCTGTCATGGCAACAAACGAAGATGGGCAGACCACTCTTTGGCACTGTTCACAAACCCCTAATCACCTCCTCAACTAAAGTAATTGAGAAGCCTACCTGTTTCTGAATCTGTCCACGGCTTGCCACAATGCTGCAGTTTACCTGGTAGGTAAAACAGGGCAACTGGAACCAGGAGAAGCAAGAAGAGATGAGGTGACATGCTGTAGGTCTAATCTGGTCACTAGTGTTCCTGCTCAAGACATCCTTACCCTCTGTCTCCTTAGGAATGATGGAAAGGAGTACCGGTGTCCAGCAAAATCAGGAGGCAGAGTAGAAGTAACACTGTGAATCTCAAAGTGACCGCCTCAGTGTCTTGCCTGTCATAAATAAAGTCCTAAATGGGTTAGTAAGGGAGAGCCAGCAGATGGATAACTGATCTAGAAGATGGGATGTCTGGTTCGGGTGTTAGACCTGAGCTGGCAACAGTGAAGGTAACAATTGGAGCAGTAAGCAGAGGGTCTCGGATGTGACTCCAAAGATGAGTAGAACCCAAGCTCTGGCCTCCACAGCTAGAAGCTGCTGGCCTCCTGGCTGCTGGTGTCTGGGACTTTACCACTGTTCACCCTCTGTCTTCCTGCTCCCTATAGGCCCTTCAAGGAGCTTGCCCTGTGGTGATTTCACTGGGTTTGTTTGTGGCTATTTGGAGTTGGAAATCCACAGTGAATCCCGAGGGCCATTTTCTCGGTCAATGTTTCCCAGAATGGGTCCATTAGGAAGCTGCCTTTCAAAGCCTCCCTTCTCTGTGTCTCAGAACAGCCCATTTGCTGTGGAGCTGAGTGCACCGTGAAGGTCAGTGACAGCCAGAATACCAGGCATGAAGGAAGCTTCTAACGAGGCTGAAAGTGAAAGTAAGTGATACAGAAAAATATTGTCAGAAGAGCGGCATGCCACTTGCCTGGCTTTTACAGAGTTAATAGCAGTCACCTGTTGAACAAACAAAAAAGAAATACTGTCGGTCATGGGCATAAGAATCTTTGAATAGCGTTATGGTAGTTCAGAATTTCCTAGGCTAGGTAGAAAGGGACCTTCCTGCCCATGTGGCCACTGATAGGACCCTTTGATCAGATTGATAGGATCCTCTATCAAGCAATGATGTCACTAGAGAGAAGCTATGTGATTAGCTAGCTACCTTGAAGGGCAACAGTATGTCAACTCCAGTCTGGAGAAACTACATTAATATAATTAAGATGGGGGCTTATGTTTTCATTCATGCACTGTTGCAGAAATCCTGGCTTATTTAGATATTGTTAAGTTGACACAGAAAAAAATTGACACACGTACACACATAAACATATATTCACACACACATATACTCACATAGTTACACACATATACACTCACATACCCATATACACACACTCACACATGCTCTCACACACACCACACACACATACACTCACATAGTTGCACACACACATATATATCACACACACACACTCATACACATGCTCTCTCTCTCTCTTTCTCTCTCTCTCTCTCTCTCTCTCACACACACACACACACACACACACACACACATCTTTTGGAATGTTGACTAGAGTAGAAAATGGGATCCTCATTTCAGCCAAGTTCGCAGTAAAGTCTTAAATCTACATCCTCTTGGGCTCAGGTCAACTGAACGATCCAGGCACATCAAGTTTAATATATTTGGTCGCAGGTACTGTTTCAGAGTCCATTCTCCTCTGCCAGGAAGTTAATTAAGGAATTCAGTTTGGGTCTCTGAAGACACACAAAACTTATAAAAAACAACTACCCAGACAGCATGTTATAAATGCCTAGAGATAAAAGCATTATGATTCCATTTATGTAGATGTGAAACAGTTAAAGCTGTGCTTCCAAACGGTGGGATAGCAGTGACCCTTATTGGGAAGTGAGAGCTAGTGTTCTAAGAGAGACTTCTGGGGTGCTGGTAACATTAGCTTATTGATCTGGGTATTGGTTATAACAGAATATTCAGTTGTAATCATGTGAATTTGTGCACACAATTTTTTTTTTTGCAAGTTTCATGGTAATAACTTCTTATTTAAGCTGGTAGGTAATGCAGAACTGAGGTCAGAGGTACCCCCATATCAGGGTACAGCCTGTTTTGGGAAGTGAAGTTGAAGCTGGGTTGAGATTGATGGAAGCCCTGTGAATCAGTGGTGCCCACTCATTCCTAGAACCTAGAACAATTCTTGGCACATACCAGGCTCTCAACAAACACTTGTCAAGAAAGTGAATGGATTGACGAGTTAAATATGCACATTTTCCAAACAAAGGATTCAATAACACAGTTGTGTAGATCAGACAGCAGGGTGATGCTTCCATCTTGTCGTATCCTGAACTTACCTCTCAGAACCGCATTATGGTAAGTCAACCTAATGCTGTAATGAATTGGTCCAGGGCTTAAAAAGTCACATGATGTGTACATGCATATATGTCTGTGGGTGAGGCTTGGATCTTAAACATCCTCCAAGGCTATGTGTTAAGGGGTCTGGTCACTAGGCTAGACACTATCAGGAGGTGGCAGGCCTTTAAGAGATGTGACATAGTGAAAGGAGGTTAGCCCATTGGGGGCAAGCCCTTAAAGGGGATTGTGGGACCACAGACCCTTGTGCTCATGTTTTTTTTTTTTTTCTTGTCTCACAGCCATAGTGAACTAAGTAGTTTGGGCTCTGTACGACAAGACACCAAAGTAATGGAGCCAGCTGATCACGGACTGAGGCCCCAAAGCTGGGATAACACAAATCTCTCCCTCTTTAAGTTGGTGATCCCAGGTAGTCACAGTGGCGGAAAGCTGACTAGCACAACTGCATGCTTGCCAGTTCTCACTGCCTCTCACTTTGGACCCATTTTTGTTTGGAGGATTCCACAAAGGCTATCAATAAATGAGGCAGAGAGCCAACCATTCCTTCAAATAGTTAAAAACCTCAGTTTGTTCAAGTGCGTTCTAGAGTATGAATTGGTCCAGGGCACTTCCCATGTTTACAAGGACCCAAGACAGAGGTTAGCACATAACTGATACACAGGGAATTTCACTCAAAAGAATGAATAAATTCAGGGAAGTCACCACATGGCTTACTCTACACAGAGATCTCTCCGTGCCTACTCAGTGGTTTTGAACACTAGTCAAGTTCTAATCTGCTTTTTCAGGGCTAAGGCACGCAGAGTTAAGGATGAGGGAGAATACTAGCTGATGGATTGAGTCTGTACCTCTGAAGGCATATGCTTTTGACATGGTCATCATAGATCTGGGCCTGGTCCTTATGTAGCTTACAGGTCAAGAGAACAGGTTATATCATATTAGTTCACGCAGGAACAATGGCCTATGGAAAGTGACTCATAAGAATCAAGGGGCACACCTATGTACACACTTAGAAATTATTTTCCACAGCTTAGAAGCAGATAG
Source organism: Peromyscus leucopus (assembly GCF_004664715.2). Classification (NCBI taxonomy): domain Eukaryota; kingdom Metazoa; phylum Chordata; class Mammalia; order Rodentia; family Cricetidae; genus Peromyscus; species Peromyscus leucopus. Next base: position 21,411,773 of record NC_051076.1, read on the forward strand.
CTGCCTACTTCTCAGACCTCTGTGTTCAGCCTGCACTTACACTCCAACCATCAGGGTGACCCAAGTCCTACAAAGTATCTACCTTTGGCCCCAGAGTCACCAACCCCTATATGAGTGTGTCTGTAGCTTGAGTTTTCCTGCCTTGCCCACAGTCAGGACAAATCTTTGTCACCCGCCAGTCCCACAGCCGCTCAGACCCAACCAAGTAAACACAGAGACTTATATTGCTTACAAACTGTATGGCTGTGGCAGGCTTCTTGCTAACTGTTCTTATAGCTTAAATTAATCCATTTTTACATACATCTATACCTTGCCACGTGGCTGGTGGCTTACCGGCGTCTTCACATGCTGCTGGTCATGGCTGCGGCTGGCTGTGTCTCTCTGCCTCAGCCTTCTTTTATTTCTCCTCTCTGTTAGTCCCGTCTATACTTCCTGCCTAGCCACAACCAATCAGGTTTTATTTATTGACCAATCAGAGCAACTTGACATACAGACCATCCCCCAGTACAGCCAAGTGCAGACCATCTCAGACACCTGCACTCAGGCCCATGGTCCTAATCATCCTCTATGCAGACCTGCTGGGTAACGCCACAAGGAACCCAAGAAGGGCTCCCACAGGACATACATTAACATCCCACAGCACTTCCCCTTTCTTTTTTTTTTTTTAAAAGGAAGGTTTTAACTTTTACACATCCCCAAAGTCAGCTTGGTATATTTGGGAATTTGGGCATAGCTTCTCTTACTACTTCCTGCTGAAGGGGGGCGCTGTATCTTATGGGGACACAAAGAAAATTTTAGGATCATGGAGTAGTCCGTGAGACAGTATCGTCTGAGCCAGTTGCCTTGAAACGATTCTGGATGTTGGATCATCTGGGCCATGGTGTCATCGGAGACCTTTCAGGTGGTCTTGGCTGGTCAAACCTGATGTATCTTAATCTGGAACAAATCCATAGCCTCTGGCTTTCTGTGGGAACAAAAGCAGAGTCTCCTTTCCAAAGCAAAACATCCTTAAACATAAATTTCAAAATTGAAATACCTTTAAAATATACACATTGATTTAACTGAGCAGTCTTTACAATCAAATGTCTTTCTGCAGTTAAAAATCCCAAAGACAATATAATCCAGACTCTCTGTGTGATATCCATCTTTACATGGCTTATTTTTTATATTACTTTTACTTTCTCTTTAAAGACTTTATTATTTTAAAACTTTCTATTTCTTTATATAACTGTCTATGTTCCTTTTCCTCTCTCTTCCAAGCCTATGTACATTTTTACTCACATTGTAAAGCATTTTAAGTCTTGTTCCATCTGAATCTGTCTTATTGTGAATCTATTGCTTTAAACTGCAGCATTTGTAAGACTAAAACGGTGCTATGGCTGCTGGCTCCGCCCACCTCAGCTTCCCAACATGGCGGTGGTACATTCACCGCCAGCTCTGGGAGCTATTGAGGGTCTATGCTTTTATCCAAGCAGCGTGTAGCCCAGAAACCTTTTTGTTTTGTACTAGCAAAGGCTAAATCCACCACACAGCTTAATGTGCCACTTGCAGAGGCCTCATTCCCGCCATACTGCAGGTCGAGCACACACGCCAGGAACCTGCCAGTAACTCAAACCGGCAGCTGCTACTCATTTGAGAGAGACAATTAGGAAGCTGTTTTTAGCTCCATTTTAGAATCTTTTCTCAGGTTTTAGGTAGAAACTTTTGCCAACACGTTGGGCGCCATTTGTGGCTTGAGTTTTTCTGCCTTGCCCACAGTCAGGACAAACCTCTGTCACCCGCCAGTCCCACAGCCTCTCAGACCCAACCAAGTAAACACAGAGACTTATATTGCTTACAAACACTATATGAGTGTGTCTGGTGAACTTATCAGCTCCCTTAGGCGGACTTGAGCTTCTGGAGGAGCTTGAACACCAGCATGGGTCTGGGCAGTGGCTATATCAGGGCCAGTGTGCGGTATGGTCATGGTGAACCAGAAATTGCTGTGTTCCTTGGAGCTAGATATGGACTCCAATATCTAGGTCATGCACACCCAGGAGAAGGAAAAGATCAAGACCCTCAACAAGAAGTTCCCCTCTGTAGTTGGATATTTCTCCAGTCCCGCTCAGGCCTGCAGCCGCTCAGACCCAAGTAAACACAGAGACTTGTATTACTTATAAACTGTATGATGTGGCAGGCTTCTTGTTGTCTAGTTCTTATATCTTAAATTAACCCATTTCTATTAATCTATAAGTTACCACGTGGCTTGTGGCTTACCGGTACTTTATATCTTGCTTTTCATGGTGGCAGTGGCTGGCAGTGTCTCCTGACTCAGCCTTCCACTTCCCAGCATTCTCCTTTCTGCTTATCCTGCCTATACTATACTTCCTGCCTGGCTACTGGCCGATCAGCGTTTTATTTATCAATCCACCAGAGCAACACATTCACAGCATACAGAAAGACATCCCCAGCACTCCTCCTTCACCCTCAGCAGCAGAACAAGATACTAGAAAGCAAGTGGGACCTTCTGCAGCAGCAAAAAGTGGGTGAAGCAACAGGGCTAACAAATGTAAAAGCTTCATCAATAGTCTGAGGTGGTAGTTGGACACCTTGGGCCAGAAGAAGCTGAAGCTGGAGGTGGAGCTTGGTAACACGCTGGCTTAGAAAACTCTAAGAATGAATAGAAGGATGAGATCAAACAGACAGAGATGGAGAATGAATTTGTCCCCATCAGGAAAGATGAGGATGAGGTCTACACAAACAAAATGGAGCTGGAGCTGGGTCTGAAAATGCTAGTGACTTTCCTCTTGCAGACCCACTTAGCGAAGGTGCATGTGCCACAGTCCCAGAGCCTGAAAATGGTTATGGTTCTGTCCACAGACAACAGCTGCTACCTGAACATGGATGACATCATGGCCAAAGTCCATGCCCAGTATGAAGAGATCCCAACAGCAAGTAGCTAGGTTGAGGCTGAAAGCATGTACTGGGTCCAACATGAGGATCAACAGATGCTGTCTGGGAAGCACCAGGGTGACTTAAGAGTTCTCCAAGATGAATCATCAGCCATTTGCAGCAGAGATCAAGGCCCTACAAGGCCATGTCTGAAGGCTTCCACTACTGGTGCTAAGCAGAGTGTGGAGAGCTGGTCATTAAGGATGGCAAAGCCAATCTGACCAAGCTAGAGTCTACAGGCCAAGCAGGTCGTTGGCTGGAGCTGCGTGAGTGCTGTGAGCTTGTGAACTTCAAGCTGGTTATGGACACAGAGATTGCTACCTACTGCAGTCTGCTGGAGGCCAAGAGAGCTGGGGAATCTGGGATGCAGAACTGGGGGTTCCATATGAACATCACTGACGGTTACTCAGGAGGGTCAAGCTCTGTCTCCAGGGGCCCCAGGAGGCCAGGCTCCAGTGATGGTGTGAGTTCTTTCCATTTCAGCTTCAGTTCTGCTGGAAGATCTGCAATACCAAGGCCATGGTTATGAAGACAATTAAGAGAGAGTCACAACAGGCATCTAATCTTTGATGTCTTCTCCAAAAGAAGGTTCACAGCAAATCCCCCAAGCCTGTTTCCCTCCTGCATCTTTATTTAAGCCCTGGGGCCTATCGGGGGACAGCTCTTTGGGTTAGTGCAGAAAACAAGGGGCTCACCTGAAGCTTCAGTCCATGATCAGGAGAAGTCTCCTGCCTGGGATACCTGGGCTCATGTTTTCACCAAAACCCAACTTAATTGTCTCTCCTAAAATAGAGTTGCGGTTGGCTTTGCCACCCCCTCCCCCAAAGTGGTGTTTTAAGGTCAGCCATGGCAGTATTTATACTTATAATCCCCATGTTTGGAAAACAAGACAGAAAAATGGCCAATTTGAAGCCAGCTTGTGCAATACAACTAATTCCAGATTAGCTTGGGCTAGTGAAATCCTGTCTCAAACAAACAAACAAACAAATCTTTTAAAGATTTTAATCTTATTTTTGTTTGTGAATGTGTAATGGGTGTGTGTGTGTGTGTGTGTGTGTGTGTGTGTGTGTGTGTGTGCACATTAGCACCTGCCACAGCTCACGTGTAAAGATGGAGAACCTTGAACCTGTCCTTGCCTTCTCTCTTGATGGAGGAAGGGTATCTTGGTTGTTTCCTCCTGAATATGATGGTCTATCTAGCTCCAGAGCTTCTGAGGACCTCCTAGTACCATCTCTTGCTTCCTGATAGGAAGGCTTGGGTTTCAGATGTCTCTCTATGTGCACAGCTTTCTGTATGCATTCTGGGGATCCGAGCTCAGGTTCCAATGCTTGCACAGTGAGTCTTTTGCCTACTGAGCCATCTTCCCCAGGCTCCAAACACGTATTTGGAGGCATGTATTGACTAAAATGAGGACCGTACATCAACTCCTTTGTTCTTTTCATTTCAAATCAAAATTTTCTTGAAGGATTAAATTAGCATGACAATGTTGATTGATGAATACAGTCAGAGTGAAGGGAGTGAGATGATCTTGAGTATGCATTTAAATTTTATCAACACCTTCTGTGTATAGAACAATGTGATAGAGTGAGCCTAGATGGCTTCTAACCTCTAATATTTGTGTTATTTTGTGAAATTCATATTAATGTTTTCATGTTACAGATGAGTTAACCAAGGTTCAGAGGGGGTAACTAATAATCCTGACACCATGAACGGGAATAAATACACAAGTTACCAGTGCTTACAGAATCAATGCATAAGTTAATAAGTCACATAGGTTCTGAACTCAGGCACCCTGGTTCCAAATTCATCAGTCTGGAGTTTGGATGTGATAGGCTTTATGGACAACATAAAGACTAATTCAGCACGTCGATTGGAATGTCTCTATCAAGGATCCTTCCCTGGCTGGTGGTAGAGCTAAGTGGACAAGTTGTTTTTCTCATGCCCACTCTCATTCATTCTGTCAACTAATTCTAATAAGCATGTATCATGAAGCGGGTACTGCTTATTAATTACTCTGAGAGTTAGATAGGAGGTGTGCAAGGCAGAATGAGGAATTTCTACCTTGTTTGTTTTGTTTTTTGCTTGTTTGTTTGTTTGTTTGAGACAGGGTTTCTCTGTGTATCTCTGGCTGTCCTGGAACTCACTTTGTAGATGAGGATGACCTCGAAGTCAGAAATACGCCTGCTTCTGCCTCTTAAGTGCTGGGATTAAAGGCATGCACCACCACCGCCCGGGCTGAGGAATTTCTACCTTACATGGTTATTATGAGAAGCCATTGACTCTGGTAGGGACACAGGAATTCAGTCTAGTGGAGAAAAGACAAGAAAGCAAATGGATACAGTAGGATTGCATGGGAATTCATGGGTGAGCCTTAGAAAAAAATGTCTTCTAAAAAAATTTCACCTTTCAGTTAACTTTGATAATTAATTTCCTTTACAAATGGTGCTCAGGGACTGAGGAAATGGTTCAGCTGGCAAAGTGCACGTCGTGTAAGCATGAGCTTCTGAGTTCCCTGGATAAAATCTGGACGTGGTGGTACCCATCTGTAATCCCTGTGTGCTGAAGGTAGGAGGGGGCAGAGATAGGAGGATCTCTAGGACCCATCAGCTAGCCAGCCGGCTGAATCTCTGAACCAGGTTCATCAAGAGACCTCAAAAACAAAGCAGAGATTGATGGAGGAACACGTGCACTCAGCCACACAAACCCATGCACATGCATACACTATACACAAACATATACCACATACACACACACAAAAATAAAAACAAACAAAAGTAGTGTCATCTTACTTCAAATGTGCAGGTGCCAAGGGAAGTAATTCTGCATGGTCTTGGAGGGCAAGCCCAGCCATCATTACCAGGGTTTGGCAAAAGACTCATCCCCTGCAGACAGTAATGAAGGGGGGTGGAGCTTGACATCTACTTTCCCTGTAGGCCTGTATTCAGCTGGGAAACTGTCAGGAAAAACCCTAAGGTGTCTGTGTCTTTGTCTCTGCATTCATGAGCATCATCAGCTACAAAGCCATGGTGTTCTCTTGTGGCTCAGACCCTCCCAGTGGAAGCAAGAATCTGACAAAAGCTTTCGTCTTCTCAGCATGTCAGGCAAGGTAGATATTTTCGGTTGGAACGTTACCAAAACACAGCTTTGCTTCAACACACACACACACACACACACACACACACACACACACACACACACACTTTGTTTTTGTACATCTCTCAAAGCTGCTTATAATACTCCTCAGGAAAGGGATACACACACAATGTTGAAACCACATGTCTTGGAAAAGAGTCAAAAGATTTATAGCTTGGATTGGAGAAGTATTAAAATAGCGTCTCTATCAACCATAACCATCCACTCCAAGATCACACATGCTCTTTCAGTCCATGGGTGAAGTCATGCAGGGGTTGGCTAACAAGTCATTTTCCTTGAAGATAATTGTGGACACCTTCCAATGCATTGGGGCACACCAATACTATCAGAAATTCCTACTTCATTAATTCCTTTTGGAAACATCAAAGGCCACGGACATCTCCAAAACCATGGTAGACTGTACTAATCAGACATCTGACATAGGTATAAAACCTTAAGGCTCACTGATGTATGATGTGCTTGCTACATTTAGCTTTGATATATCTGGCTTATTTTCTTGGCAAATAAAGTGGCACAATACACCATCATGTTCAAATACCCTCAACACCAGTGTGTGCTCACCTCTGAGACTTGACCAACAATTTTGAAATCATGCCCATTGCTGCTTGACATTTCTATTAATTTCATCAGCACCAGAGCTTTGAGTTATCCATTAACTAGCTAAGAGACTTTTTATTAAGGGCATAAAAGAGAGTATGATATTCTTTATTCATCCTCATGAGGATAATGACTTTCTACATGGTAAGTTTAAAGTTTCAACTTCAGACAGAAACGTTTGGGGATGGGGAGATGGTCATTTGATAAAATGCTTGCATGCATGAAGACTTGAATTCAATTCTCAGAACCCAAATAAAAAGCTGGGCATAGTGGCATCAGCTTGTAATCCCAGTACTGGGGAGGGAGAGACAGGTAGATGCCTGGGGCTCTCTGGCCAGTCAGTCAAGTCTACTTAGTGAGGTCTAGGTCATTAAGAAACCTGTCTCAAAAAAAAAAAAAAAAAGTGGACAACGTCTGAGGAATGACACCCGAGGTTGTCCTTTGACCTCCACAAGCATGCACATACACACATGCACTACTTACATTCATGAACATGTACACAAACACACATACACCCATACTCACAAAAGAAAACATCTTGTTGTCGTTTGCGAAAGGCACTAAGAAAATAGAAAGGTTTTCCCCAGAACATGGTGCTGTGCTAAGCACAGCTTTCTGCTGTGACAAAACACTGGAGACGTTCGCTTAAGAAGAAGAAAGGTCTGCTTTGATTCATAGTTTCTGAAGTCCAGAAATTTCCTGTTTCATGAATTCCTTTTGGAAACCTCAAAGGTCATGGACATCCCCCAAATCACAGCAGACTCTACCAACCAGATGTCTGACATGGACACAGATACTTTGTTCTATTATAATGATGTCAGTCTTCCATTCAAATCAGATCCTTAGGATCCTGGGTCTTGTCACTCTGAGAGAAGAGGGTAGTCAGTTGAGTAAATGTCCTAACTTGGTAGGTTGAAATTAAAAGTGCCAAGCCTGATTGAAATCTTCGAAGAAAAACAATCTCCTGCATGGTTGACAACAGCTGAACTCCTAACATCCCTGTATGTTCATTTCCTAGCTATTTAATTCAGTATATGGTCATATTCATTTATGTGGATCTGTACTAGATTCCATTTCTTTCTTGTTTAAAATTTTGTGTGTGTTTGTGGGCATATTTGTTTGTGCACATGTACGTGCATGCATGTGTGGGTGTGCATACATGTGCAAATATGTGTGAAGAGCGGAGGTCAACGTTAGGGGTCGTTCCTTAGAAAAACTCCCCTTTTGTAAATTTTTTTTTTTAACATTTTCAACTATTTCTTTTGTGTGTGCTTGCAAACGCATGTGTTATGGTGTGAGTGTGGAGGTCAGACTGTTAGTAGGAGTCGAGTTCTCTCTTCCACCATGTGGGTTCTAGGAGTTGAACTGAAGTCATCGGCCTTCAGCAAGCACCCTTACCTACAGAGCAA